>NC_068947.1:7965625-8276666 GCF_026419915.1 Harpia harpyja
TTGTTGCATTACACTAGGAGAGCTCATTTATTTTCTTAAGTTACAGATGAAAGGATACTAGCCAATTTATCTGGGTCCTTATCCAATGATGGCTTTGAAGATCAATAACAAAGCTTCAGAATTGCATTAAATGGGTATTAGGATAGAACGTATCTTGCAGAGTGTAGAAGATATATACTCTGGGGAATTCATGCTACTCGATAGGTTAATGATGCATTGTGTCAATATATGCTTTCTTTTATGAATTTTATACTGATTTTTTTCAGATTGCTATTTCAACATTTCATCACATGCTAGGCAAAAAGGAGAAACATGGATGTTCAACTGACCTTCACTATTCTATTCATTATTTTATATATCTCTATCCTAATATTTCTTGCTCAGCTTAATCCTGTATTTGTATATTTTTTCTTCAGTTGAGGGTTTCTCCATGCCATTTGTTTTCCCTTTTCTAGTCACCCACTATTTTTAAATGCTGTGGTCTGCCTGTAAATCTACCTGTAGATACTTTTCTTAATGCAGTTTAATATCCTGTCTGTATTGATATTTTGCATAAAGCAGACATTAAATTGATTTCTCCTCGCTGACATCCATTTCTCTTTCTGACTGGTCATATCGACATAGAGGTTCCGCAGGTCTTCAGCTTCTCCTTTCAACATGCAGTACTTTCACCTTATCTACACTTCATTTCACCTGCCACCATGTGGCCTAATTTATCAGCTACACATATAGCATGCCTATTCATTATGGTAGTATTAGATATGTTTGTATTTTAGGCTACATATGATGGGCATTTTGCACTTTCTAATTTTTCCTAGCCATAATGAAAAATATTTAATGTATTGGGGGAAAAAAAAAAAAGGCAGGCTTCCAGGTAAGATACTTATTGAGACTCAAGAGTTGACATAATCTTTTTAACTCAGCAATAAAGTTTCTTTCGGCAATTTCATTAAGCACCTATGTCATATACAACAAAATTACATCCATCAGTGCTGTAAGACAAGAACAGAAACAGGCAATGCATAATAAAAGCAATTATCCAGTGGGAATAGAGGTCACCAGTATTACCAGTCTTGAAGGCTATTCACACAGAGCTAATAGTTTGGGGAACTGTTGAGAGCTGAATCTCATTTCTTCAGTACTTATTACTTTCTATTAACTGAAGAGGGATCCACATTCCTGAAATTACAGAAAATCTAATCCTAGATTAATTCATAGCTGGCACAAGTTCATATGTCTTGTATGTGATGAGGTCCTCTCAACAGTGAGCTTCCACCACTGCAACATCTGTCACCTGCTGTAACAACTATTACCTTTCTATCTTACTAAAAGTTCTCTGAAAAGGGGGTGGAAATGAAAGCTAAGCAGCACAGGCTAAGTACCGTAGAAGGCAGAATAGTAGAAAACATCAGAAATGCTTTGCCTGATCATGAAAAAAGCACACACATTCTGCTTTAGCATTGGCTGTGTGCTGAAATGCCTGCGCCCCAGCAGCAAACAGTGCGGCTATTTTATGGCAGTGCAGCAGCTGGTGCTCAAACAACCCCAGCTGGCCAGAGCACCCAGAGAGAGGGACCCTCCTTCCCAGAAGCAGCCCTTAGTGGTTAGCTTCTCCATAGCCCAGTGCAGTCCCAACCAGTAAACCATGCTCAAAATATTAATTGAGCAGACCATGATGAAAGCATAATTTTAATTAATTTTGCAATATGTATATGCCTAAAAAATGTAGACGCATTTACAATGAAAATTAAAAGACATTAAATTGACGGTGTCTCCTACAGAATTCTTTCTTCCACCCAAACAGAGAACCATCTGCCTGTGTGCAGGCAGATTTCACATTTTCTGGGAGAAGGCATGACTTTATTAGCTTTACCTGGGCACTGTGTGGCCTCTCCTGCAGGTCAGCAAGCTCAATGTGCATCTTGGAAATGCAAGAGGTTCCAAAAACTTTACAGCTGCTTTACTATAACTGACTACATCTATATCTCTGAGATCTAACTGCTTAGATATTTGGTGAAAGAAAATGTATAACAAAATTATTTGCAAGAGCACTATGAATTCCTAGGAAATATTGAAACAACCAAAATAAGTTCTTACTGGACTTCGTAAATAGCTTAGGGTGGGTGAGTGCAATCTGACTTACATGCAAGAGGCATTTCCAATTAGAGAAAAAATCCAATTTAAGAGCTACTAATGTAATTTGGCAGGCTAGTACATACTTTGATCATACCTTGATGAATCTGCTACAGAGAGCAAAAACCAGCACCTTTCAGCAGTCTGCTGAAAGTGGATCCACTTCTGCTCTCATGAGTCCTACCTGGCACAGCAGTGCAGCAGGGGATGGCCCTGCCACAGGAGGGCAGGAGAGGGATTGAAGGGGAAGGAGGAGGAGGAGGAGGAGGAAAGGTGAAGACAGAGGTCTCTGTTCCTGCTGGACACGCAGCCAAGCCCTTGTCCATATAAACTGTGAGCTACTGTGGTGTGATCTTCTAATATTTCTATTTTTTTTGAATAAAACGTTAAGTTTAGCATGTTTCTTATGTCTCCATGTGTTTTCAGAAATGATCTGTGTAAGAGCCAAAGCAGTTACCATACACGCTTTCTGAAGAGTTTTCTTCATAAACATTTCAGGGTCTCGAATTTTCAAAATAAGCAGAGTATTTGAGGAGAGTGTTTTTACGCTCTTCCCCACTCTTGACTGTTAATGAACCCTGTTTCAGGATTTGTCTTTTATTTTGCAGAAATCAATGGTATGCACATCATAACTCTCCATCGATCCTAAGAGGAGGCACTTAGCTGAACCTATCAGCCACAAGAATGGTAATGCAGTAGGGATTTGTATGCATGACTTATTTCTCATTTGTCTTCCCTTGCAGGCCTCCCAGCACTGAGAACAGCTGTGCACTAAGCAGCAGAGATGAAGCAAGCTACTATATTTATGACAGTGCTCTTCTTTTCTCTGTTGCCAAAAGAGTGGTCAGATGTAGCATAGCAATTTATACTGCTGAATTCTATTATTGCAATATTTTTATATTTTTGGCCACATTCTGAAAATAAATTCATCTGCCCAATGCCATTATCTGTTGAGGAAGTATAACAACACTTTAATACTGATTTTAAATTCACTATATTTGAATTAGCTGCTTATATTTCACAGTGGCATACTTTAACTCAAATTCAGCTTTTGGCAACCACTGGAACATTTCCCCTCAAGTTCTTACCCACAGGGCTAGAAGCCAGCTTACAAAGTTTTTCAAGTTTCTAGTGAAGGACACAATAAGCATTTCTTTATGGTGACATCACGAGTCCAGCACTCCTCTGTCATCCTATATAAGCTTCAGGGGCCCAACTATCCACAGTATTTAACACATCACGTTACATCTTGCCACAGATTGTGAAGCATTTCCTGGTAGTCAGCAAAGTTGGTTTTTCATAGTCATGAGTGACATTTCACAATATTTAAGACAAAAATGGTGCTGTGACCATCTAATTAGACTTTCAGTAATATAAAAGCCTTGTGATTTACCAAGATCTAATTGCTTCTTTAATTCCAGTAGCTGGAGTTGTACTAAAACTTATCCTTTAGAGAAACATCCCATCTTGGTATCAAGATCTCCAGTTCTGACATACTTATTTCTTTGGTTTGTTCCAATAGCTAATTATCCTTATCTTCCCAGTGGCTTATTCACTGTACTGTCCTAGATCAGGTTCCATCATCCATGGACTCTTTGTCTCTAAATCCAAGATCTGTGGCTGCAGATAAAGATGCTTCACTAGTACAGAGGTAACCAAGTACACCAAGAGAAGTTTTATTGACACTTTGAATAGTAGATCGTTGTTTTGGCATTTTAAATACATTACCGGCATTCCAGAAATCTCTAATTAGACTCATCTTTGTTATATTCAGTTTCCACTTAAAAACTAAAATGTCCAAGGGCACATAAACAAAAAAATATTCTATTAACATGTAGTTAGTTACAAACACCAATCCCAGATATTCAGGACACTAAGGTATAAGAAATTGAAAGTCTTTGTTGTTCTTTTGGAAGCA
This sequence comes from Harpia harpyja, assembly GCF_026419915.1. Lineage (NCBI taxonomy): Eukaryota > Metazoa > Chordata > Aves > Accipitriformes > Accipitridae > Harpia > Harpia harpyja. The sequence goes on from NC_068947.1 coordinate 7,969,677, forward strand.
TTTAAACACTACGGATGACAGATAAACAAATATAAATTGGAATCTAAAAATGTAGCAAAACATATAAGTAATTTTCATCTCTCTCCCACACTACCAAGATCACAACTGAAGCATAGTTGGGGTGGTTTCAATTGAATATACTAGAGAAGTTTGCTAGAAGTTTTGGCACAAAGTCTTTGAAGTATCTGAAGCAACTAGAAGACATTTCACATGTTGCTAGAACAAAATAATTAATGAAGAATAATAAAAAGTTTCAAAAAGCTAAGATGTGAAAAAGTTTTGCAATGAGACAAATACAACTGTAGGTCAGTAGCTGCAATCTTGAAAGATGTGGAAGAATACATACATGAAACAGCAGATGGAGAAGCCGGAATAGTTGAACAAAGATGGATACTGTTCAATATATAAAATAATCATAGAATATGTTAATACTTAGTCATTGAGGTCAATGCAAACAGTAAAGCATAACGAAGAGTCAGCTTATTTAACTGGTGGATTTGTAGTAGATTGAAGAGTATGTTGGGATGCAGTTTTATGTTCACTGCGGTTGCCTCAGTTTTTCTGGATTTGCGTGTATGGTTTTCTAACAGTGGAAAAAATGAAGGATGATGGCATAGTCTAGACAAAAAGTTACCAGACATTGACAATTTGTAGTTGTTTGGGAACAAACCCTTGACAGCAAAGGTGGTCAGCATGGGAGGCAGCGGAGCATCCTGATCTAGGGCACTGACTGCTCTGGTGTTACCTGAGAGACGGAAGGAGAAAGGGAAGGAGTTGAATAAGGCATGGATGAGATACCCAGGTAGAGAATTTAAATGATACCTGGGGAATGGCTCCTTACCGTTCCCTGCTGCAACTGATCTTGCAGTATGCTGAGCCTATGCATGTAGAATCATAGAATCATAGAATCGTATAGGTTGGAAAAGACCTTTAAGATCATCCAGTCTAACGATCAAAATGTAGATCCTAAAGAGATTTAGTCCTGGTAACTGCAGTTTCTACAACAAAGCCAAGCAGCTGCTGGTGGAGCTAAGCTGTCAATTTTACTGCTGAAGACTGGCTTCTAAGACACTCCAAGAAAGTCCTTGTCTGGAGGTGCTCCAGGGGGGTCACAGAGAGTAAGTGAGGTGCTGTGATGCTGGCACCCTCTCAAGGGTGCAGATGAATCTGAGGTCCAGAAACTGGAGTGGCTGCCCAGCTGGGGAGGTCACTCAAGGAGACCAGGGAAGCAGCCACATGTAGGCAGCAGGACCCTGACTCAGGCAAATACTATGTAAAACAGAAAAAGGGATAAAACTGTAGAAATACTACCACATTCAACTAAAAGGGTCTGAGGAATAGAATCTACAATTATACTTTTTCCTCTCTGTCAAAAATATGTACGGGCTGTACACAGCCTTCTCTATCGTGATGGTGTGGCCTCCAACACAAAACATTACATAAGTTATTTAGTCTCTCTGAATAAGGGTGATTCTTTGTAGCTGCTCTGTGCCTTTGCTCTCAATGAGTCATTTTTAGGAGGGGAGATCATGCACATTGTTTCGCACCAGGCTTCTGAAGACAGCGGTTCTTTCATGTCAACTACATCCTGTTTAGATCAGTAGATTAGACTAATCCATGACTGCCATTTAGTAACAGAAAAGGTTTTTCAGTGAGTTAAAAATAAAACGGGACATCTTTCACTCCTAGATTCTGAAAGGGAGTCCTAGAACTGGCACTATTTCTTAGAAATCTAGATATCAAAAATCCATAAGCATTTTTGCAAAAAACATGAGTTTGTTTTTAAAAAATGAATTACTAAATACAGCACATACTTCAAAAGGCTTTTTTGTAACTCCCTAGAAAGGGAATGTTACAAACAAAAAGCAAACAAAGAACCCTCAGATGTCTCAACTTACTCTTCTACAAATGAGAAAAACAATTTCAGAAAGGCATGGACTTACATAAAAAAAGTCTGCCTTTACTTTTTCAGGCCATCGTGTCATTAACTATGCAGCAATCAGAAGCTGTGGCATACACAGAGGTTTCACAGCTGGGAAAGCTCAGAGTACAATGGTTCTTCCCTCTGCTTGTCCTTACTCTTTGTCTTTGTTACCTAATGAAACTGATTATTTCATCCTCAATATGACCCTTTGAAAATGTCTTTGTTAATTATGGCCCTCTTTGTTAGCTATGACGTTCTTGCCTATCTTGGACAAACTCATTGCTTTTAGATCTGTCCCTCTATGAATCACTTTTTACATTTACTTTTCTCAAGTTGATTTGCTTCCTGCCTGAGCTACTTTGTATCTTGTTTCTTCCCTTTGATTTTTTTCTAGTTGTAAGAGCTAATATTTGTCTGATTCACTTATTCTATATTCATTTATCATCATTGTTTCTGATTTTCATGATTTTGTCAGTTTTCTTTTTCATTCAGCAATTTATTTCATATCCCAGCCTGCCCAGAGCAACATATTTTTTATTCATTCATTTCCCATTTATTTTTAATCTTTTCTTCTCTTTCCTCTCCATGACTCAGCCTGTGTTTCCCATACTTTGTGCTTTTATTGTTTTGGTAGCTATTTTTCGCTTGTTCAGCATCAACTGCTGGAACTTTCAAAGGGCAGGAAGACAAAGAGGCAGCTTCTGTGCTGAATGGGGTGATGTCAGTAATGAAGCTTCTGAAAGCACATTTCATTCCACTGACTTGTTAACAATTAGGAATCACAAAACAAATTGGTCTGTTACATCTGTAAGATATAGCTCTTGAATTTGTCTCCTGCAATTTGTTTCAACTTTATTCCACTTAGATCTTGCAATTATACAGCAAATTGGTGTAGCTGTTCAAAACAAACACATTGCATGATCCTGCAAGAAACAATTTAATGGCAGCCAGGGATCATGAAATCACCACTTTAAATTAATTAGTAAGTTAGCATCACTGCACTTTGCAAAGCAATCCTTTTTACTTTCAGTTTTGGAAATATCTTTCATACTTGCAGCAGGGTGGGTTAATTTCAAAGTACCATGTCAGCATTGCAAGAGTAACTACTGCATGAATTTCGTGTAATACTGCTTTAATCTCAAGCATCAGAAAACCAACAATATTAATCTTCATTACCTCTCTCTATTGCAAGTATCATTTAATAAAGGACAGATGTCCTCTTTTTCTGTTCAATTCAACCTCTTTGATCTTAATAGGGTTTCTTCCAGCTCTAACAATCACATCCTACATCCTCCCAGTCGGTTCAGTTTTCTGAATGTCACCATGATATATGACACTATATATGAGAGATATATGTGAGAGAGATATATGTTTCATGGCAACTCAAGAATGAATACTTGAGCCTTAGTAGGAAATTAAATAAGATTCTGTCCCAGAATTTCAAGAAAGGATCACAGTCGTTGGTATTATTTATAAGATAATTGAATGGTGCTTTCCAATGCAATTTCTCATGTAATACTTTTACTATAGTTTATTTATAGATTATTTCCTTTGGTGACAGTATTAGATCTTGTAGTCTGATTTCTATTATAGCACAGGCTATTAAACTTTACATAAATACTTTTGTAGAGGCCAGTAACTCCTAAAGAAAATTTCTATTATATCTTCCAAGAGATATCCACCACTGATTTTATAACATTAACAGTGGAAACACCAACCTCTTTTGACAATTGTTCTTGTTGTTTATCAGCCTTGCTATTAAAAAAGTAACAAAATAATAAAAATGTGCCAGATTTGTACTTTGAATATTTTTGGCCTTAATAACCAATCACAGATTATTGTTTTGCTTGGTTCCACTGAGGAGCCTTTATTGTTTAGTATTGTTTTCCTTTGAAAGTGCTTATACACTCTTATAAGGCCACGTTCTATTTGTAAGTGAAAGAAGCCCAAATTTTTCAGCATCTCAGGGTGTATTTTAGTGGATGGTCTATTTCTGATGAGCAGCAGTTAATTTAGCACTGCTCACATGTTAACAATCTTGTTGCAAAACTCTGCCAGATGTTGTGTGTCTTCATTCAGTGCTCAACTCACTGGTTTAATACGTAAGGACTTCTGGACATACGCTTCATGTTCTTTGTGTTGCTGTAAGGTAAGACAATCTCTTGTTTTATCCAGGCACCCACAGAGGTCTCACAGTGGTTAGTATGTTCCTGAGAAGTGTGAGAGTAGCAAACCAAAGGAAAATATCTGGCCTTCATCCTATATAGGTCAGGAATATATATATATGATATATGTATTATATATATTATATATATATAAAAATCTCATTTGGAGGCACCAATATAAAATCTTGTTTGAGAGATCATATAAATATATATAAATCTCCTTTGAGGGCACCAAAAAACTTGATTGACAGAACTACACTATTGAAGGAACAGTGTTCAGGGGCATTGATACATTAACTATGCTACAAAGATGTCTACTACAGCAAAATATTGCCTTCAACCTCAGAGTCATTTTTGTGATTTTTTTTTGTGTTGATATCACAACTGCATACACTAGGAATTTTGTGTAGAGAGCTAAAATCACCTCCATACTCCCCGCTTACAGTTCTTACGGTTTATGCACTGTAAACTTTTTGTTATAGTACGTCACCCAGGGAGACCATGCTGCCTCTCTACTAAAACCTCTCGTTGTTTTCCAGGACACAGACTCTGTCCTGTTAAGTAAGATCTACGGTCCTATTCCTTGTCATATGTTCCTCTAGCAGTTTGTGTTAAAGTACAGCGTGTTTCACTTAGCTCAACTTTCTCCCTTGTAATCCAGAATACTGTGTTTGCGTGACTTGTTTTTCACATTCTTTACCACTTTGGACCATTCACAAATGTTAACACCACTGATTTTATTTCTTACTTATTTCTGCTAATTGATTGAAATGACGAAGAACACAGAGCTGATGAAAACAAAGCTGATTGAGAACTAGGACTAATCCCTAGAGAACCTTCCTAAAAATGTCATCATCAGTAATAACTCCCTGCTGACAAGTACTCTTTGAGTCCTGTGAGCCAGTTCTTAATCCATTTAAGATGTACTTTACTGATACTGCATAGCCCTAATATTTTTATCAGCATGTCATTTGTAGTAAATCAAATGCTTTACAGAAGTCCATTATGTACTTACTTTTATCAACTATAACTGTAAGAAGAAAATCAAATATATTTGACAAAGCCTATTTTTCATAAAATCATGTTTACCAAGCTTAATAAACCCTTCTCTTTCATTTTTTCATCAACAGAATCTTTATAATTTTTCCACTATTTTGCCAAGAACCGATGTTACCTACCAAGCCTCCTATTACCTTCTCTTCCCCCTTGAACATTTTGAATACTCATAAAATACTAGCATGTGTTTGATCTTCAGAATCATCCACATGCAAAGACTTATTCGAACCTGACATTTGCAGGAGACAATCCTAAAAGTCATTGCTTTTAGGAATCCTGGCAATAAGCTATCTAGGTTTGCCAATGTGAAATATTCTTCTGCTAATACACGTCATTTAACATCCACGTTGGCTACTAATAGTGTGAGTCATCTCACCTAAATTCATCTAAAAATAGCTAAGTTACCTAGGATTCCACAATAGAGAAAGAAAGATAAGATCCCCCATAGAGCTATTTGATTCTAATTATCCTGAAGAGAATCAAATAAATTTAAACATGTCAGTAACATTGCTGTAAATACACAGATATTAGTAATAGTAGGTTAAAAAACATTGCATACATACACACCTATATTCTTGTATACAGTTCTGTGTAAAGGGAATTTTCAGGAACTCTAAAACAGGAATGCACATGTGACCAAGCAAACACCATTTATGCCGTTAAGGACTATTATCTTGATGCCTGCTAAAGAAAACCAGGCACCTTCTGTGAGAGTTGTAAGGGGATCACGTAACTTCAAACACGTACAGGATCTGTTGAAGCTGCCCCTAACTAACTGCACAGGAGGAGTTATCGGTAGACTGTGCCCACCTGCATGGCAGCAAGCACCACCGGCCGTGCACCCTCCCTTGCTGCAGGACGGGCTCTGCAGAACCGAGCGCCGTGGCAGCCTGTACCGCTACAAATGCAGGGACTGGTTTACTGTCATTAAAGGGCAACATGGCATGCACATCTGGCCGGGTTCCCCACCTGAAGCCTGGTGGTAATTTGGCTGCTATGCTTGGTGGAGAATGTGGGCAGCAGAGTCAAGTAAGCTTTTCCTGAAACTCTGAGGGAAGGGAAAGAGATATTCCTTGTCTTGTTCTGACTGCAACCCAGGCCCAAATATCCAAACAAGCTCTGCAGTGGGAGATTGCTGAATATGCAATGGAACAGTAACCAGTCCAGTAATGGAAAGAGGGGAGTGTAAGCAACAAATTGAAAGGATCACCACCTTTGTCTTGCCATCTCTAAAGAGGGAAAAATTCCTTGCCAGTTAGAATCATGATTCAGTGTGGTCCTAATCTGTAGACAGACGGTGCTTTCCATAGGCAGTTAGGAAATGCAAAACATATTTTTGAAGGCATGGTTGTCAATGAGAACGAAGTTAAGGGCATCCAAAGAGCTTATTGGATGAGCAGTTCTGGCATTGGAGTGTTTGGGAAGCAAGCTGAAAACAGGATCCAGGCATAATTGGGAATGTGATGCAACCACAGAAGGATTAAGGACAGCAGCTATATTATGGGATTTCCAGGAAAAGGACACGGGTATGGAACAGGGTGGACACTTTCCAGAAGAGGGAGAGAGTTAAGCCAAACACTAAGTGAGGCACAGCCTGTTGTTCGGATTACATTATGAAATACAAGGAGACATCAAAAAGATTTCATCTAAAAAAAATCAGCTGAAAAAATAAATTAGCTGTAATAGCAGACATGGCGCAAATCATGGTTAAAGTGGAATTAGATGCCCCTGAGCTTAAAGCCATAGCAAGGGAATTAGGGACCTCAGTAGGAAAACTAGTGTGGTTGTTATATGTACCCACACCAGTGATGACAGACCATCTGGGTCTCACTGTTTACATTCAAAATGAATTAGACTTTGTACGATACCTTTGTTAACATTGATAGTCCAGTTAGCCCACTGATTGTAGCTTTTAAACTCTTCAGGATATTTCCACAGGTACCTTGGTTGGAAATCACCTAAACAAAAAGATAGCAGTGTGATATAATTCCAGTGTTGTAGATATAAAACTTCATTCTTCAAATTCTAAACCAAACAATTTATAGTTTGTTAGTTAGGTTGAACTTTTTCAAGATTTCAGCTAAGATTACCATTCAACAAGCAACCCTGCTTACAGCTAGCATTGTGCTGTTTTCGGTTCTCTTCAAATGAAAGTCTCAAGAAGCATATACCAATCAAACCACGGTGGTTGCTCTTAGGGCCATAAGTACAGTAGACTGCTCCTCATCCTAACTTTTATCGTTACCTTTTACTAATTTTCTAAGTTTCCTTGCTCATTCTGCAGGAATATTCCACTTGTCCAGAACTTTGGGGTTGTCCTGCTATGTGGGATTTATTTTTGCTTGATTCATAAGATTGTGCACAAGTCTTTCATTATTTGCTCTTGACGTGGCTTCCTTGGGAATTCTCCATTGATAAAATGCCACATTATATAATTGCATTGCAGATAACTGTGTGATAGCTCTTTTCCCAGGAATGGCTTTATCCACTTTGTAAATGGGTGAAAAAGAACTAAACCATGCTGTTTTCCCCAAGTGGTGACCCAAAGGGGTCCTATGGAGTTAGTCTGTACCCTGGTCCAAAAACCTCCTACACACTGCAGCTGGATTTGTTTTTGAAGTATTAGAGCACTTACAACTGGTCCTGCTAGCCAGCTGTGCACCCATTGCTCTGCATCAGCCACCATCACACTGTACTAACTCCATCTAATGTTTAGCTTTGCCAGAATAGGCTCATTCATGAACAGATCACATCAGATTGCTTTGTTCTACTGCTGGACCTACCCAAGCTCACAGACCATCTCCATCTGCTCATATTGTTTCCTTTTATTGGGCAAATACCAACTACTGCTTGAATCGAAGACCCCAGAAGCTTCACTTTCCAAGACAATATGGAAAGTCAGAAGGTCTTTCGAAGCTAGAGTAGAAAGTTACATATGGTTCAAATTAACTCCAGTAACTATTCCATTAAATTTCATAATTATTCAACTGGAATATATGCTGAGCAAAGCCTGTTTAAGCAATGGATTGAGAAATATTTGAAAGTGAAAGGGAGAAGTAGCATTTTAAGTACTTTATTAGGAAATTTAGGTGTAGTGAATGGAACACTGAATACTGTAGACCTTGAATCCATTTGGGATAAACTATCACTGATGGGCAATGATGTGACTGAAGCCTTCCCACAGAGAAATGAAAGACTATATGTTTCAGTACATAGCCAAGGAGAATCATTGCTCCTTGAAAAAGTTGTGTTCTCATTAGTTTCAAATACTGTAATAATAGCAGATGAATCCAATTGCAATATTACCAGGTCTATGTGGTTTGTTGATACTAAAATACATTATTGCAAGGATTAACAGAAGCAAAGTTGATCTAATTAAGTATAGAAAGGTCCACCATCTTAACTGTATGTTAGAAGACTGTAAACCAGTAGCTTTACTTACTTTACTGTGTTGAGCTGTATCACAGATACATGAAAGGACCACATATAAACTCATGACCCTTGAACTGGTAAATCCATCCCAGTGGAAACCAGGCATTCCTCAAGAAGGAGCTGACTGCATAGTTTCAGAAAGGTATTAGGATGCATTCTTGCTGTAGAGAAATGGAAGCAATATTCACGATAAAGAACTATTCTGATCCAAAAGTCAACTGGTAGGGCCCCCCCAAAAAAAACTTCTTTCATGGTATTTTCAGAGTAAGACCATATTTTAAAATTGAAACCCATATTTTACAAGGATATTGTGCTCAATACTTACCAGGTTTTAGGTGTACAACCAAACATCATTCTCCAATCAGAATGACTGAAAATAACACATAAACTGCCCCAGTGGATGACAACTACTACTGTAACAGGAACAACAGGAGCTGAATGGAAGAAGTGGAAGAAAGCTTTTTATTATGAATCCATAGTAATCAGTAATCAGTGACACTGTCTCAACAAGCCAAGAAGAAAACTTAATATAATCAGCGAGAAATTACAATATGGGCATCAGAGATTAAGACAGTATTTAGTAAGTCTCGGTGGGACAGGCTGTTCTACAGTCCTATGACTTCTAGTTTATGTGTACTATTTCATCCATTATTGAATTATTAGCAATGCAGGTTATGGTATTATGTACCATAGTGGTAATTTGTTACATATGTTATCTCAAGGTTATTTTCAACAAGGCACAGAAAAATCAATACTTTATGAGGCAAACCCTAAATGTTTCCTCAAGAGACTGGTGATTATGTGCAGACTGGGGACTGAACAGTTTGACCAACTGCGCTTTTAAAGAAATTGTGATTTGAACAGGTCACCACGAAGGAGAGAATTATTGTAGCCTGAAGAGAAGCAAATAAATTTGAGCACATACCAGTAACATTGCTGTAAGCACACGGATATTAATAACACATGGGTGACAAAGCATTATATACATGTATGCCTATATTCTTGAAAAAAGTGCTGTGCAAACGGAGTTTTCAGGAATCCTAAAACAAGAACGCGTATGTGACTGAGTCACTGACCTAGAATAAGAAGGTACTGCAAAGCACTGAGGCTATCACAAAGCCACACCTGGAAAACACTGCCAGAATATCTTAAAGAATTTTAAGCTCTGCCTGAACAGACAATGGTTATACTGTCAAAGACTATTATCTTGACAGCTGCTAAAAAAAGGGTACTTTCTGTGCGATACCCAATCATTCATTGTATCGGGGGGATCATGTAATTTAACCACAAACAGAACCTATTGAAGCTGCCCCTAACTGCACGGGAGGAGCTATCGTTAGACCATGCCTGCAGCAAGCACCACCAGCTGTGCACCCCCCTTGCTGCACAACGGGGTCTGCAGAACCGAGCACCGTGCTGGCCGGTACCGCCACAAATGCAGGCATCATTTTATCATCATTAAAGGGCAACGTAATGTACGCACCTGGCCTGCTTCCCCCCCGAGGCATGGTGGTAATGTGGATGCTACAGTCCCAGGTACAGAGAGTGGAATAAACTCCCCTCTGGAGGTGCTTGCCCTTGGCCGGAGAGAAGGCGCTAACGACGAGCACAGGCTGGACCGCTGGACACAAACTGGAGTTAGTGGGATTCCCTTCACTCTAGGAAGTGTGACTGGAAAGTACTTTCTCCATCCTCATGTGTTATGACTACATTCCTCTGCTTCTTTTCAAATGGAAGACAAAAACATTTATTGAATAAATAGTTTTTCTTCTTGCTCTTCAAAAATTTCCAACTCCCTGTGGCAATGGATACCAGTTACATTTTGTTTTCTCCTTAATACCCTTGAGAAGGTGTTATTTTTGTCCTCAGAACTTCCAATCTCATTTGTTCTGATATCTTTATTTCTCCTTATTGACATTCCCTTTTTTCTAATCTGTAATTCATACTAACTAATATTGGTATTTTAGGTTTTTTCTTTCCTTTAATTTCTTTCTTAATTTTTCCTTTAATTTCTTCCTTCACTTACTGCTGAACAAAACCAAACTGCCAAACAACACTTACTTGACTTCTTACTTGACTGTGGAATCAATGTGGTAATGAGTTTATTTCATGAATTTAAGGGTTGTTTTTTGTCTTAACCTAGTTTATCTCAGAAATGTTGTCAACTTCGTAAATTAATCTGCTATTTGAAGCATATATATATATATATATATAAAAAGTGAATATATAACGCTGAATGGAACTGCCCATGGTTTGTTCATGTCGCGTATAATAACCCCACTGGTCCCAAGGTAACCATCAAGTCCAGAGATTATTCATTTATCTTTAACTGCCACACTGGAGTTCAAAATAGACATGTGATTAAGAAATTAGGTAACTCATCCTGACTATATTGGATCCAACACAGGATTTCACTTACAACATAGTTAAAATTAGCTACTGCCTGTAAACAGACAGCAGCTAGGGGACCAGCTCTCTCTTTCACCGCAGTCAAGTGAAGCTTTCTCAGAGAAACTGACTGCGAGATATCACGATTGCTGTGAGACATCCACTGAACCATTGGAAATCTCACCCAGAGAAACAACGGCCCTTCCTCCAGGAGGAGGATGAGCTGCCCAGAATAATATTATGGTCAGTGAAAAAATGTTTTGCACTTCTGAATGGCCTTGCCCCTTTGGATCTGAAGTGAATAGGAAAAAGAAACAAAAGCATTTTAAGGCACAGCTTTCATTTCAAAGACGTTCCTTTGAGTTTCATGGGAAGGATGTAAAAGGTAGTCAGCTCAGGGAGATCAAAGGCCTACAAATACAAATACTGAAGTGCAGCAAGTCAGATATACTCAAGTGAGACAGAAATGACTTGCTAAATTATTTAATAGTATGGGTAATGTTTCAACTTTGTGCTGCCACTTTTTACGGCATCTAAATCAATTTATTTCTCTAAATAGATACTGGTGCTTTGCTGCGGTAACTGGAAATTACTTTCACCTCTACCACTCGTATCAGTAAAAAATTAAATTAGCTTTATCACTTCATTATAAGTTTTAGCAAATTATGTAATTAAGGAAGAATAAATTATCTGAAACTACAAAAGGGCCAAAACTATGTTCTTCTGAGGCATTACAGTAACACTCTGTAACTTTAAAATAAGCCAGGTTATTCCTTTTTTCCCTGTAGTCTTAAATATGGCTTTCATTATTCACAGAATAATGAGATAAATAATGAAATATTGAGTCAGCCCTAGCTTTCATCACTGAAACTCGGTGTCCACGATGACTATGTTTTCCCAGTACACCTAGGAATGTGGTTTTTACATCAGAAAGATGTATTGTCATTGCACATAAAATGGGACTTTATTCTTTTTCCTACAGAAGTCTGTAGGACTCCTCTCCACGTCAGTACCACAGAGGGCTTTAACAGAAGAGCTGTAGGGAGTCCTGCCAAAGCACTTTACAATAATGTCTGTCTCAAAACTGTCTCTTCTCTTCTGCCAGAGGCTATTTTCCTCAGAGAAGAGTTGGCAGACTGCGGTATGTGCACATACTTCAACTCCTCCAGAGCAAATCCTTAAACCATCAACAAAGACGGGCTTGAGCCACGACACCAGGAGCTAAGAAGCGCTTACTTCTGCCACATTTGCAACAGGGTGGCAACCTTTGGCGGGGCTGAGTAAGCCAGACAGCCGCTGTATGGTATCATCAATACCTGCCCCAGCCGGATACTGCCCACATTCCTCTCGGGGCTGTACATCACAGCATTGCAGTTACAGCAAAACTACTTGTACGAGTACACGAGTCCCTGAAGTGGATGAAAAGGCATGCTGGAACTACTGGGTCCAAACGCAATTTGCCTTCAATTAGAAAAAGCGTGGCTAAGAGATCCTGCTGGAGGCTGTCAGAGGGAATTGGGGGCCCTGAGCAATGCTGGCTGAGGGCCTCTGTGGTTTCGCACAGCTGATGTGCATATCGAGTGAGTTAGCGCAGGCTCGCTGTGCACGCGAGCACGCCTTTGTAGAGCAGCTGTACGGCGTGTGTGCAATAGGCAATATTCCTGCATCAACTGTCAAGGCTGCCAGACATCTGGAAAAGCAACTGACAGGAAAATAAAGGAAAAACCATCTTCCAGCTATTTTTGAGGGACGTAGTCCAGAGTCTGAAAGGATTCTCAAGACCCTTCAGGGACTTGGTTCCTGGGACTCAACAAGGCAGCTATGAAAATCATCCTTCTAGTATCCCAAGAATGAAGAGGTCAATAATCTGATCCACATGCACTGACTTGTGTAGCTGGGAAAGAAAAGATATAGAGAGACTTCTTTTTTATGACGGTCCTCCTGTTACTGGTATCTTGATACAGTTGATGAAGCATCACATCTAAAACTGCGATGGCAACTAATGAAGTGTTGAGAAGGGAGGAATTACACACATGTACTCCTTGGGAGGCACCACTGCTGCCTTTGCTTGATGTTCTGGCGACATGAAGAATATGGCCTATGCATGAACAGCTCTGCTGGTACGCGTTGCAGCTGTCTGCAAATATGAGATGACATTTACTCCACAACCATACCTGAAATGCATATCCCTCAAGTCTTCCCAAAAGCAAACCAGGATTATTATGGAGTCATATTATTGCTAAAGTGCACATGCAGATTCACTTACTTTAACCAGTATGTGTCCTCATCAACACAGAGAAACCAACATGACACCAGGATCACAAATGCTTTTCTCCTAGATCAATTAATACACTTTTATGTGTTTGTTTAAGCAACTTAATATTCTTGTATATACAGAGCAGTATTTATTCAAATGGCAAGACCATTTTAGAAACACTATGTGTAAATACACATTTTCACTTGAAGAAGAATGAAACACTGTAATAGAGGGTAAAAAATACCGTAAGTTCTAAAAGAACTTACATGTCAGCAGTGCAAGTCAGAAAAATGTGACTAGTCAGCTTTTAGCATAGTTTCCCAGAAACAGAAAAAAAAAAAGAATGGAAATGCAGAGAACAGCTTGAAACACAGCTGACTTTATTTTAGAATAGGACCCTCATGCAAGACTGAACTCAGATTGTGTTAATGCTACTGGCATTTGACAGAAGATTACAGATTGTTCACATGGAAAATTATGGTAATAAAAGGTAAGATGTGATTCTAAAGTGCTACAATGGCATTAATACAAATTCATATGTGGACACTTTCACCTAATTATAAGAGTTCTTTTTTCCAGTTTTGGCATTAATTCCTTCAGAAATTATTTCAGCTAGACCAGAAAAAGCCACTCTCATACTGGAATATGCATCTATATAGACAGTTATATTAGTACAGTTATGTTAGCTTAATTATGCCTCTGTAATTTCTGGAGAAAATTTGTAGGGTGGAAAGCAGTTGTGGTTGTTGTTATTAACTTTAATTTTTATGATTTAATTGTGACTACAGAATTACTATATTAGGTGACATCCACCTACCTTTGCATTTGACTAGCCTATGAGTTTACGTATCGTACTTGCTTGTTTTTCTCAAATCTCAGTTCAAATCCAAATAACAGTTTCTTAGTTTCAAAAGATACAGCTTTTAACATTTTTAAGAAGAAATTAGTATAATGAATTGGATTTTGAATATTTTCCTCTAATGAACTATTGTACAGATATGAAGTTTATTGTTTTTCCTAGTCAGTGATCCTTGGCAATAGGTTTGTAAAAATTTAAAGGATACTATTCAAATGACAGATGACAGATGAAGTACAGTGAGGCAGATAAATGACCTTTGATGGTCTCTGATGAAAGACCAGTGTTCAAAACTGGGACTTCTGTATTCAGTCCTACTCATCCTTTACCACCCTGAGATATGTTACTCACCCAGTTAGCTGAGTGCATTTATCTGTATGATACCATTATAAATCTAACAGACAAACCCATAAGCAATTAACACTGTACCATTCCTACTTCATATAAATATAATATAAGTCACAAAATACTGTCATCATTATTCCTAACTCATATCAGGTTATCTGGGGGTTTAAAATCCTACCCATCACTGTCATAGCTACGCAACTTTTACTTGTAACCCAGATTTCCAGCAATGAAGTCCTTAGTGGGTTTCATGAAATATCTGATCTCCCTCAGGTTTCAGTACATATATCTATCCTTTGGATAGTTATTTTTGTTACTATTATTATTTCAACTACAAAATTGAGGACTGGGTCAGCCAGGAGATAGGCATGTGAAGAGGCTCCCTCAGGAAGAAAAATTGTGTGATCCTGAGGTTGTCCAATCTCCCAGCTCTGTGTGCTTTACCTTCTGAATTGTAAACTGCACCATCCCAAGAGATCAGCTGTCTTAGTAGTTCATAGACTGAAATTCAGCCTTTAATATAGATTGGTCTTGATTTTTTAATCACTTTAAGGTTTAGCGCTGAGGCCTTCAAGCAACACGAGGAGTACCCTGGGATTACCTGATGGCATTAAACACTGACTTGACATGCACAGAAGACTAACACCACTGAGGAAGCAAGCCTTTATCTGTGGTACCAGCGGGAAGACAAGCGCGACTTACACATCTCAGGAAATCAAGCAATTTTAATGAAGACAACAGTGCAGTGTATTGCAATAAGCTGCAGCCTGGACCTGGTGGGTAGTTATCTGCAAAGCATATTCCACACCTCTGCTCTGTTCGGGCTGTTATCTTTGTGTTCACTGCGCAGAGCAATGCTCTTCTTTGAGTGATTATTTTATTTTCCGGCTTCATCTGACCTTCACTCCATTCCCCCACTCCATTTAGCCTAAGAGATTTCCCTGAATTAAAAACAAACTCTCAAAAGGATAAGAAAGATGATTAATCCCTACAGGCTCACAGTTCTCCATGGGTATTTTTCTTGTGCTAACGATTTCCATTACCTTGATAAAACAATGCATTAATAAAGCAACAATAAGGAAAGAGAGCATATTGGCATTCCAATAAGCAGAAATGAAGAATAAATGTTATAGTTCAATATATTAAAGAATTAAATACTAGGAGTCCTTTGGAAAACAAAAAAGATGTAATGTGAAGAGATAAACAGGTTAGTTCTATGGGGACTGCCTGAGCCAAAGAATAAATTTCAGCCTGAATCCTGCATTTAGTTCTATGCCTACAAGAACAGGGCCTTTGCTATTGAATTCGACGCATCCAGGATTTCACATAATGTGTAACCCTCTCTGTGATGCATAATAAGCAAAATTATTATTCCTCCTTTTACATGTAGGTTCCATTTTGGCTGCTTTTTAAAGACTGTTTATCTCTGAGAGCTCATCTCTCCTACAGAGCCTCTGTTGACACCCCAGTTTGAGCACAGCTATTCTGGCACAGCAGCCTGGTGAAGATGCAGTGTGCATTCATTGAAGAGGGGTTTTCTGTCAAGTTGGTTATGTTTTTTTCCCCTGCAACATTAATCAAGCCAACAAAAGCTCTCTTCTGCAGCACGGCTCTATCAGCAAGGGAGTACGATTACTTTCACACTTGCAGCTGAAATAACTCTGCTGGCAAAACTCCGCAGTGCAGGTCAAATCTGAAAAACAGCTGAGGGAGACTGTATGACTGATAATAAATAATACATGCTCTGAAAGGCATTGCAAGTTATTTAGTTTGTCGGATTTAACGGGACATAGCTGTCCCATGGCAGGTTTTCACTCTTCCTGATAATCTAGTTTCTGTGCAGTGTGCATAACAGTGCCAGGTAGTAACAAAATAGAAACCATTATAATGAGTTAATACAGTACCATTTGCACAGTGTGCATTTATGATTGCAGTCAGTTCCCTCTAAGCTGCCAAAGAGAAATCTCACAGCTGTAAGCAAGTTTACTATTTACATTATAAGCACCATCTCAGCAGCCTCCCCTGTGTACAAGATAGGCAGCACTTCTTAAACTCCTTTCCCACAGGCACCTCTACAAGGATTCTGCAGGCAGACGTGGTCCGGAGAGACTGGATACAAGCCATCTCCAAGCTAGAAGCTATGTAAAGCTGTTGTCAAGGGGTAAAGCTAATAAACCCTGTGAGAGTATATCAGCTTGGGCTCAACAGTGTGCTAAAACATCAGCGTGGCTCCCAGTTGACTTAGAATGTGATGAGAGTGAGTTCATACCTGCCTGTAAAAGACTGTAGGGTTGTTTAAATCTCTGGAGAACAGGGTGCTCACTGAAACTTTCTCAAAATACTTTGAATGTTCAGGACATAATGAAAATCAGGGGGGTCTGCCAGACAGCTGGGTAATCCTTTGCATATTTTGGGATTCATCACAATACAAGCAGCTGGAATAAATTCTGTTACAGATGGGGCCACATGTGCTATTAAAAGGCCTTGGTTTTGAGGTCTTAAGATTATGCAAAATTCAATTGCTTACAAGGAAATTTTCCCATATCTGGTGTTTGCACAATGCTTTTTCTTTGAAAAGTTTCAACCCTAGCAATCCAGACATTTCTGAGAATAAAGCTAAGGAATCACACTGTTTTACCCATGTTAAAATACAGTCCTGTCAGCCTTTTCATTGAACATACTGTTTTCTCTAGGTTTTAGTGCAGGAGCTTGACCTTTATTTAGGGGTTAATTCTTTGTCAGGGAAGAGTCTTTTGCAACCTAGTGAAAAGATGACAACTGGCCAGTGAGAAAAAAATAATCTCAGATTGCACATACTGGTAAAGCCTCATTAGAAAACTAACTACAATCCATAAAATGTCTAATATCACCACTTGCAGCTCCTCAGGCTGACCAAACTGCATGTGTGCCACTTATGGGAGACTGTATTTCAGAAAGACTTTGTATCTTCTGCTCTCCTTGCTTTGGTGTGCAGCCAGGGGCTAAAACATAGAGAAAGAACTAGTCTAGACTAGATGTCTAATTTGTAAATAGTTATGGAAAAGCAGGATGAATCTCACTTTAGATAAGCCTTACTTATTCTGCAAATTGAATGGGATGGTGAGGCTATAACAACTAAAGACTATCTTATAACACAAGCAAAAGAGGCCATCAACTGAGATTACAAAGACTTCTGCCATTCCTGACTTCTGGGATCTTGACACTCTGATCTCAGCAGCATTCCTCTAACTGTTCTTGTGTAGGTAAGGTAGCTCCCACTGCTGAGCATATTTACTTTCTGATGACAACTATACGTGATCATTCACAAAATATATTTAAGCTTATAAATCCATTAAAGAAGATTCTTCTTCTGAATAGTGTTCTTTTTAACCTTTGTTCATTTATACCTACATTGGAATTGGGTGCTGCATTATTCCTGCTCCTGGAGCTGTGCTACCTTAGGAAAATCCCTTTCCCAGCATCTGTTACTGCTGATCAATTACATTCTTGAAAAACCAAATCCTCAATACACCACTGATTGTTATTTAGTCCACATTGAGCAGTACAAAAGACATGTAATATGCTCACATTATGACAGAAATATTCACTGGTAGCAAGTGACTTCAGATTTTTTGCTCAACCTCCACAATGCATTTTGTATTTAATGTAATACAGAAAAAATGAACTTATACTTTATCTGTAGAACAGACACAGTACAAGCTGTAGAAGTTTTCCCATGCCAGTGATTTCCTCCAACTCTATCTCACAACACGTGAGGAAAAAAGTAGCTTTCTCCCATGTCAATGTGGACCTTGAACTCTGTTCAAGGCAGCTAACACAACTGTGAAAGGATGTCTACTGGCCGTCAAAGGAAAGCCCATACATATCTGTAAAGGCCCCGAGTGCATTAATAAGTTTTACTGGCCCTGCCCAGCACCCCCGGGGCCTCCCGCAACCCTTCTCATGGATTGGGAGGCCCGTTTCAGCCCAGCCTGGGGCCACCAGTCCCTGCCCCAGTGATGCTGCAAGCTCGCTGGTCTCCAGCTTCCCACATCCCTGCCCTGCTTGGTCACATCACTGCCCTCAGCTCCTGGCTGCCTGTCCCTGGAGGAGAACCTGACCCTTGCTGCTCACTGACAGCACCTTCCAGTGGCCTGAAAAACACCTTGCTGACAGTGATAGGTTTCAGATACTACTGTACTCATGTATAAGTTAGCCACTGATTTTGAAAGAATGACTTTCTTATCGTTTTCTGTAATTATTAAAGATTATGTTGCGTTCGTTTCCTAAGAAGCATGGCTTCCAATTAAGAAAAAGGTGAGAAGCCAGATTCTGATTCTTGTAAAGCCTAGAAATCTAAATGTTTAAATGCTTGCTAACCATAAGGCAAACAAACCCCTTATGATATTTTAAAACATAATACATTATCTTCTGAATTGCCTTAACCAAAACTAGTTGAAGGTGTGGTTGATTATCAGGTATTTTGGTATGTTTAGGCTCCTTTAGGTAAAGGGAAGGGATGACTCTTTTTCATTAACATTATTTATCATTTCTAAAAAACTTACTGTGGGATCTTGTTGTGCTGAGTAAGGTTGCTGCTCAGGGCATCAGTTTAAAAGAAAAAATAAATTGGTCTAGTTTTTAAATAGTAAAAGAATAAAAATATGCAAAAATCCTCTTGGATGGAAAACTGCTGGTGTTGATTTGAACCAAATGTTCCTGTGTTTGTTTCTTAATTTGTTTCCTTTGTGAAAAAAAAAAAAAAATCTTCATTTTCCATCCATTAATACTGCTAGAAGGGATCTTAATCTTTCCAAAGGGTTGCTAATAGAATCATAGAATCATAGAATCATAGAATCATTTCAGTTGGAAAAGACCTTCAAGATCATCAAGTCCAACCATTAACCATGCCCCCTAAACCATGCCCTGGAGTACCCTGTCCACTCGCTTTTTGAATACCTCCAGGGATGGTGACTCAACCACTTCCCTGGGCAGCCCATTCCAATGTTTGACAACCCTCTCAGTAAAGAAATTTTTCCTAATATCTAACCTAAATCTCCCTTGCCTCAACTTGAGGCCATTTCCTCTTGTCCTATCTCCAGCCACCTGACAGAAGAGACCAACACCCACCTCACTACAACTCCCTTTCAGGTAGGTGTAGAGAGCGATAAGGTCTCCCCTCAGCCTCCTCTTTTCTAGACTGAACAACCCCAGATCCTTCAGCTGCTCCTCATAAGACTTGTGCTCAAGGCCCCTCACCAACACCACCCCCAATCACAGTCTCTCAGCCTCATTAGGAAGACATGCTGGGGACAGCATCTTGGCAAACTCATTAGGAGTTTCTTGTTGCAGTCAAATTTGTCCTGTCCTTAGTTGCCAGGCACATTGTAATAGGGAGAACAAAACCTTTTAATTGTTCTTCCCCATTTATTAGATTTTGTACTGAATGCACCATCTTTGTTTTACAGGAAGCCATCCACAAAGGCCAATGGAGTGTAAAAATGGTCATGCTGAAAAGAATTTCATTAGACAGTGCTGGACACTGATTAGCATTATTTCTTTGAAATTGCCATGCTGTAACACTAAGTGACAAAACAGAGATGCAAGCACTGTTGCTTTTGATTTTCTCTATATTATGAAGTGCAGAAAACCACAACTCTATGTTTGAAGAAATCAGAAACATTCAGGGACTTTCTGTCAGTAGGATACCTGACCCCTAGGTTAAAGTCATTTTTGTGGGTGACTACTGGTTACACAATACTCCCGAAACCTTTGTCACTTGTGTGTCTCCTAAGTCCATCGATGCTGATGTACCTCAGGGTTCATGTCCACAAGGTGAGTCAATAAAAACTCATTTCTGCCACTATGGGTGAGGTCCTGAGGAGCATCAGAGCTGGAATAAGGTAGGGGAGAGGGAGGATGGACCAGATGGTCAGAACTGGGAAAGGGCTGGAGGAAGGAAGATGGAGAAAGCAGGCTGATATAAGAGAAAAGAAGAGAGAACTGGAAAGACAGGGAACTGGAAGATGAAAAGGTGAAGGAAGCTCTCCTTTCAGTCCCAGCACGTAATCAGCTCAGCTGTCTGTGGAACCGAACCTTTAATTTAAGTCTTAAAGTTTGAAAGCATTGGTCTTCTGGTATTATTAGACATGTATTTTCCAAAGCACCTTTGATCTAGAGATTTTAAAGAACACTGTGAGATCAGTTTCGAGCCAAAATTTAAGTTCTAAACATTTTAAGAACAAACACTTGCACACCCTGAGACCAATAGAAAAGATTAACATTTTTCTGTGATGCATATATAAATTCAATTAAAACCAGCAACTTTCTATCTTGTGTGTCTGTGTGTGTGTGTGTGTGTGTGCGCGCGTGTAAAGCCTGAAGACAAGTTGAGAAGAAACAGATCATTTTCTTTATATTCATTGCGTGGCACAAAGTGAATGTAAGGATAAATAATGGAAGAAAATACTGTTAACATCTTGCATTGCAATAACTTCAGAAGCCATCTGTAACAAAATTTTTTTTCTTGAATAACCTGATAGTTTTCAGAACTAATGATTTGCATGACTTGAACTGAAATCATTAGCCAAATGCAACTAGGGTATAAATTTACAGAGAGTTCCCAGAAGAAATCAAAGTTGTTTTGTATTATCTTAAACAGCTAATACAAATGTTCTCATGAGTTTCTTATGTTTGGAAAGAATCAAACCTAAGAGCAGATTCACTGACTTTGAATCACTCTTCAGCTGCAAAACAACTTCCTATCTGTATATTTTAAATCCTGTATTTAATAATCAGCATATGCTGGAAAACAATACAACACAATAGTAATAAGAACTATTTTTAACATGAAAATTGAATATGAAATCAGGAAATTGAATTTATTTTTACAATATCTGTTTGCTTAATGGAGATCCAAAATACACCACTTCAGACAGCAATACAAAAATGTTTCTTTTCCAGCCAAATCTGAATTTGTCCCCATATGTTGCATTATTGCTGACAAATTGGGCATAAGGTTATATAAATGCAACTGTGGAAGCATTCAAATATCTGCTTACTTGGCCTGATTCAGACTTTTTAAACAAATTCTAAAAATGAAAGCTGCTATACATTTTATTGATCATTCACCATTTTAAAACAGATTTCAAGGACATATTCAGAGTGTTGTGTTAGCAAAAATTACACTGTAGGATAAAATTATGATCTTCATTTTGATATAGTGAATTTGGTAAGATCTTAAGTATCAGGAAGAAAAGTACAATTTTTATGTCCCTGGTTTGCCTGACACACTAGTTTAAACTGTTTTCCTCTTAAAAGCCTTCCTCCTGTCTCCTTAGGTATTAAGTCTGGTTACAGTAACTGATTGTATGACAGTACAAATTTCATGACATTTTTCCTTGGGGAAACAACAGATGTTGTTTATCAAATACTTTGGATAAAATACTATTACTAACACATTTGAAGAGCATGATAATACTTCACTTTTTGTTATAAAAGTCTGATATTTTACTAGCTCTGAGTTTGAAAGGGCCAACTCACAGATGAGATGTAACTGTTGACGATGTACATACAGCTAGAGGGCTGGAAAGCAAAATAAAATGTGTTAGCACAAAACTGCCACTGAATGTTTATATAAACTTGTTTCACTTGGCACTGCAACAGATAAGAAAAGTGCTACAGTAAACCACCAAAGTTGCACTGTGGGAATGATATGTAACAGCAAAGGGCTGGGAAAATGGAGCTGTTCCTTTTGAAGGCTGCTGGTGGAAATGCTCTAGGTCCACAAAGTCCAATTCTTGGCAGAAGGCTGTTCAGGAAAGTTCAGAGCCAACAAACAGAAAGTATCTACTACAAAATACAGTGCACTGCCTACAGGAGCTGTTCATAAAGTTAACTGGCTATCTAATTCATCAGGACTGTACATAACAATAGCTAAAGACATAATATTACATGGCTATGCCATGTATCTCTGTTTTTTTCCCCATCCTTCTCTTAACACCTCGCTACAAGATACAGTGGCATTAAAGAGAGTGACGAGGTTGTCTTCAGTCTGTAAGCCCTCTCTTCTAACAGGTAAGCAGACATTTCAGGGATAACCATCACCTTCGTTCTAAGGAATTTGTCTTACCAATCAGATGTAGGTCGGCATTCTATTTAATAAAACAGAGACCAAATAAGATTTAAATGGAGAGATCCTTATAGGCACGAGACTTCTAGACACCACATAAAGGGAAAGGGAAAGATAAACCACTAAGGATTCTCTTGGCTCTCCCAAGCAATGGAAATGTATCTGTTGCCATAAGTAGGTGAAATCCTACTATTTTCTGGCAAATAAAAAAGAAAAAAAAATCATATTACAAGGAGAGGTTTGAATGATAAATTATTTCAGTGTGAACTATCAGCTTTTCTTTTTCTTAGCAGAAGAAAGGAATTATCTGGAAATATTTGAGAAAGACCATACACAGATCTCAGGTAATGTGCTGTTTTCTCTTTGTGGCATTATGTATAAATCCTATTTTTCATTAAATGAGACCTTGAGCCATTGTTATTTTCTTTTTGTTTGCTTGTTTTTCAAGAAAGTAATGTTTCTTTGGTATTTCTGTTGTCAAAAGATCATGGCATGTATCTCAGAACCCATTTTTTGTCTGCAGAGTAGGCACGGGTGATGGCTTGGTGCTAAACTCAAAACTCAAAGGATCAGCACAATGTTGGTTCTTTGGTGTTGCATTTTACTGCAGACTGCCTTATGCAAAGCTGCAACTCCGGCCAGACCTGCCAGCAGGGAGGGACAGAACCACCTGATGACAGATACATAGGATGAATATACGTGGAACCAAAATTTCCTCACCCAGTAATCTAAAATCCTGATCTATGTGAGAAACTTATACCAGCACTTGACAGCCAAACACCCAGCTTAAAAGAACGCTATAGGTTAAGAACAACAGTAAGTTTTTATTGCATAGCAACTGAAATCACAGGTTGTTGATAGACAACAATAGTTGGGTTACTGGAGATTTGCCAGGATACAGGAGCCTAGTATGTTTTAAAGTTGTAAATATTTTTTAAATTCCTGTGGACTGGGAATAAATGCAATTCTTTAATCATAAACGTATTATTTAAATATAGTATCTCTTGCAAAAAGTGCTTTGAGGTTTATTGGTAGAAACTTCTAAGAACTCAATAAGACCTCAAGAAAGCATCTAGTAATCATAATCCTCCTGCCTCAATTCAGGATCAATGATACTGCCATTCCTGACATGTGTCTGTCTACTTTTTAAGAACCCATTATGGAGACTGCAAGCTATCCAGGCAATGAATGTCACTGTTTTGTTAAGCTTACCGTGAGAAAGACTTTCCCAATACCTAACAGAAATCTCTTTTGCTCCTCTCCCTGTCCTCCAAGGACCTGAAAAATTGACTATTCCCTTTTTCTTCAGAAAAGCCTCTATGTATTTCATGATTGCTGTCATGTCTGCCTTCAATTTTCTCCACTGTAGACTAAGCAATCACAGCTCTTTCAGTCTTTCCTGGTAAGCCATGCTTCTTAGATATCTGATCACTTTCACTGGTCTCCTTTAAACTCTCTCCAACTGTCCTACATTTTTTTCTTGAGAACCTGGATATGGTACTCCAGCAGAGGCCTTAACAGTGATAAGCAGAATGGAAAAGTGACTTTTTATGTCCTTCAATCTATTACTGTTTATAAGTCCCAACACGAATTTCAGTTTAGCTTCACATGCAGCTTGTGATCTACCGTATCATGATCCCTCCCTAGATCCTCCCCTGAAGAACTGATATACCATACCATATTTGTGCAGGTGATTATTCCTGCCCAAGTATTCTACTTTTCATTTGTTTCTATAGAATCTCATCCTCTATTTTTTCAGTTTATCAAGATTATTGTTCATTCTAATCCTGTCCTCAAGCATACTGGCCATTTCTCCACATATTATCTGACATTGTAATAAGCATATTTTCCATTCTATCACTCACTGAATGGACCAGGACTACAGACAAATCCACCAGAAGCTCTTCTGACAGCGAGGTATTGATAACTGCTCTCTATACATCTCTTGCTCTTCCTCTTCATTAAGTGGTAGAAAGACCATTCCTAGGTCTTCCTCTAATTGTTAACATGGTTATAGAATGACTTCTTGTTACCCTTTTTGTTTGCACTCTCTCTGCATGTTGCTGTTCTATAATCTTTCTGATTAGATCCCTCACACCCACCCCATTTTTTCATACTCATCTTCACTCATCTGACACAGTTTCCTATTTCTGTATTCCTTTTTCTTCTCTTTAAGAGCTCATGATTTTGTTAAGATGATTTCTTACCACTCTTCTTTCAGCCGTGGAGATGCAAACTGTGGAATGCTTAAGCTCTTGCCATTGGATCCAGCTCCAACGTGGTTACAAGTTACAAAAGAATAATATGACCTTTCTCAGGGTTGCTGAATATTACAAAGTTAAAGCAAGATGAGAAGGGTGTATCTTTACCAAAAATTAGCTTGAAGTTTAAGTCCACTTTTGCTCCTGCTTCTGACCACATATCAATTATTTGCTAATATGGCTGTTAGCCATGTAGAAACAAGCTAGCATTACCCAAACAGCAATAATCCTCCAGTGTCATCCTACAATTTCCTCAGATATCCAGAAACAATAGTTAAGACATTTCAAAATAAACTGTGAATGAACACATGCAAGCCACTAACTCTTTGCAATGCTAAGGATAAGCCTCAGAGCCGAAGGCAAATGATTACATCACTGATGCTGATACAGAAGCTCAAACTTTGTGATTTCATGCAGGCTTGGGTGCAGTCACCTGAAAGCCTCTCATTCGCTAACACACTTACTCAGTAACACAAGGAGTTAGTGCTTCAGCAGGGGGTCCTCTGCTTGCTGTCTTTCCCAATGCTAACAGTCACATTGTTTCTAACATCGCTCCTTTTCAACTAATCAGTCAGGTTAGCCATAGATAGCTGTGAAAAAAATTGCTGATTTAAACTGGAGAGTGAATCCAGTGTGGGCAAAATTGAGATGTCAGGGCCTGGAGTGCCCCAGTGCCCTGCAGCACCTGCACTGGGAGCGGGGGCCGGCTCTGAGATGATGGTGGTAGAGAAAGCCATGGGGAGGCAAGGACGAGCATCAGGAAGCCTCATCGGTGGCTTCTACCCTGCTCCAGAAGGCCTCTGGGGGTGTTTTCTATCCCCCCTGCTACCCACTGCTCCCTGGTCCTCACCTGGTGGCATTTGCTTGCTGCATCCTGGTATTGTAAATCAGGCCACCACCCTTGTGTTGCAGGTAGACCTGTTCTACATGTACGGAGTTCCTCATATCTCTCTCTTCTCTTTTAATCAAAACATGTACAATTTGGTTCAAAACACAAGACCTGGCCCAGTCCTATGTTTCAGATCCACTGCTATAGTCTTTGCCCCTGCAAAACTCTCATTTACATGGAGTTCTGGTCTGGAGAGAGAAGCACAAACCAGCTGAGGCATGAAGGTGCCACTGGAGATCCTCTAGTCCAAACCTCTACTCAGAGCAGGTTGCTCAAGGCCATGCCCCGTCAGGTTTTGAGTATCTCCAAGGATGGACTCTACAGCCTCTCTGGGCAGCCTGCGCCAGTGTTAGACAACCCTCACCATAAAAAACATTTTCTCTTATATTTAAATGGAATTTTCTGTATTTCAGTTTGTGCCGTTGCCTCTTGTCCTGTCACTGGGCACCACTAAGAAGAGCCTGGCTTCATCTTCTATGGGATAAACATCCCATCAGATATTTGTACACATAGATAAGATTCCCCTGAGCATTCCCTACTCCAGGCTGAGCGATCCCAGCTCTCTCAATCTCTCCACATATGACAGATGCTCCAGTCCCTCACCATCTTCTTGGTCTTCACTGGACTCTCTCCAATAAGTTCACGTCTCCCTCATACTGTGGAGAATAGAGCTGGACCCAGCACTCCAGATGGGTGTCACCAGGGTCGAGCTGAGGGGAAGGATCACCTCCCTCTGTCACCTGCTGGTGACGCTCTGCCTAATGTGGATGAGGATGCTGTTGGCCGCCTTTTCCGCAAGGGCACACGGCACATGGCATGGTCAGCTTGGCGTTCACCAGGACTCCCAGGTCCTTTTCTGCCAAAATGCTTTCCAGCAGGTTGGTTGTACGGCGTTATTCCTCCTCAGGGGCAGGACTTGTCACTTCCCTTTGTTCGACATCATGAGACTTGTGTTGGCCCATCCCTCTAGCCTGTCAAGGTCCCTCTGAATGGCAAGACACCCATCTGGTCTATCAATCAGTCACTCATCCCAAGAGACCTATTCTGCCCAGGAAAGAAGTGGAGTCATCTAATAAGGTCTCTCATTTAGCAGAACTATAGCACAACAGAGGATTTTGCCACCATTGTGTCGTGGGTGAATTCAAGACTTACATACTTGGAGGACTGTACAGAGTAAATATAATTCTCCTTAGGCTTTTGTTAACAATCAGAAGGCACACAGTGCTGCATCTTATAAGATCATGTCAGTGGAATTCTGACAGCCTGAAGTAACAAAGTGCTAAATAAGTCAATTTCCAGTCATTTAAATTTATGTTGGATTTTATACTTGGGATATTTGCTCTTTTTGTATGCTTGCCTTGTTGCTAAATGTGTGTATCAAATATATATTACAAACAGCATAACAGAGTTTAAGAAAAAAATGCATTGCAAGGATGCAATTTTGTTTAGATGTTCTGGAGAGACACTATAAACCACAGAAAAGAAATCTGAGTTGCTTGTGATGTTACAGGGATGCTGAGATTGCTAGAACGGCCCTGTTAAACATAGTTGCTTATTTATTTTTTATATCAAATGGACTTTTAAAAGCTTTGTATGGTGTTATAAAATGAAAATTCAGTCATCTATTTCCTGTTCTCCCTCTCTTCTTAACAGTATGGAAATGTAATCCAAACTCACAGGGTAGAGACTAGCAGTGTGAATCCAAAATACTTATTTCC
This sequence comes from Harpia harpyja, assembly GCF_026419915.1. NCBI lineage: Eukaryota > Metazoa > Chordata > Aves > Accipitriformes > Accipitridae > Harpia > Harpia harpyja. The sequence continues at coordinate 7,997,078 of NC_068947.1, forward strand.
ACAAATATAGGAACTGGAATTCTCCTAACAGTTGTCAGACTCTTAAGAATGGTATTATTTCACCAGCTATTTGTTTTTCTTCCAGGATGTTAGTCTGAATGTTCTGACATCCTTATCCAATGAAAAACAAAGCTATGCAGCAGCCCTGATTAGAAAGTTGCTTATTTTGTTGCCACAGTAGGGATCTAGGCACATAATCTTCAGTTCCAAGGTTTACCACTATCTTAACTTGCAGACTTATATCATACAATGCTGGGGGGGTTGTGGTTGCTAATGTATTGGGAAGAACTGCACAGCTAAAGCACCCGATTTGTTTTCCTATACTTCCCTTTATTTGTTTATTTTTCTTTTCCCCTTTATTTGTTTCAACACCACAGAAGGAATTATGAGATATAGGATACTCAGGATCAGAAAAATAATTATGGCACTTTCATAGGTCACATGGAGGCCACCAGTCAAACTAAAATATACATTATAAAAGCAATGGTATAGGATTTACACACAGCCTGCTCTCCTTACTGCCTGTTATTGAATAGAAATACACTTGCAATTATTTTGTAATATTTGGCTTTGATCAATAGCACACTTGTGTGGTCTACAGCAATTCAGGTGAGTACCCTTACAGATGCAAAATTGTGCTTTCTAAACAATTCACAATACAACTGGAACACACATCAAATCCTGTCAGTGTTTGGGAAGGGAGTGTAGCAAATCATAAATTAATTTCTGAAAGCACAAAGCCATTTAGATGTGAGTGGTCAGTCAGTCAGAACACTAAACATTCCAATGTCGCTGTGCTGGAATAATAACGGATTATAAAAAAATCTAAAATATTTGAATCGAGTTAATGTATTACACAGCGATATTTAAACACACTTGAAAATAGCCCAAGAGTGTATAATTCATTAATGTGGTATAAATTCAAACAATGCAGCAAGCAACTGCTTAGTGAAGCCTGTCTGCTGATCTGAAGATTTTGCGAGGCAATGCTTCAGTGCAGAAGCAGGGTTAAGGGTCATTACAAGGCAACACACTCAGCTCCTGGGGAACATCACTTATCAATGCTGTCATTACAGACCAACTCCCCTGCCTGATTAAGAGGCAACTTTAATGAGCCCTAAAGAGAAGCTAATCTAGCCCTACATGGCTAAGAGGAATTCTGCTCCAGTCCAGGATCTCAAGGCAGAGGGACTGGAGGGGAGAAATGGCTAAATACACTGGAAAATACTGTACAATTCCCCGCAGCGATTATTGCTTCTTTGTGCCCTCAAAAGTTTCAAAATGAGATGGCAAAACAAGACCAAAGGATAAAAGGAGAAGGGAAAGTCTGTGTTGTTTTCTTGTTATCAGACTAGCCCTTTCAGTGCTGAAATTTGTCATTTGTCAGGAGATGAGGAAAAGTCACCGAGCAGGAAATGTTGAGTAATGAGGATACTGGATCTGTGTCTGACACAGCAATTCAGAAACCTCTCGGTTTTACCTTTGCTTGCTTTGTTTGATGACAAAGAGATAATAAACCAGTTACATTTATGTGAAAGTGTGACATCCAGGGAAATGCTTTAGTGCAAGGTACAATTTAGCTGTGCAAACACAATGCACAGCATAAACAGGAAAACTTAATATGTGAGTTTGAAAGACAGAACCCATAATAAACCTGCACTATTCTTAGCAGTAAATGATACTTTATGTATTTCCCCTTTTCTTGTTTCAAGGAAGTTCTGTATTTAAAAGTATCTTTACTTGTATCATATTATACACATAAAAAAGGCAGACTTTGTAAGGCACACGTCCTTTATATGTGTACACTGTGCCTAAATTTAGGGTATATACTATACCATATTTTTCTAGAAAACAGTACAGTATCACAGATATTGTGCTAGCTACAGCTCTGCTTCCTTCCATTTTTTTAAGTCCTGTCAGTTCTTTTACTGAGATAGGTTTTGGACTTCCATCTCCCTTCAGCTGGAATTCTTGTTTCTCCCACTCCTTGTCCTGCTCCTGGGCTGCACGATAATGATCATTATTTCATCCCAGAATGGTCTGGCTGTATTCTCACTTTTGTACCTCTTTTCTTCAGGATTTAGGAGTGGGCCTTCTAAAGGTACCCTGGGCTTACAAGCCTATGACAATCTTTTTAAAAACAAATGACTGTTTACTCTTAGAGATGAAAGCAGATACGACATAAAATTTCAAAATTATTTACATTCCACAACAAAAGTCAGGGAGAAACTGAGGTTTAAGACTTTTTCATGAAAACTGTCATTCAGCTTAAGAGGAAGTTAGGACCTTCAGGTGGGTTTACTACTGCTGTTCCAGTGAATACTTAATTACTTATATAAAGTGAGACATCTCCAAGAAGCAGGACCCAAATGTTTCCCCACCTCATGTATGGGAAGTAGAAGAGCAGAGATTTGAATTTGTTTTCAAAAATCCGAGTAAAGTATCTAAACAGCAAATCTATTACTCATACTAATGAGTCTCTTTCTGTCTGGAAATCCCACCTTGGAACCAAGATACCTCTCCCATTTTAAATTTTATTAAACTATATCCTTAAAAATTGATTCCTTTCTGAGGAGAAAGTCTACATAACTGTAAGATTCCCCAATGAGTTCTACTTAAGGATTGGTCTACTTTTATGCCTCCACTCCTTTCAGCAAGGCTCAATGACAGTTTGCTCTCTTCCAACATGGCTGTGACATTTCATGTCCTCTGTTCACAGAGTCTTTTTTAACTTTTTCATTGCCCTTTTGAGCTCTTGGCTCTAAGCCTTCACAAACAAACTCTGCAATGTGTCTGGAATCAAGGAAGAAAGTACTGCCCAATTATTAAGTTAAATATTGCCTCCTAGCCCTTATAAAGAAATTTTTCATCTATTGCCTTTCCTGGTTATTATTTCCCAACCACTTGCTATTAAGTTAAACAGATATGGTCAAATGCTATGTATTCAAACAGGATGTGGCAAGCATTTGTAAATTATTACAGAAAAACTTCCTGCCTTCCAAAGGCAGGCAGATGCAAATTCACAACTCTTGGAGACCCAACTTACAATGGTGCGTGCCTGTCTCCATTGTCCAGCCAAACTGCAGGGAGATTGTTTCCTTCGTTCCTTAAAGATGAATTTAACAATCATCAAAGCTTCTCCTTTCTCCACAACAGAGTTTCTGAGTCAGGTTTCTTGTCTCTTTTTGCCTATCCTGATTAGCTGCATTTGATACAGATTTGCCAAATCTATTTTTCCTTATTTTGCAGTCTTCTACATTTCAAACAGCTTTCCACTACAAGAACCCTACTTTTGCTGTACTTTCACATTCACCTGCCTCCTAATGAATCTGAGCTTCCACACAAGTTGCTGAACAGCCCCTTCCCACAGATATTTCAGGAGGTAGTGGCAACAGGTTCCTTTTCTTTCTGCTAAAAACTCTCTGGTGCTCTTTCTCAGGCCTTGCCTACACACATGCCTTTGACTTCTCCTCCTCTTTTCTTCACATAGTGCACATCTCCTGTTTCGAGACTTCCAGAGGTCTGCAAGATGCTAAGGGGGTGATGTTAGAGGTGCATGGAAGAGCTGGGCCGTTTGCCACAAACAAGTTTCAGGGGGGTGTGTGGACACTGGAGCTCTCACCTCTAACCTCATCATTGAGAAGGACCACAGTTTGCCATTTTGCCTGCTATGTATTTGGAAGAAATCAGACTGATGCCTTAGTTGATGGGAATAACAAAGAATGGGGGCCCCTGAAAAGTGTTTTGTCATTAGGCATCATGGCATTAGAATCAGGTGTCAAGACACTGAAGAAAATGTTAAGCCCTAGATTCAGAATGGGCCAACCTTGGCAGCATTGGGATTAGGAGCCAAATCCAAGTTTCGTGACTCAGACATACACACGTCCTAAACTCCAAATGCTGCAGCCACACACCACATACCTCTGCACAAGCAGTTGCTTTCCGCCTTTCATTCTCTCTGACAACAGCAATTTGCCAGACAATTTCCAGATTACAGCCAACTACGGGGCAAGGACAGGAAGGAGGACATACAACAGCTGCTGCCTCACATAGTAGAACAGAAGAGACTGAGATGAGGAGAGTGGACTGCCTCTGCTGCTGCTGTCTTGTGAGAGGGCCAGAATGAGCCACTAGATATTCCCACTCTCACTTACCAGCAGGGACGATAGCATCAACAGTACCTGCATCAGGCTGTGGCAGGCAGGAAGAAAGATTCAGCCTTTTACATGAAAATTGGTCCCAATCACCTACAAGTAAATGCAAAAGGTCAGATAAGACCATCCCGAGGAAGGCACCTTACTCTCTCAAGCAACCTAATGAAGCTTGCCACTATTTTTTGTTCATGCCATGGAAATTTCAAGCGGTATTATTTTAGTAGAAACTTGAGGCCATAATTCTGGAGAATATTCTAGTCTAAGATACAGACAGTTTCTAAAATTTTTACCTTTCCCATCATTTACTTAGTAAAATATTTTTAAAGTTGCAGCTGACTCATAAAATGCCTTGTCTTTTATTTTTATTTTTATTATGTTTAAAACTACTCAGTATCTGTATATTAAATTACAAAATACAGTTTCATTTCAGAAAATAAATAAATCATTAGATTAGTGAATTATGTGTCTACAACTCAAAAAAGACGTTCTGATGATTCAGACCAAACCGTAAATAGAATATAGTTATCTGTATTTCAAAAGCAATTACAACACCATAATTTAAAATGTACCTTTTGTTCTAAATGTATTTGAGTCTTCTCCGAATTCCTTCTTCATAGCACTGAAGATGCTTTTCCAGTCCTAAAAAGTATTATCAACATAAGCAATAATAGTGTTTTTCTCACTGATGCAACTGTTACTGGATGCAAAAAAGGAAACTTTTCTTTTGGAAAAGAGAAATTGAGCTAAAAGTCTGTGAATACTGCATATATAATTTCATATTTTGATCTTCAGTTTTGAATTGCTATCGGCAAAACTTAAAAATTCCTTGAAACCTCAGACTCTCAGCATTTGAAAATCATATGGTTTTTGTCATGCCACATGGGCAGTCCTTAACATGTCTGTTCTCTTGGCAAACATTTTACTACTTTGGCTGCAGACAAGGGGCAACTGAAACAACTTAGAGTAACTTCAAAACAATTTTATGTTCTTCCAGTAATGAAACCATATCAGTGTAGGTTAGTGTTCAGGACAAACTCAAATGCCTGGTGATTGTTGTAATTTATGAAAATTGCTCATACCCCGAGGTAGTTTTTGCAACCAGGGATTGCTGGAGTTTAGAAACGACTCAGGAATAACCTCTTTTGTCTCCGCAGATGGCTGAAAGTGTATATCACTTACAAAGGTGATAATTATCAAGAGACCAAATGGGTTTACAACAACTTTTCCATGTGGAAAATGTCAAAAACTATCATAAGCATATAAGAATACATGTTCACTAAATATACATCTTACTGTGACAAATGTAATACAAAATGAAACATGAAAATTTTTTGGGACATTCTTTTTTTCCTCTCTATACACAGTGTTTACTTGTGCAGTGTGTCTCTGCCTTCTCAGCCTTTCAACCATAAGAGTAAGTGTTACACTGCTCATGGTGTTGTATTATAGAGAACATAATACAATTTTATAGTTTTCAAAGCCCCTTCCCTCCTCCCAGCTTTGTTTTTTGACCTATAGTCTTGAGTTTATAAAAATCAATGCTTTAAACAAATAAATGAAAATCTAATTATGTAGACAATATTAAATTTTGTTTAGTTGAACCATTCTTTTTTTGATGCAGATTTTGTCCTTCACAGACATGAATGAATGGATAAGAGGGCTTTATTGAAATACTTTTTAATATCCAACTGGAATTAATTCTGCAGAGTAGTTTTGACTATCAGTTCAACAACACTGGGAAGACTGTCCTCTATGGGGTGAAGTCTGTTTTGTTTAGAAGAGCTCATGCAAAACACCAATGGAGGGTACTAGACTCAGAAACTGAGAAAACTGTGAACTAGGAAAGGTATATTACATATGATACTAATATTAATGATTATCAACTACCTTATCATTTTCCTTCTCTTTAAACTAGATTGTGACCCTGATTGATTCAGCTACATATGAAATTTATATGGGACTTACTGATGACCATTTGTTGTCAGGGCCTCAGCAAACTTTCAAAGGGCAGAGGTGTTTTGTCTCCCATCGATTCAAGGGATTTGAATTTCTAGATAATTCTGTCAAAGTACTGTCAGACATATTAATGTGATTTCTTTTGTTTAAATCCTGATGGTCTTAGTGTCAGGTCTCAGTTGACATATATGAAACCATTAACTTTTAATTATAGGTCAAGATCCATTAAAGAAGCTGAGACATGTCTGAACTATTGCAAACTCTGTCTCATCTTTCTGTTCTCTAAACATGTCTGACTGTACTATTACCTCATTTGTTTTTCTGCTCATTATCAGTTGTCTATTAATATAAAATTAAAGTTAAAAAGTACTGGTATACAGCATAGTAATCCACTAAAAACTGCAGCCACAGAGCATTGAATATGAAGGCAGCAGCAACGTAAACTTCAAAAGACACTGCATATTTATAGGGAGCTTCACTTCCATTTTCATGGAATAAATGGCATTTTACGCTCCACACCATTTAGACCTCAATCTCTCTTCTGGCATGCCAAGCTGTTATTTTTGTGAATCGTTCCTAAGTCATTTATAAGCAGGCCACTGCACCACTGAACAACAGCACCTTTGAAGTCAGGTAGGGATTATTCACTCGCTGTGAATTTTCTGAGCAGCTTTATCCTCTTTCCGTATGCATCCATTAAAAGTCATAGAGGCGAAAACAAAAGTACTAAACAAACCTTTCAGCTTCAGATGAAGGACCAAAAGTTAGTTAGCACCAAGTCTGGGCAGCGCAAAAAACCCAACCTACCCTTAATTTTTAATGTGGAACTTTAGGGTTTTAGGGTTCCTGAAACGCATCTACCAGGGGGGTGAGATCTGAGCGCACCCAAAGGCCCAGACCTCCTGGAAACAAGACCCGCTGTCCCATGCAGCCACCCTTGGGGACACGACGAAAGGGAAAATTGTAAGTTTTTGTGTCACTTTTAGCTCTCCATCAAAGGGCAAAACTGCTGGGGGGGGGGGGGGGGCGGGGGGAACGACTCCCCTACCACGAGAAAAGGCTGCGTGTACCTATACGGACAAACTGACACAAACGTTAGGACTGGAAAGGCCTGGGGCAGCGGTGAGGTAACTGCCGCCGCGCCCGCGTTTCCGACCGTTAACGGGGTCTGTTGGGCCCCGGGCGAGAGAAAGTCCCCAAGGCGGGCGGCGGAAGGGGTCACCGCTGCGCAGGGGAGGGAGCCGGAGCCCGCCCTCCGGGGCGGCTGACCCCCCCAGCCCCGCTCGGAAGAGGGTTCTGGGCCGCAGGCAGGGCGCAGGAGAGCGGCAGCCGCGGCAGGGGAACGGGCAGCCGCGGCGGCGGCGGCGGGACGGGCGGCCCCTCAGGCTCGCGCCCCCTCAGGCTCGCCCCGCCTCACGGCCGCCCTCCGCTCGCGGCCCCTGGCGGCCGCTACGGGGAACCGCCCGCGGCGCATGCGCGGCGGCGTCGCCTGCTCCGCCGGGCACGTACCGGAGAGTTGGGGGGCGGCGGCGGCAGCGCGGGGCCGGCAGCACTCGGCCACCTCCGCCGCCCGCATATCGGTCTCCCGGCGGATCTTCGCCTCGGGCGGCAGCGGTGAGTACGGAGCAGCAGCAGCGAGGGAAGTCGGCGCCTCGCTGCCGCGGGGGCTCCCGTCCCGTCCCGTCCCGTCCCGTCCCGTGGGCTGGGCTGTGGGGCGCAGCGCGGCCGGTGGCGGAGAGCTGGCCGGGCCGGGGTGTCCCGGGAGCGGGCAGCCGCGCCGCAGGGGGAGAAGCGGGGCTGGCCAGCGGTGCCCCCTCGCCTAGCTACGGGGCCAGCCATAGGCACCAGCGCTGCCCCCACCCCAGGGCGGGCAGGGACCCGCGTGGAGTGCCCGGGAAGGGGAGGGGGTGAGCGGGCGGGGCGCTGCCCGGCGGGTGTGCGTGGGGCGGGGGTCTCGCGTGGGGGTGCGCCCGGCGGGGAGGCCCTCCGAGGGGAGAAGGGGTTGAAACGCAGCCGGCCGCCCTCCTCCCCTCGCCGGGCTCCGGCGGCTGCTGGCGGAGCCGCCCGGAAAAGTTCCCTCGAGGGGTTTGTGCCATTTCCAGTTAAGCCAGGGAAGAAAATGTTTTGGCTGGACTTAACAAAGGAAAAATCCTGCCGACTTTCTGTTTTTGAAGGAGGTTGATGGCTGTCTCCAAAATAGGCAGCTAATAAATTTTTCTCTGAAGTTTTAAAAACCACCACCACCAGAACAAAACCACAAAATAAAACCGCAGCCATCTGAAGCTTTCATGTTCCCGGTAAAACTTTTTTCGCTTTGGAAGGGTCACCCAAAGACTCCATCTGTATTAGATCTGCAGTAGCCAGGACAGTCACTGGAGCTGAAGCCTTAAGATGCTGAGTGTGGGTAGGTGTATTGCGCCTGTGAGCCTGCTTCTGCAGGGGTCTGATGGACCTCTCCTAGGCCTAACACTGGCAAGGGAGCCATTTATTCATACCCACAGGAAACAGGAGGAGCACAGGGAGCCTCAATGTCATCACAGTTGAATCTTGCATTGACTGAGGGGTGAAAGAGCGAGCAGTGGCTAGGTTCCTTGGGAACAAAACAGAGAGGAGTGGAGCCAGTGAGTAAAGGGAAGACGACTGTAACTAAGTGAAGACACTTGAAAGAATCTCAAGTTTTCATAACCCAGTTGTCATAGATAAGTCTGGGGAGAGAAGAGGGACAGTTATGCAGATGTTGGTGTTCTAGATTGAAATCAACACCTTAAATTTATTATTACTATAGGCTGATGCTGTCACTGAAAAAAAAAAAACCAACTAGTTGTGCTGCTCGTTGCCACCTTCTGTGCCATCTTCTCCTCATGCTGGCACCATTGTTTATACAGCAGTGGGGCAGAGTGGCATGGAGCATTACCCACAGATTCACACTAACCTTTTAAACATTTTTTCTCATTAACCTAGTTAGTACTCATGTCTGGTTCTCTGCACTGCCATAGGTATGCTCATGCTAGCTCAAGGAAAGGTGTGTGATGGGGAGGGAAAGAGTTTATTTTTTTGTATATAAATGAATAAGTAAGTATGTAAAAGCACTGGGGTTTTTATGTACGTATGTGTATGTATACACATAGGCACGCACTTACCCGTGTAAAGGGATTATGCAACTGCAATGTTGTGCATTCTGGGCCTTGTGTTGAACAGAGGGAGTGCCATTGATAAAGTAGTTGTGGGGGAGGTTTACAAGTGCGAGAGGTGACTAGCAGTCTGCGCAGACATCCAGTAAGCGTGAGTTTGCAAGAGTAGTTCTTGCTGGACCAGGGGCGGGAGAGTAGAAGCCAGAGAAGAGGGGATGGGGAGTTTCTGTGTGAGAGTACTGCATGGAGACAGGAGTGAGGCTTGTTACTCATCTGTTCAGCCACCCCCAGGCAAAACACGGATTATCCCTTTCTCAGGCAAGTTCATCCAGAAATTTGCATCCAGCTAATGTATTAGCTCAAACGGCAAAGCATTGCATCTCGTTGTAACGCACAGATGTTGAGATTATAATGTGGTGGCATCATTTTTCTTTTGTTAGAAGTGGATAGTTACACACAGTTAGAGTAACTATACTAATGTGGTCATTTCCAGAAGCACTCACAAATGAAGAAAAGGAGAACTGAAGTTTTTTAGTTAGCTTTAATTCAGCCTGTTCGTACATCTAGATTGAACTACAGTTTTCTATTGAGCAATAACATATTGTTTGTTGCGTAAAAAATCCTGTTATACTCAAGGTATTAAAGAGATGAAGGATTTTGGTCTTAACCTCATTATTTTGGTTGTGTGACATCAAGACTTATTTCCTGAGCATGACTCAAATCTGTGTTCAAATTCTGCTTTGACTAGGGAATTCTAAATTTCCTTGTGTCTTCTACTGTGCTTATCACCTTAATATCTTAGTACTCGACAAATCCCCCCCTTAATTGACAAAACTTTCCTAAGGCAAGAAAATAATCATCCTCCCATTCCACATGAAGAATGAAAGATAAAACTATGGAGACCAAATCTGGTCCAGGTAGGATCTGATTTTTTTCAGGGTATTGAGTTCAGTGTCCTGGTTTATATCAAGTACACAGGTGCAAATAAATTGAATATCTGGTAAGCCTATGCTGCTTTGCAAGCCATGCACTCAGATTTTGGGAGAGGCACCCCTAAAATAAAATGCATGTAGTTAGTGTCCACATTGAAACAGTGTTTTTAAGTAATTTATGTAGAGTCATGAATGAATTCTGTGACAAAAGCAGAGATAAAGTATACTTCAGGACAGTGTGAACTAATTTTAGACCACAGTATTGTGAATCATTTTTGTTTGCTGTGTCATTTTAAACAGCTCCCTTTTCCTGTGATCTTCTTTTCCATCATCATGTCCTGCCTACCTCTGTGACCTCCCTCACTTGTGATAGCATAACCATTTCCATATCCATCTGGTGAGGTGGATCACAGAATTAATCAGGTTGAAAAAAAATATATATCTGACTTCCTTTTGACTCTTACCTGGCTCTTATAAACAGCTGGATGGACAGGGGAACAAGAGATGCTGTTGGTACCGCTGACCTCCAGTATGAGTGCTGAGAAAAACCTAAGCCATTTTGCCTTGCCACTTCCCTCTTCCATTAATCCCATAAATCTTATATGCTTCATTTCTTCCCATTTGCTCAACAAATGACTCCAGGTTCCTATAGGCAAGAATTTTATTTGCTTGCACCATCCCATTAAGAGCTTTTGCTTTCAGTTTCTCAGCTCAGTTCTGAACTTTTCTGCTGCTCTTTCATGAATTGCTATCAGATGTGTTTCCAGGATGCTGTCTTTCTCTGGCTCATGTTTCTTTAATGTTTTTTTTTGCTTCAGCCTCCACAGACAATCTACTTTCTTTCCCCCATCCCTTGCTTCCTCTCCTCTTCCACATTATAAACAAAAGCACTTGCAATGTGCAGTAGAGAACAATACAGAACTGGCAAGGGAGTGGATTAAATGACCTAACGTCTAATATCTGTTCTCCTGCCAGCTATTTTTGTTTGAGTTCAGATGTTGGTAACTATTTGACCTTTTAAAATCTAATCTGACAATACCCAGCCGTTTCCTTGTTTACCTTTGTTTTGTTTACTGATCCTTGTTAAGTAAAGTTTGATATACATTTGTGAGGTCTGAAATACACTTAGTCCATTTTCTTGTTGCCAACAGTTTTGATGGTACTGATTATCAAGTGAACTGTGTTTTAATCAAGGTTGCTGAATAGTGTTATTAAAATAGCTACATTTCAAAAGCAAAGCCTGTCTTCATACTGGAAGTTAAATTACATACTAACCACCAAAAATCATACCATATGTTTTGGCTTGCTAAGGAAACATTTGTTGAAAGCTGCTTTATGTGTATCTCAGGCTACCGCTTATTTTTAATGATAGATAATCATTATGTGAAATGTCTTTTAACTTTGGATAAAAGTTACGGATCTGTTCAGCAATACACTGTAAAATCAGACAAGAACCATGTTTGCACAGCCCAACATACTGGCATTAGCATCCAGGCCTAAGACTCCTGGACAATATAGTAGCTCGAGAAGTGTTGCCTGTTTTCAAACTAAGAATGCTGCTTTGTGTAATTTTTCTTTTTTTTGAGAGTATATGTCTTTATATGCGGGAGTGACAGACTATCCTGCAATTGCATCTTAAAAGTTTGGTATCATTCGCGTTTTATACATTACATTGTGCTGTGTACATGCTCAGTGGAGTGTTTCTTTTAAAGCATTTGAATCAACCTTCTCACGTCACTTCTGAAATGACTTTTGAAAGTTGGCATCTCACATTTTAAGCTCACCCAGTCAACATACTTTAAGTTTTTCAACGTAGTGGTCAGTCTGCACAGATATGAGGATATGATTGCTGCAACAGTGGTCAGATTAAGTGATACTAAAATCCAGAGACCGTGTGAAAGGTAGTATTGGAATAGTATATCGTAGATAAAACTTCTTAATCCTGGTGAAGTATTCATTTTGTTGCCTGAAACTGCAGAACTTCTATGTTTGCCAGAACTCTAGGGTAGGTGTGATTTGTTTGTTTGTTTGTTTACACCAAGACGTTATACCCTATTGTAATTCTGGATGTTCCTGTTTTGCTGAGCTCTTTGTTTTCCTGTAGTATAAGACTGAATGCCATGGACCGGTTTCAAGATTCACGTTACAGCAATTCCTCATTAAATCCCTATTGCTACATTAACTGTTTAATATAACTGTCTAAACTGTGTAATATTTATTACAATTAGCTCTATTGCTAAATGTTTACTACTCGGCATTGAAGAATGATTCCTTTTTGGCTCAAAAAGTGTGAATTTGTTAGCTTGCTGGTGTAAGGCAGTTTATGGGAGTGCTACCAGGAAAATTCAGAAATAGTGGCTTCATCAGACATGCATGTGAACTTTTGCACCTGACTGTGCCTCCAGGTTTATCAATGTGCTGTTTACTGACCTTGTATGTATTCTTCAGCTTTTATTTGCCGAATATTACTCTTCAAACTATTTGCTAAATAAAGCTGGGAAGAGAAGCAACTTTCTGTTCATCTTTCTGTCCCTAGTCTTCATTCTCATGGCTATGGGGAAGGGTTGAATGAGGTCTCAACAGCACAATTATTGGCTAACTCTCTTGCCTGTCTTTCTATAGATTTTCCCTGTGGCAGCTGAAATGGGCACAGTCTGTGACATTTTATTGCAGTACTGCTGAGCAGTTCTGAGTAGCACAAATGAAACGGACTCACTGTACTGTTTTCTGTTTGCTACTGTTGGTTATCAGAGCTGTGGGCAGCAGCAAAATAAAGGCATGACTTAGTCTGGAGAACTGAGTGTGTGGCTTTGTAAGCAGCTTAACTGATCTAAGCTTGTCTTGCTGCCTGAAAACAAGAGTTCTTGCTTTTCCCCTCCATACTTGCTAGATTTTGCATTTTGACTGCTTCCCTTGTACTGGCACTAGCACTCTTAATGCTGTGCAGTCAACTAAACCAAGGAGCTGATTTGTTTTAAAATGAAACCAGTCAAACTAAAACAAGCATACTGACACACACGCACACAAAAGGCTTTCCACTGCGCTACCTCTGGCTGGCCTTGGGGGCTACCAGCTGGACCTTGTATTGACTCAAGGGAGGGAGTGGGACTATGTGGCTGGGGGGGATAACTACCTACTCAGCAGCTTTAGCTGGGATTGATTTAAGTGCTGACTCTGAAACTATCAGTGAAGGAGCAGTGTATCAGTGTCTTTCTTTGCTGACATCTTTGAAGAACAGCAGCAAATTGCTCAAGGGGGAAGATACAAGGAAGTCCCTCAAGAGGGCCAAGAACCTGGTGAACAGATCTTAGGGTCAAACTCAAAAAGTGAGAAGGTGAACAAACTCATCTTTTATGGAAAGGCCACTTTACAATGAACTGTAAAGAAGTGCCCAACTACAAGCTCATCAGATCTTCAGTTGCCTCAGAAAAACAGAAGTATCAAAGCACTTTTACTATGGCCATTCTTTAGGAACTCATCTTGGCAAAGGTTTGATCAAAGTTTTCATCTCATATTGAGAAAGAGATTTTTTACAGTGAGATCAATCATTCACTGGAACAACCTCCCCAGGGACATGGTGAAGTCCCCATCACTGGGGGTTTCCAAGATGCAACTGGACAGGGTGCTAGATAACCTCGTCTGGGCTGCCTTTCCCACAGAAGGTTGGACCAGATGATCTTTTGAGGTTCCTTCCAACCTGGGCTGCTCTATGGTTCTATGAATTTTTTGTGTGAGTGAAGTGATCTACACCAGAAATACAAAAGGTGGAGATGCACCTGCTGGTGGGCAGCATGTCTAGGAAGGTTCTCCAATGACTTCTGCAGTGTATTACACATGTAAATGAATACAGCAGAATTACCAGATTTAAAAAATATCAGTGATGTATTTGTTTGCATTGGAAAACTCCTCTCCTCCTTCACAGTCCTTAGGTGCTGGGGTAGGTATACAGCTTCTTGGGGGTGAGGAGGGGCACCCTTTAAATCTTCCAAGAACAAATGTTAGACATGTTAGATCCTGTGGAGGTTCTTCAGTTGTGAATGAAGTTTTCAGGCATTAACTTTATTTTAATTCTGTGTATGCTTTTGATACAATTAAGATAAAGTGTATCTGCAAATACGTTTAACTGCACACAAATTTGACATGTTAATTTGGCATGTCAGTGTTAGGAACTTCAATACGAGTAAAATTTTTCGTGCCTTAAATCTTTTAAAACTGATTTCTAAAGCTAAAATCTTTCTGAATTGTTTTGTTATATAATTTTTTGTGCTTCCTACTCACAGGCAGAATGGGTATTGTACTGAATCACTTCATAAGGCGTAGGAGAGCATCAGTAGAATTATTGTTTTAGTTTTGGGAGCTGCTCTAGTGTTTTCACAGTGCTTCAAAGTGTGGAAAACTGTTCATAAGTATGCCCTGATACTTAGTAGTTTTGTGACTGCTGGAACTCATGTAGCTTCGTTTCCTATGGATTTATGCTGTGTGGTTGATCAGTTATAAGCTGTGACTTAAAGCTTTACTGTGGTACTTAATTCTTCATAAATGACAAATTTGAATTAGATACTAATTTGTCTTCCAGACTTTTCTTGAGTTACAATGTTCAGAATGCCTCCATTCTCTATACAAGTGTGCTTTCTTTAGGAAAACTTCCATGAATTTAAGGTTTTCTACTGTTCTGTACTAGTTGGTTGGAAAGGACCAGTGAGTAAAATTGTTGGACTAGAGGTCATGAGGAAACCCCATGTAGACACAAAGCCCTTTTACTGAAGGAAAATAATCTCAAAATAGGAAAACTGTGTTAACACCCTTTGAAAAGAAATACTGTTGAAGTTTTCAATTTTTGCATTTCTAGTAATTCTTACAGAATTGTACCCATTTCAAATAAAAATTGATACTTGATTTCAGTCTTATTAAATCAAATGTAATCTGTTATTGAGACCACAAGGTAACTAAGGAGGGATGCAAAACTAGTTGCCCGATAGGTTGGCTTTGGTGGCAGATACAGTCTAGGAAGTTCATACTTCATTTCTGCGGCCATCTTCGAGAGCAAAGGGGGAGAGGAGGAGAGGGAGGTCAGTGGGAGAGGTGCGATGCCGTAGTGCAGAGCGCAGAACCGCATCAGCCCACGTCGCGGGCTCTGGTCCCCAGTAAAGGGTGGGTAGCAGTGGTAGGAAGGGAGGAGAAATTTCTTGACTCCTCTTCAAGGCTGAAGCCAAAACATCATGTTTTATTATACTCCAAACAAGTAAATCAGCTGGGATACTTTTGTGTGTAGGTTTGTTCGAAAAAAATTAGAAAAAATTAAGTGTAATGCAGTAAAATGCAGTAAAAAAGACAGTCATAATGTGTGCCTCTTAACGTATTTGGAAATTCAGGTAAAGCTGATGTGAGGGGAAATGGCTGTGGGTGTTGTGAGAGTGGGAAATAGCAGTATTTAAAAAATTCTTCCCCCTCAC
The DNA here is from genome assembly GCF_026419915.1 of Harpia harpyja. Classification (NCBI taxonomy): domain Eukaryota; kingdom Metazoa; phylum Chordata; class Aves; order Accipitriformes; family Accipitridae; genus Harpia; species Harpia harpyja. The sequence goes on from NC_068947.1 coordinate 8,012,704, forward strand.
CCCTGCCCCGGTTTGTAGGGCTGTTTACCCTTCTGTTTTACTGAGGAGTATGACTGCAGCTGTTCTGTGGATTCCGGTGGTGTACACCTTTCTGTGCACTTTCTTTATGCAGTTTCCCAGTGTGACAGAAAACTTCATAAAAATATGTAAAGGAGTTGTGCTTCACTATCTTTTCCCTAGTTACCATATAATTCAGTAAGATAAAATATGTATTTATGACTTTTCCATCACTTCTATGCAATTTGATTTTTGGTTGACTGGAAAATCCCATTAAAACATGCTCTGAAATGCTGTCATATGTGCCTTGCTTCAGGGGAAGACAGGCAGGGTGGAAACTTGTATTAAAACATGCTGACGGTGCGTAAATATTTGGAAGAGAAGGCTGTGTTTGCACATTTCTCTAGCTTAGTTTAGCACTTCACAAAGAAATTACTTTTTATTGTTTTCTGGCTAATTTTTCTAAATTAAATGAGGTGTTAGACGTTGGCCTACCAAACAAGTGCTAAATGCAGTTTCTGTACAGAACCGAACATTTGCTTCACCTTTGCCTCATTACAGAAAAGCAAAATAAACTTTACAAAGTAGTAGGCTTATGTTCATTATAAAAGTATTGCATGCAAAACCAAAGATGCCAAGGTGAAATTATCCAGGTTTCTTTTGGCTAAAGAAACACATATTCTGAAATCTAGAATAATTCTGGGTTTTTTTAATAGCGCTTGAAAAATAGTGGTAGTTTAGAGGGAAACTGATTTTTAAAAATAGCAATTGCTCCTTACCCTTCACAGTATTGTAACAATTTCAAGAAAAAGTTCACTGAGTTGAGAATAATCTTTTTCAAATGTACAGAATTGTCAGGTCTCTCTCTCTCTCTTTTTTTTTTTTTTTTTTTTCTGTGGAAAGAGGAGACTTGAATATTGGATACAGACTGATACAGCTGGAGGCTGAATTTTGTACAGCCAGTTTGTGTTATTGGAAAATCCGTAAAGGTATTATTTGTGACATTTGGGTCATGGTTTTGCTTTTTAAGATGTGTTGGGAAAGAAAGTATCTATAACGAGTTTCAAAGCAGGAAGAATGGTACATTTTTAGCTTTGATCTTGTGACTTTTTCTGAGTGGACAAACACTGTACCTGCAATGAAATTATATTCTTGTGAATGGACTGTGCCCAGGTTGCTCGGCCCTTCTGTCTCATACCTGGAGAGGTATAATCTGAAGTAAAGGTAGTACTCTTTTTTTTTTCTTTTTTTTTCTTTTTTTTTCTTTTTTTTTTTTCTTTTCTTTTTTTTCCTCTCCTACCTGACCCATAGATGCTTTTAAAAGGCAGACAGCACTGTTACAATCTACTTTCTGCTTATCCTGAATGTTTTGATGTGTTGATTTGGGGGCAGATGGGAGACCCAGAGCTGAATGAAAAAGGGAGATTGTAGATAGTGAGTAGGATCCATTAAAGAGACCACTTGCCGTCTATCAACTGGATTTCTATTATGTGCTGGTATTTACTCTCCTGGTCCTAAACCAGTTTTAAACCACTTTGGAGAGGAACTGGATATAGTTACTCATTCCATCCTGGGCACTGGACTGCTTCCCTCCTTTCATAGCCAGGTAGTTATTGTTACCAATAAAAGGCATATGTGGTGTCCATTGTGTGTATGTAATAATACATACTTTTTTTGAAAAACTGTGTAATACTAAAATCTGAAGGTCAGCTGGCTTCTGAACTTTAGCAAATGGTTGAAATGTTTGGGAAATTATGTCTGGCCACAAACTGTAGAAGATGCTAAACTAGGTATTAATAACGTGAAGGTTGTTGGAAGCTAAATGGTTAGCCATTTTAGCACACTGGAGAACATAAGTAAGAACTGCTATACTGGATCAGCCAAAAAGTCAGCCTGGTGTTGTGTGTTGTGCCAGCAGCTGGCAGGAGATGCTGTCGAAAGAGTCTTAGAGCAGAGCATGGACAGAGTGAGCCTTCCCCGGTAAAGTCCTGGTTACCAGTATATCAGAAGTTTCACAGGATAGAGGATACATCTGGAGAATTTTGTTATAGTAATCACCAAAGGTCTCCCTCATTTAGTGATTTCCTTTCTGTTTTTTAAAGCTATTTCTGTTTTTGTCCCGAACAGTATCTTGCGGCAGCAAGTTCCATAACTTAGGCACTACGGGAAAATTCAGGTCCTTTATTTACATGTATGTCAGATTAGGTCAGTGGGTGCGCTCCTGTTTCTCATGGTGTGAGAAATAATGGTTAGCTGTAATGTGTTTTGTCTTCTCTTGTCACAGGTGTATAGCCAAGAGACCAACTTATCCAGAGAGACTCTGTGTGTTACAATTACATCAGCTGAATGTCTGCCTTCTCTGAACTGAGTGGTTATATAGTGATTACTTAAACACAAAGGATTTTTTTTCTTTTTCTTCTTTTTTTCTTTTAAATAAAAGCAGCATGTAATTTTTAATCCATATACAATCCAGTTTCCAACTGGAGTTGAGAGCTTCTGAGTAATGTTCCTCAGTTTGTTGTCTGTAAAGCATCAGGAGATGGACTGAACTGCAAAATGAAAGCTGGCTTGTTTGTAATTTACAGAGCACAGGCAAATGTTTCATTTGTATGAAAACAGGGACAAAATAGGGGAGGAAAATCAAATGCGTCCACATTAAAAGCTTATTCTACTTTAGGGAGGCTGTGAGTGAAAATATGCTATAAAGAAAATAGTCTGCAGCAATTCTGATACAGTTCATGTGGTTTCTTTCTTGAAAAGAGCTAGCAAGTCCATTGATTGTTTTATCTTACTATAAATTTAAAAAAAATACTTGACAGCTATTCAATAAGCAGCTGTCACTTTACTAGTATAACATGAGAATTTATCAATACATTATTTAAAACTTCAGCCACCTGTAAATGCAGGGCAGAAGGATCATAATGTAGTTTCCCTGGCTTATTGTGTATTGACTTTGTGTATTACTTTATTATTTTAGAAGCTGGTAACATTTTGGAGGGGAAGTAATTGAAAATATTGGTAACGGTGATCATAAACTGGATGTTAATTTTGTAGTCTGTAATTGCAAGTTTCCACTCTTTGGGTATGTGGGGAGACAATGTGCTTTTTTGTTTGTGGAGTTTTTTGGGGGAGATGAGGGGTGACTAGATTGTCTCCTAGTTCCCAGATTATCTATATATGTCTCTTTTCTGGCGTTTCTGAGTAAACACTCTGGTATTTCAAGTTTTTTCTCTCTTAAATTGGGCCCTGTGGCATCCTGTGTATTAACAGTATTTCATTTCTACAGTAAGAACGCAACACTTGAAGACAAGAGACAAGCACATAGACTGCTTCAGAAATCACTTTCACTGTGGTGAGGTTGTTTCTAGGGTTTTTTTTGGTTGGTTGGTTGGTTTGGTTTTTTGCTTGAGGGAGAACCTCACATTACCTCTGTTTTTGTCAACTTGTTTGACAAAGTAATTTTGTACCTCTGCGGGAAGTTTTGCCAGACATTCACTGTCATCCCATAGCAACCTTCGGTTCTTTGATGAGGAATCGTTTATCTAGAGCTTCCTTCCTCAGAGGTTCTTACTACTTTGAGTGTCATCATACAGGAGGCATTGGGTGTATCTGCAGTAGCATTTTGGTTCAGATTAGGAGTATGCTTTGGAAGCAAAACTCGCAATTGTCAACACTTACTGTGCATTGGTTTGTGTTGCAGAATCATTTCAAAGCACTCAGATTGAATTACTTTTGGATGAAAGCAAACCAGAAGATACGCTCCAGGAGCATACCTGTTGCAGTCCCACTGCCACACAGCGTTCAGCTCATGGAAGCAAATTAGAGCTACCCCAAAGGAAAATTCTCAGTGTGGTGTTGTGTTAATGTTGGGTCCTCAGCACCAACTGTTTTGTTCTTCAGATTCACTCCTATTGCTCTGCATTCCTGGCTAATGTGAATATAGTCATGGATAGAGATAAACATAATGCACTTAGAAGTTATTATTCATGACCACTGTGCTTGCTTCAGATAGAGAGTCCAGCTATTCAAGCCTAAATTAGAATAGATAATATCAAAGTAGCTGACACCTTAAGTTTGATTTGGAAGCTGACACTTAAACCGTAATTAGGTCAGGGAGCACCAGAGCTATAATGAAGCTGTTTTCTTCTCTCTGTTACCTTTTGCCCTTTCCTACTTTATTAATCTGAGTTCTCCATTCTCTAACATGCTTATTCTTGCGACCCCGTAGCTAAGCCAAATCACCACAATATTCTGACACCTCTTACGTGCTGGCTGCGCTCTTTCCCTGTTCTCATCTCTTCAACTTTTTTTGACTTGCCAGCTTGCAAAGGTCTGTACAGGCTGTGGCTGCTCCTGAGCATGATGTATACTTTCTGACTACCTACTTTCTGCTGGCGAAACTGGATAATGATTTACAGCCGCCAAAGGTGCTGTGCTTTATGAGATACTGCCGCAATTGGTAAACCCCATCTTTACTTCAGTGAGAAAATTAATGGGTTTTGTCTGTTCTTCTTGGTCATTGATTTTCATGGAAAACTTACGGTACACAGAAGAAGAAATCTCACTGTCCAATTTAGTTAAAAGGTGTTGAGGAGGGAACAGAAAGTAGAATGGATAAGTAACACAGTATCATTAGTTTTGTGTCCAAACAAAATCAGGATAAAAATAGATCCTACTGTGAAAGCTTTGTTTAATTGTTCACCATTCCCACTTGAAAAAGGAGGAGTGGAATTGGTTATTGTTATGTCAACACTTAAATGGATTATCAAGTTAAATACTCCAAATTTCAATTCCCAAAGCATAGTGATATTGTCTAACCTAAAGCAATGTCTTTTAACAGTAGCTTACAGAAGACTGAGGTGTCTGAAATGCTGCTATGTAAGCTGCTCAGGAAGGCATGGTCTCTCGAGGATTTGTGCGGTTCTGGTTTCAATACAGGTAGTTATGTAAGTGTTCAATTATGCCTCCCAGGAACTGCCCCAGATGGTCCCCACGCGCTTCAAAACAATGAAACCCACCAAAATTCTGCCTTGCTGAAGTGAGAGTGTTGTTACTTGTCCTCCTTGTTGTTCTTCTATTTGCCAAAATGTGTGTATCAGGAGATTGTTCTTGTCTGGTTTTGAAGGGGAGGGGAAGGAAGAGATATCTTAGCTTATAGCAACTCCCCCTTTGAACTGGAAGAGCCTGGAAGTAACCAGAGAATAACAAGCCAGAACATTGTCACAGCTTTAAAACAACAAAAAACCACTAAGTAAAGAAGGGGTAATGAAATTGAGGCAGAAGCTTAGACCTCAGTCTCTCAGCCGGCGTAAGTCCTGTCCAGCTGCAGTCATGAGGAACCACCTTCTCTCTACTAACAGGGCGGTGTTCGAGAGTTGTACTCAGCGTGCTAGTTCTGTGAGTAATGATATATTTTACTGGTTTTAAGACGTAATGGCAGTCCGCTAAGTACAGGTTTCTCTTAGTGATCTGGTCTGTGGTTTTGGGTCCATATGTAATCAAAATTAATGATAATGTTTTATAATGCTGTGATCGGATAGTATCTACAAAGGAAAGGGTTTTTTTCAGTTCTTTTTCACTCTTATCCTTGTCCCCTGTAGTCTCAGGTGGCACAAAGCTTTTGTATCTTTGATAGAGTAGTTTCCAAAGTGTTCCATCCCCCTTTATTCCCACCTGAATTCCCTGGAAAACCTTGCGGTTCAAGCAATCCAAACTTAATAAGTACAGGCTTCTCCCATATCCTTAAATTATGGACTTCCTGTTGAGAGAAAAATCAATATATTTCTCTAGCATTTGAATCCATGTAAATTCTTTTGTGCACTTTCCCTGGGGAAAAAGTTCTTTTGAAACAGCTTATAATAAGTAAAATTGTAGTCTTCTGTAACATTTTTTTTTCAGGCATGGAAAAGACACATGTGGTGGGACCGGGACTTTTAGGTAGGCACATAACACATTTTGAATAAATGGCAGTCAGATAATTATCATCTGTTTTCCTGTGTAATTATTTAATGTTTTCATTTTTCTTCTAAACAAACCTCCCACAGGAGTGTTTCAGTTGTTTCATTGCACCTGGTTTGGGGCTGGGGACTAGAAAAGGGGTATTTATTTTTAGACTGAACATCTACTGATGTTTTAGTTACCAGTGTCCTTTGAATGTACCTGCTTTCATAAAAAGCTCCAGAAGAACCTAAATATTTATAACTTCAGAAAATTATATAGCTTTATGTGGCATCTGGCTGTAAATTGCATCCCAGTGCTCTCATTAATTGTACAGATAACAAAGCTAAAATTAACAGCTGTATCCACTGTTAGAGTTGTATTGCAGAATGAAAAAAGCCAGTTCGCTTTTCCCTACCTGGTACTGTAATGCGCATCCCTCCCCGGTTGTGAGAGGAGCATGATGGCCTTGCAGTGTTTTAAGTCCCTGTTAAAGCAGCAAATGAGGAACCGAGTGAGGAAAAGTACTGCTGCTGCTTTACATTATCCTTATTTTCCCTTCTCTTTGTAATCCCTTCCCTTAAGGACTTGCTTTGTTCTTGATGTGCTGTCTCCCTAGAATATATGACAGTCAGTGAGAATACTGAACGCAGTTTGGACTTGTGTGCCCCCCATCAGATACTCTGTCCTTTAATGGTTATGTGCTGCACACAAGTTTCCATAAAACTTGTAGTCAGGAAAGGTACCCAGAAGAGGTGTACCTGCCAACCAAATGTGGTTATCTTAATAAATGCAACAAAATCTTGCAGAAATACTGTCTTGAGCCAACAACTTTTAATGCTGAAATTAGTTAGCTTCCGAATTTAAGGGATACACTGCACTGCTAGAATATGATTACCAGCTTTGGAAATGTGTATAAAAATATTCTATGCTTTGAGCTTATACACAGTGTATACAAGGTTTGGGCACTTTCAGGATTGAGGAAAACATATTTAGGTTAGTTGTAGAAAGAAATATACAGCTTGATTTGTTACTTCAATATTAGTTCCTTAAACTTTCATGCAAAACGTTTCTCCTCAGTAAGATGCTACAGCCCTTTGGTGGTGAGCACAGTACTGCTGGTAAATAGCATGGGCCTTGTTGGTATGTCTCCTTTGCTGTCTCACGTGCTTTAGAACTCATTGTATTTCCCTTTGAGTCATTATATTTTCCACTAGAAGTGGGTGGTTGATTGTTTTAGTTTTGTTTTGTTTTTTACCATTATACTGACAGCCAAGTAAGCAGTCAGAAAAGATCACTTGGTCAGGTACATCAGCTTGCCATTGAACTCAGAATTTGACGTTCAGCTTGGCTATAGTACTATCCATGCTGTCCGCTGTGTTGTCACTTTTTCCGCAAGCAAATCTAAGGTGATGTATAACCTCTTGGAGGGTGTGGAAGGGATAATATATAGAAGATAGTTGGAAGAGGGATTCCTGAAGCAATAAACATCGGTGTTACTAGTAAGATACTATCTGTGGGGGTTTTCTTGTTCTTGCATTTGTGTATATATATGAAAAACACTGCTCTGACGCCATAGGACCACCCTAGCCTTCAGTAAGGTTCATGAAGACTTGAAAGCAGGAAACTAAATAAGGAGTTGGGTAGAGGAATAAATGAGTCAGTAGCAAGTCAAGATGTTCCTGTACTGTTGCCAGCCCTCTTCAGTTTTATTAGCTGGTTTATGGAGCTAAAAAAGATGTATGTACTTGTTTGTGTTTGATCCCTTCATCCAAACAACCTGTGAACTATTTAGCCAATTTGAAACAAGACTGTCAGAGAGTAGAGGACCAAAATATAATTAAGCTCCTTCCCTTTAGGGGAAGGGGCAGTGAAGTAGAGAGCAAAGACCCAAGCAGTTCCTCTGCAGTGGGAGAGTCTGTTCTGTGAGTGTAATGTCCATGTAGTGGCAGGGCAACCATTGCCTGTGTCCTCAGTCAACCTCTTGCCCCATAGGTATTTGGGTGTCATAGCAGGAAGCTAGCTAGGTTTTGTGAGAGCTTGGAAATGAAGAAGTTTGGGGAGAAACCAAGAGGGAAGGCAGGGGAGCGTAAAAAAGACACACATTTGTAGGAAAATGGACATAATTAGTTCCAGGGATCTCTGAATACTCATAATTGCTGTAAGAATCTAACATAGATTGTTGAAGGGAAGTTTCTACACCACAGCCGCTGGAAAGCTGTATTTGACATTTCATAGAGAAGGGCACACTGGTTCCTTTTGTAGTGAAGGAAGGGTGAAGAGAAACATAATTTGTGTTTTGCTGCCAATTCAGCAAATCTTTGTCACTAGCTCATAATATACTTGCCTCAATTTCCACTGAGGAAAATAAAAGGTGTTTTTCCTTTTGTGTTTTGTTTTCTTCTCCTCCTCCACAGGTTTTCCTGTTTCCCAATCTGTGTATGTCAATATTCTGAGATTCGTTCCCAAAGATCATGATGTACCAAGCACCTGGTGCCAGGTTCCAATGTGGCACTGCACGCCTAGGCAGTGTCCCACTCTGCTCCTGGTGGAAAACGTCCCGTAGCAGGGAAGAGGCATGTTAGTCCCCTTGTTTCTGCCACAATTCCCAGTAGGCAGAGCCATCTAGTTGTGACTCAGTGAGCATGGATGTGGATGCGTGTGTTCTGCTTGCTTTTTTTTTTTTTATGTTGTTGAAATCCACACCCAAGTTATTTGTTAAAAGGGTGAAATATTAAAGACTAACTGAAATTTAATGCAGAAAAACATCCCCATTAGAGATGGGAAGCCTTGCAAGGTGTGTTTCATGCACTGTATTCTGCTCAACAGAGCAAGTGAGCACTCATGGGTCTTGCTCTTGTAATCTTATTTGAGGTGCTGTTGCAAAAGCAGCCACCTGAAACTGGCGGTCATAAAGGGCAAAAGAAACTCATGATGCAACAGATGAAGAGAACAGTTACACCAGTAGCCAAATTTTTTTTGTGACCTGTTTATTATTAAAAGCTTGGTAATTTCTTCAGCACAGATATTTGAGTTATAACAATGTGACTACCCAGAAAACTACACTAATTTTAATTTTATTCAAGAAGCAAGTGGCAAAGGCAGTTTTGTCTTTGCATAGAGCAGTCTGCTAAGAAAAATTCAGGTTATTAAAAGAGGTTATATATTCTGAAGAATTTTTTTTAAGCCCTCTGCTTCTGTTACCCTACAATACTTGGTAATGAAAAGCTAAATACTATGGTGGTGAGATCTGAGTGATTTAATATCTGCTGTTTATTCACATTTATTTGCCTTTACAGAGGTTTGATGAACTTGCTTTAATATCAGTTTATTCCTCCATCCTACATGTCTTGTAGTCCCAATCCTACAATTTTGTCAGCAGACTGGGATGCCTTTATAGAGCTCCATTCACTTCGGGAGCAGTCCTTACAAGTATTGCAGTCTGCTCTTCCATGATCAATTACAGTGGTGGATGGGGCGTGCTGGAAGTGTTAACTTTCCCTCTTTGTTTATCACAGCAGCTATGGCCAAACTTTGTGCATAGTTGTCACTTTTTTACAGAGAGGCTTGTTTATGAGGTTTTGGTTTTATGGAGAGTGAGGACATTAGTATGGTATGATATGTTGATGTGTAACCTGGCCTCTGAAGTAGAACTAATGCTAACCTTTAGGAGTAGGTAATTTATTAGTAAAAAAAAACTTTAACCTTGTGGTGTTCTACCAACTTGGTTAGACAGCTGCACCTTTCTCCTACTTTCCTGAAAGCTTTTATTTTCTTAACTTTTCCCATACTAACGAAGACTCCAAGAAACTGACAACAGTCCCTCAAGCTACTCTTGCTGCCTTCAGATGCAGTTCTTCTTGGCTTTCTGCCTGGTGGGTGCAATGAGCTTCAGGCACTTTCTTGACTGAGAGCATCTCTTGTCTGTTCTCTTTCCAAGATGAGGTATAAAGTACATGTAAGTTCTTGTAGGGCAGGTTGGGATCCTCACATGTATTGCAAGTTCCTTTGCCAAATCACAGGTCTTGTTCTGCCCTTGAACTTTATGCAGGCATTCTGTTTTAATCAGTAGCAGACTCTGAATGAATTTGCATGTGTTCATTCTGATTTCACAAAATCTGATCCATAGACTAAAGATAATGAGTTGACTTGATGATCTTTGCAGAGTGAATTTAAGTCTTAGATAAGGTATAAGTAATTACAGTGGAGAATGTAATACCTTTTAAGTTCAATTAGGTAAAACAGAGGTTGCAGATTTGTTTAAAATGATACACACCTTCTATTTCATATTAGCATTTTTGCATATTCTAAATATGGAAAGCTTTGAAAGAGGTTAAAGCATTCACCATTTCACAAGAGTTATCTTTTTTTGGACAGTATTCCTATACTACTGAAATTAGTCTGCATGCGGTAGCCGTACAGCTCAAAAGAGGGATTAATCTTGATCATGGGGTTTCCGACACTGATATATTTGTAACACTACTTGGGAATCAAGAGAAACTTTTCCAAGTTCATGGTAATTCACAAACTCAACCGGATGTTTCCTCTTTTGTTTACAGACTTGGTATTTGCAAGTTCCCTGCCTTGACAGTAATCATCATGGATAGTGGTAAGTTTGTTAACTTAGTGATGAGTGTGCATTCTTTATTATCCACTATCAGGTGGGCATTAACACACCCCAAAACTGTCCTTTGCTCAAAATCCCAGTCAGTTTGCACAAAAAATGTCCTCTGCTATTGAACTGGGTTTGGTGTTACATATGGTGCAGATCTTTGCCCACACTAAACTGAACTGGAATCATACTACTGTTCTGACAGAGGTATTATATGCAGACCGTAATAATCATCACAGACTCATCTGTGGACCTTTGAAAGCTGGCTGCAGAATGAAGACCACAGAGCTGAATTTCCAGCCTTGAGTACTTTAGTTTTAACTGTTCTTAGACTTGTCCCAGTAACTCCAGATTCTCAGAGCAGAAGTTGCTTTTTAAGCTTCCTAAGTAAATGCTCCCTTCTGCACTGTGCAAACCAAATAGTTTTATTAAGATCACCTACAGAAAGATTCAAATTTATCAGTAGCTGCAGCTTCGAATTTAAAATTGTTCATTTCTAGTATTTAGTGGTGGTTTTAATTTGCTTGGGTGTTGGTAAGGAGTCAGAAAAAGGAAGCCTCAATAATGGTCTCAATAGAGCTGGTTTTGGTGTCCAGAATGCCCTGGGCTTTGCTTTGGCAACACTTCTGTGTCTCAGTACTTCTCGCATGCTGCTGTTGCTCCCTGCTCCTTCTATCACTAAAGACCTGAAGCCTATTTTCTTTGCCTGTGACAGTTTCAGCTGGCAGGCTGAGATGTATATATCCTCTTGTGTCCTTGCCTGTCTCTGATTCTGATTGAATTTCACCTTGCTAGAGTATCTACTCACTATTATGATCGCACCCAGGTTTTCTGGAGAACATATAATACATTGATCTGACTGTATTACTCTCTTCAATAATAAATGAAACTAAGACTTTGGAGTGATTTTCTTTGTAGCTTTCTGATGCATAAAAACTTGCTAAAAGCCAAGTATTACAGTTACACACAGAGCACAAGCATGTCTGAAGAAATAAACATGTATTCAAATGCATTAAATTTGATAGTTTTATATCTTCATCTATATTCTAGAAAAATTGTAAGAGGAAGAGACTTTAGATATTTGTTTCTGTGTCTGTGTTACATAATGCCAAAGTCATCATTTTGATTTTTCCTTTATCTTGTATTTGCTAGTTAATCTTCTTAACAAAGTGAAAAAGTAAGTTTTATCTTGCTTCATTATTCTTGCCGCATGCAATTCCTCCCTGATTATCTTCAGCACCATAGTAACAGCTGTAGTGAATTCAGCCATGCTGTAGCTTGGCTAGGTGGTCATCCAACACAAAGCAGGTTTTTTTACACCTATGCAATTAAATGTCTACATGGTGATGGTCCTGGAATACTAAGCAGTGAAAGTGGTTTCTGCAATACGGTTCCATTATCTCTTTTTACAGGATTCATCAGGCAATGACTGATTCTCATTAAAACACTGTATTTCAGTCAGTATCTCCATCAAGATTGCTTGGATCAGTCTATATTTTTATGTTTCCTTGGTACATTTGTATTGACTTCTCAATAGGATTTAAAGTCACTAGGAGTGTGCAGAGCTCTAAAAATGTCAGATCAAAGCAAAAAAATTAATATACTTCATTTTTTCCAGCCTTGCAGTGTCAAAAGCTATTCCTGGTCTGGATTAACATAGATCATTATTTATCAGATAGATTCAGAATTAATATGGGGTGTGGTTTATTTTCCTCAGTGGGCTTTTTTGCCTGTGATGTATGCATTTTCTATACGGTATTGTGAGAGAAGAGGGAGACTTTCTGAATACAAATTGCTAAATAAAGAGTTGGTTTTTTTAGATAGTCATATATTGGCCACTCTTGAATATTGAATTATTTTAATGTTTTGCTGTTCTTCATCAATGCATTTTGAAGCAGGTATGTATGCTTAGCTCTTTTTGGAAAACTAAACTATTACCTAGAAACTCATCCCAATGTGTATCAAATGCAATATTTCATAACATACCAGCTTTTAAACCTTTTTTGTCAGTTTGCTGCTTTGGTAAATTGGAAAGTGCATGCGGAAACAAAGATTTGTATACTGTTTCTGGGAGCCAGAACCTTTAAATCAGGGTATTTTCAGCTACCTGCGTTTTCCCCTTTATTTCTTTTCCCTCTGCATCCAGTACAAAGCTGTCGTAGTTTCTCTTATTGCTCTTTTCAGGGATGGATTCCAGCTGTGAAATGAAATTCCCTGGGTTTTATCTGCTGAAGGAAGGGAAACTTCATTTATAGTGCATTATCTACTCTTCGGTGACTCCACATATGGGGACTCTTAAGAGAGTCTGGGCTGTAGGTTGTTCTGCTTCAGGAATGCCCACAGGAGGAGTTGGTGAGAAGTAGGTAGAGCACTGGCAGTCAATCCCCATGCATGGCTGCATGCTGGCTTCCTGATGGGGACAAGTCCTTCAGCTCATTATGTTTAGGTGATCACTGGGGCATGTTGAAAGAAACCAAGTTCTTCAGGCCTAGAGGGGAGTCAGGAGAATTGTGTGGGAAATGGAAAGAAGCCATCCTTTTTTTTCTTTCCTTTTTGAAGAGATTTTTGAATATGAATTTCTACGTTATTTAGTCAGTGAACTTACACAATAGGAGATGCCCATGTGCTCACCTGTGGTGCTGTAGAAAACCAAAATTGCAATAGGTACAGTTGCAGAGTTGTATGCACTGAACCTCTGGCAACACCATGAAGAGTGTAATTAGTGTGGTGCATGTATGTACCACATGTATTCAACTGAAAGTATAGGCGTGACTGGTGTTTTGGAGCTTAATCTTCAAATCTTCATTTAATCCTTTGCAAAAGGAAGATGAGTATCTAACAATTTAGAACAAAGAATACCACAGAGACTAAACGAAATGAAATTAATGTAGATCAGCCTAATTATGGTAGTAGCCTCATTGCTGAAAAATGCCACCACATCTATCTAAAGCAAAAGCATAGTGATCATCTTTGTAGACTTGCTGCCATCCTTTTTTAAAATTCAAAATCAGATGATTAAGGAAAAAAACCCAGCAAACTGATTCATATAAAATTATAGATAAATCATTGCTTAAATCAGTCAGTCTCTGTCCTTCAGCAGACAATGACAGTTTGTCTTCATAGCATATCGGCGCTCACAGACTAGCTGTAAATGAACCAATGCAGAAATGATTGCATAGGTCAGCAAGGTGGTATGAGTGTGTTAGTATGGCAGTGCGTTGAATAATTAGCCCCTCTTGCTGGTGGTGAGAGCCCAAGAACAGTGTTGCACTGACATGATGTTCTTGCTTTCTGACCTGAAATACTGTACATATACCTCCTGGGTAATTAAGTCTGCTGGATTTTGGAGTGTTCCGGTTGTGGCATATTACTGTAAAAATCATTGCGTCAGGGAATTTGAGGGAAAGCTGGAACATCAGAAGAAAAGAGGTTGCTTCTAGCTCTTTTCATTGAACAGAAAACTAAGGAAAGCAAATAAAGAATACCTGTGTCAGAACGTTGGTTGCCTTTTGGGCTTGTTTTATTTGATTCATCAAATAAGGCAAGGTTTTGTGTATGATTTAAGAAACTAGAAAGAGGCTACTTCCCCCCCACACCCCCAAAAGTGTCAGTATTTCATGGCTGAGATTTCTTGAGTGAAGGGAGCAAGTCTGCTTCAAAGTTGCTTAAGAAAACTTATAGACTTAAACTTTGATAAATCCAGCTGTTCTGGTGTGTGTGACTCTGGGTAATATTCATAAATATTTATATCAAAAACTTCAGAGCATTCTGGCTGTGATGCCCTCAGGCAGTTGCAAATATCTTTTTGGATGTTCACAAGCAGGATTTGTTTGTTCTGTGTCATCTTAGTTTAAGAAGTTGCTTGAGCTGAGCATGTGCCTGTCTCTTCTGAGCACTCTTCTTAGGCACTGGCTTCAATCTTGTTTAAGCATACATGACTGTGATGCTGAATTGAGGTCCATCGCATTTATGAAATTATAGCAATAACTACTGAAATTGTAGGCCCAACTACTTACAATAGTGAACAAAACTAGGAGAGGCCTTTTATCATATTAAATAAAGGGGAAGACTTTGAAAAAGCTCTTTATTTCTTAAAAGCACGTTTTCTTTGAGTGATTTTGGCGTGAGGTTTTGGATATCTATTTTAGAAGTGACCTTTGTTGTCTCTCCTCTTATTCAGTGTTCTTAACAGGGGACAAAGCCAACTCTGTGTTAAAAAGATACCCGAGAGCCAACACATTTCTGGAAGAATTAAAGCAAGGTGACATAGAACATGAATGCAGAGAAGAAATCTGTAGCTATGAAGAAGCAAGAGAAGCATTTGAAAATGAGGAAAAAACGGTATGTTTTGGTGTGTATTTAAAGATGGGTGGGGTGTACTGATACTAAATTTTTGGGTGTGCTGAATGCTTGTGTGTTTTCCAACATTACATTAGATTAGTTTTTCTTTTTGACCTGTTTATTTAAGCAAATAAGGTGTACAGTGGAGATGGATAGACTGCACAGCAATAACTTTTGAATCCTTCGTCCCACTTAAACTGAATTTGAAAGGGGTGGAAGTCTCAAAGATAATTATGCTCATAAGTATTGTGAAAATTGACAACTGGGAAGAAAAGGAACATGAATTAATACCTCCACTTGAGAAAAGGTGGGCAAAACTGTCATCTGTTTGGCAGCACTATTTACCCAAATAGCCTAGGTACTGGTTCTCCTGTCATCACACACCAGTCTGACCTGGATATCATAAATGCAGTTGTCTTGGAAGAATTTATGGGATTGGGACTGTTATGGGGAATATATAGAAGCAAAGGGCACAAGTCTTCACTATCTCACTCCTTCTGGAATAACTTGTTAATTGAATATGTTTACATAAAATGAGTGAGCAACTCAAAAAGCTTTCCACTTAAAATATACCTTTGAGTCCGGGGTGCTGGTGTAGCTGGCCAAAGTGTTCAGTGCCCAGACTATTAATAGTCTAAAAATAAGGAAAGACTAGTGGCCTTCTTCAGGCTAAAATCTGCAAGCCCCCATGATCTAAAACATGGAAAGCACAATAATCTCAGTGCTACCATGCGTTATGCAAGGGCGGTGATACATTAACTTGATGGGAATGAAGCAGATATGGCCCACGCAGAGTTGTTGCGTAAGTCTGTTGGCTTCTCTAATTAAAAGAAGCTTGTGGGCTAATGGCTCTGCAAGCAATAGCTGCACATCATACCCAACATATCTTATATTGCTTCCCAACAAATAAAAACAGCACACAGGTTTTTCTTGGTGGCATCTGACCTATTTAATGCAATACAATCGAGAATTTTTTTTTTTTAATTCAAGACAGACATGGCTGAAATTAGGGCTGAATTTGAGGATGAATCTAAAGAGAAAAACAGGTGCTAGAAAACGTGAGTCAGAAAACCTATGTTCAAAAAAACCTTCTATCCCTCGTGTGTTTTTGCATAGGGAGATTGTACTTGCAAGGCCGATGGGTTAATGGGTGAAGTGGCACAGGGGGCATTTCAGATTTCTTCCAGAATTTACACAGGTGATGCATTCCACCCTTCAGTGGCTGAGCTCCACATCAAAAAATAGCAATGTGTAAAAGCGTGCTGAATGTTTTAAGTTCTTGGCATCTTTTTGTTGGAGGTCATACCTGGGGAGATGGATAAGGCTGGAATGAGAACTTTCTGATTTATTAAAATGAAGTAGTAGAGCATGCGGTGTCTCTTCAAAGCTTCTTCTTTCTGAAGGTTTAAAATGCATGCACACACATGTTTTTTACCTCCCAAACTTGGCTTGGTGTGGCCATTCCTAATGATAGCTCATTGTGTAATTAAGAATAGTGTGTACAATGACACAACTTGTGTAAAATTCTAACACAATATCGCTTTTGCGTAAGTAGCACAAGAAGTTCAAGTCACGAGACAAAGTGTAGCCAAAACATGTTGCTTTTCAATTCCAGCTTCTTTTGCCCCATTTAGGAACATTTTGTGTTTTGGTAGATAGCATTTCCCTTGCAGAGCTATTTGGGAAATAGTAAAATAGAAATAGTTACATTTCTGCTCTTGCCACAACCTTTGTGTCATCGTGGAGAAGGAGCTCCCAAGGTCCTGGCCTTTTATCCATTTCTGCTACTCTGTCCTTTTTGCCTAGCGGTTTTATTCTGTTGTTGGTAGCTTGTTAATGGGCCAGGCTGTACTAATGTGCAGTCGTGCCTGACCAGCCTCATTTAGTTAGGCTTTATTTAGTCCATTGTCCCCCAGCAGTATTCATCCTTACAGCCACTTAGTAAGACTTAACTTCTGTGTCCCAGGGGAAGGAAATGGATGCAGTACACTAGGATCATGATACAGTATGTTCAGAGTAAACAAAGATGCAATGATATCATAGTATAAATAGACTGAATTTGAATAGGGTCTGTAGCTTATTTATCTCATGGTAACTTTGTTTTGTGTAATCTCTCTCTTTGTATTTTTTTATCTTGTCCACTTGGTTCTTCGTTTTTCTGCAGTCTTCCGGGGAGGTGTGCAACACTCAGATTTGTAATATTAAAATAATATCAAGCAGTTCCCTCAAGTTATTTTTGATGCATGAGTTTTTCTTGGAAGTTAGCATTGTGTATGTTAAGTGTACATGCATAGCTGTCATGGAAATATTGAATGCCTTTAATATGGTGTGGGCTTGGGGATTTTGATAGGTTCAGAATTATTATTTAAAAAAATAAAGTTAATTATAAAGATAATACTATTATGTTAGTAAGGCTAGAGCCAACAGGGAAGAATTTGCAGGACTTTGTGGATAAAATAGAATATGAAATTCAGCGTTGACAAATGTAATGCGTGCGGGGGAAAAGGGAACATTCATTATATATATGATGGGCTCTGAACTGAACTCAGGAACAAGATCTGAATTTGAATCTATGAAGACTTGAGTTTAATGCTCAGCAGTCAAAAGCAAAACAAAATAAAAACCTGAGTGCTAAGAATCCAAAGAAAGGAATAGGGATCAAAGTGGAGAAAATAATTATGTCACTGCGCACCCGCGTCTTGAATGTGTTGTGTACAGATCTGATCTCCCTATCTCCTAAAAGGCAAATTAGTAGCTGAGGAAAGACCAGAGAACCAACAAAGTGTGGCAGTTGACCAAAGATATGAAAAGACTTCTGTAACAATAGATCGGAAAAGAGTTAAATCAGGGAATATGTGATGATGTCTGTGAGGAGCATGAACATTGAACTGAGGTCAGTCACTCGCCATCGTTCTGACAGATAGGGGGGCTGAGAGGGCCTCAAAGGAAACTAGAAGGTGCAGGTTCAAAGCAAATAGAATTATCTCTTCTCACCACAGATAGTAGAACTGTGGACTGCCTTGCCGCAGGATGCCTCGGATCCTAAAACCTCGTATAGGTTCAGAGAACAACAATATAAATGAATGGAAGATAAATCAATCTGGAACTACTGAATAAAAGGGATCAGCTTTGGCTAACAGAAGTCTTGAAGTACAAATACATGGAAGCTGGGAGAGTATCACTGCCTGCTTGTGTTTGAACTCTTCTTTCGGCAGTCTCTTAATGATTGTTGTCAGAGAGAAGGTAACAGATTAGGTGAACCCTAGGTCTGATCTAGTAAAGCTGTTTATTTGTAGTACCTGTAGCCTGCAGGCAGCACTGTATGTGGTCACTGGTCCGTTGTCAAAGGTTGTTGGGAGACTCAAAGATTTGTTTAAAAGTTACTGTGCGAAGTGTGATTGAAGCACTGATATTAATTTTATTTCCATTAACTCATTTTTTTAAATTATACTGCGTGAAGATTTTAAAAGCTAGAAGTCACAGATTGCAAGGTTCTCTATATAGCTCTATTCTAGCAAAACAAACAAACAAACTACTAAAAAGCTCAGCGAGCAACTCAAAACTTGTCAGCACGAGATCTAAAATGATGTGATCAAGTAAGACTTCTAGCATCAGTCTATTTCTAATTACGGATGCCGGATAAATACCCAGAAGAGAAGAGGTGAATCTTTTCCTGCCAACTGAAATTGAGGGCACACCAGAAGAAAACGGTGTAGTAGGTACACTCACTTCCCATTATTGCTTTGTTTGCATCCTCTGCCTACTGAATATCAAGCAGTCTTCTGAGTGGTATATTATTAGTCCACCTTTAAAACAAGTCAGACAATTGACCAAGAATCATTTGAGGCTGACGATGCTGCCAAATGTAGTAAAGGCCTCAGCTGAAATTCTCAGCAGGGTGCGAGTCTCTTAACTTTCATGTAGATCCCTTATTTAATGCAGCGTTCAGATCCAGTTGACTGATGCTGACTGTTCTGAGAAGTATTAGAAATAAAAGGGAAACAAAATTCTGGCAAATTGGCCATAACTGTCTTTGTGTGGGATGCCCTTGAGAATTCCTTTTGATTATTTCAAACTGGATTTGTCAAAGCAGTAAGGGACATACATTAGATGTTTTCTAAGTCTTTTCCACTCCAGTTATCTGATTCTGTGGCTTGCTTAACTTAGTTTTTCAGCCTTTTAAGGCATATATGCCTGGTATTCCCAGCTGTACAGCACTCAAGGATAAATTATTACTGGAGTGTCCTTTTCATAAATCACGAGTTAGTAATTTTGTTAAGTAGAAAGAAAGTCCTTTTTGTTGGTGGTTTAAGAGACCAGCAGCTGCGGAAGGGATGTTTGTGCGGTTAGTTTTCCAACTTTTGAATTACTCTTTAACTTTCTCTCTGAGTTCTACAGCTGTTTCCTAGGTTTTCAGTATTTTCCGCTTCTTGGGTTTTTTTCGTAGCAGTTTGTACAAATCCTCACACTGTGCAAATTCATCCAAGTTCTCTGTGGTTTTGTTGGGCATGATTTGACTTTGACCAGGTGGCTTGTCCTCCTCCTGTGCCTTCACTTTACAGTGCAGCGTAGCTGTGGGATGACAGAGCAGGGGGGAGCTGCTTGGCAGCTGTGCAACTTGAACCTGAAGTATTAGTTTCCTGCAGTTCCTGTCAATTCCGTCAGTCTGAAACTAACAGTCTTTGTGCTTCTCTTTGAGATTTGGCTTGCAAAAATACAAGCTGGAAACCTGAGGTCTAGTACTAGTAAGTTTTTCGTTGGTGGATTTTTGTGGGGTTGGGGGTTTTTTTCCAAAGAGGAAAATTTAAAGAAAGATTATTTTTTTTTTAAATGATGAAACAAGTGTTTCTTTCTTAGTATTTTTTTTACCTGTGTGCAGAACTTTATTCTTCTGTCCCTGTAAGATAACCTTAGACCTGAAGCACTGTAATTTTTGACATGGGTGTGTGTGTCTAAACTGTCTTGGAATTTATTTCCTTTGTCTAGCATGTAAATGAAAGTGGACATTAAACTACTTTCATCCTTAAGGCAGTTTAAACTCTTACCTTAAGCTCTTTATGCATCTGTCCGGTCACACCATTAACTTGAACATCCCCCACAGCCACACACCCTATTCTGAATTAATTGCCTGCCACTCTGGGAAAACAGCTTTTCTGCTGCTTTGCCATGTTACAGAGTGACAAGGAGAGATGCTGGTATTTCAGCTTTCTGAAGAAGGTACCGAGACCTTTTCTCCAGCAGATAGAGCTGAGCTAGAAGTAACATGGAAACAGTACTAAAATACCAGTCACAACTTACTGCACTTCCATTGGAGAAGGTGCATTTCCTCTGCAGTCTGCAACACAAAACATATTACTAGGGGAAAAGTGTGATTTCTTCTTTTTTATCAAATCTACCTTTCTCCTCCACAGAGTCTTTAAAACAATACATCCTTGAGCAGTATATTTGATGACTTTCAGTAAATCTTTACAACTTTGGCCTCAAAAACAGACACTGCACCATTTTATTCCTTTGCTGCTGTTGAGGCCACAGAACAGTGAAGTGGGAAGTTTGGTTCCAGTACAGACAGTAGCATTTAATAATTCTAATGAATCCTTACCAGCTTTTTTAGTTGACAATATATTTATTCCACTAAAGAATCTAGTTACTTGTATTCAAACCAGATGGAAAGGTAATACGTAACAGATCTTCTTAATTGGCTGGTGATCTGGTGCGGAGAGGTGAGGTTTTTGGGTTTGTTGGGTTTTATGCAGAGATCCCAAAAGTCCTCAGCTGTGCAGCTAATGCCAGTTTTTAAATGTTAGTTTCCCCCCTCAAATATGTTTTTCTGAAGTCAGCACAGTTGATCTGGAGTTCACTGTGGAACAATGCATCAAGGAAGGCCTTTGCAGAGAAGGGGTTTTAGAGAGGTTAGTCCATCCTCCAAGACTTGCTTGCTTTGAAGCCAATGCTACCTGACTTAGCTTAGATGATTTGTACCTGGGTTCACATCAAAGAGCGGCACTGTGATGACCTGCTTGTGATGTCAAGCCTTGGAATTTAGGAAAAATGCCTGATCCTGTGTTGCTGTAGGAATTAAGACTTTTTTTTTCTTTTTTTTTTTCTTTGGGGGGGGGGGGGATTTGTACTGAGTATAGGGCTAAGAACAACTGAATTTATTTTTTAAAAAAGAAAATCTACAGGATAGCCAGTTGTTTCATGCACATGGCATTGCTCTTAACCTTAGTAAATTCTGATCCAGAAGCACTGCGAGCATGTGTTTTGCCCACGGTGTCCTGGTCCTGGCTTTGCACAGGACAAACTTAGCCTCCACGCTAGAGGGGCCATGCTGCTTCTGGACCCAAGCAGCCTCTGAGATAAGTTTGGTGGCATTATCTGTTTAATGCTGATCATGTGGCAGCAGTCCTGAACTAAAAAAATTGATGGATCTGATTTGTCTGTGCACAAAGTCAGTCAGTCTGCAGCCTGAGCATCTCATTTACTAATAACTGAGCAATGACAATATCCATTTTTCCTGGTGACTATTTTATAAATACTTGCATGTGAGACGTATGCTATCATTTAAAATAAATGCTGGCATGAGTGTGAATGGGTCGGGTCTCTGCATTTTCAAAGAAAACTAAAGAGTTCAGAGTTTCTGGCATAGATTTGGTGGGATGGAGGTAATTATTTTTTTCTTAAATTATACATGACTATAAACCCCAGTACAGTGGAAGTGTTTCTTAGTAGGAGAAACCTTATGCTACAGGTGAGGATGACTACTTTTTTGAGGCAGGGTATGTTTTTCTTTGTACTGTTTTTTTCATAGCATTCACTGCAGAGAAAATTGGATGGCGACATGATCTTTGTGCTCTTGCGTATGCATATTAATACAGCAAAGAGTACTTTCAAGTACTGGTATCCCCCTTCATCTTTGTTTTCACTTGTTCATATTTTCACTTTTCACTTTGTTCCATTTATCTGTAGCTACGCTGTCAAAATTTCTAGAATATAATAAGCTGTGTAATATTCTAATAGTGCTGGAGCTATTTTTAACTATAAACAGAGGGTATGAATCAACTCAAAATAAGCTGACAACGATTGCTTTATGAGCCACAGGGTGGGGGAAGTCTAAATTATGAGATGACCGTACAACATAGTTGTGCTTTGCTAAAATGGTCTGTCATTCCGAAACAGTATTTCCCTGTCAAATTGTATTAGTATATTGTTACAATTTTAAAACAAATGAACAAAACACTAACTTTTACCTTGAGTGGTGCTGAAAAATTTTGATCTACCAGAGGGCTGATGTGCATGCTGATTAGATTTTTTTTTTTTTATTATCATTATTATTACTACTACTACTACTATTTTTTACCTGGTCCTGTCTGTGCTGCTGTAAATATTAAGTGCAGACACAGGAATCTTAAAAGCAGTGAGGAGCTGATTTTAAAAAACAAAACCCCTTTTGTATCACTAATCACATCAGAAGAAAATTTGAAAGTTTATTGTGTGTGCTTATCCATACCAGTTCTTATTTTAATCATCAGTATTTGAAATGCCTTTTTTTCCTCATTCATTTGAAACAACTTGCTTACAGTGATTATTTTTTTAACTGTCTTATAGTTTCTGACTTATCCTGTCTTGCTCTTCTAGAAGGAGTTCTGGAAAGTCTACAAAAATGGACTTCAGGGAGAAAGTAACACAGGACATACCTGGTATTCATTTTACCTTGCATTTCCATTAATCATTGGCCTTTTTGTTATCCTCATTGTCATTTTTGTCATATGGAGATGCCTGTTTAAAAAGAAAATGCGTAGACAGTCGGTGTACGTGCATAGGGGAGCCCACGAAGCAATGGGTGATGGTGCTGTGGCTGATGGCAGAGGTCCTCTTCCGCCGCCTCTCAGCATTGTTCATTCCCCACAGGAGGAAATGTATGAAGTCAGTGGGCTTTCTCCAGGAGGTCTGAGCTATATGGATGGACGGTCAGACTCAATATCCACAAGGCTCTCAAACTGTGATCCTCCTCCTTCATATGAGGAAGCCACTGGCGAAATCAGTGTGAGAAGCAGTGAAACTGAACAACATTTAGATCCACCCCCGCAATACGAAGACATTGTGAATTCCAGTTCAGCCAGTGCCATTGCACTATCTCCTGTTGTCACCGGTACTAAGTAAAGCAAGAAGAATGCTATGGACTTTTTAAAAATTACTAATCATTTTGTAGCACTTTATCTTGGCTTATTATGCATTTCTGTAATTTAATGGACTTGTACAATGAACTTCACTTTTGTTTTAGATTCACTTGTTCTTTGGGTTTGGGATTTTTTCCCCTACAGCAGGTCTTAAGGAATCTGTATTGAGAGTGAGTGCAGGTACAAACATGATACTCTGTCATACTTCTCAAAAGTCCCTGTGCTTTGAGGGATGTCACTTGTTTTATTCAGAACGTTGTCCACATTCCCCACAAGATTTGTGGAATTCCCCTCCCCTTTCTTACTGCAGACTGCCAGAATTGCCTGAAGTAGGGAATCCTTAAGCAACATTTTAGATAATTATTTACACTTAAAGGGGACTGATTTTGCAGTATTGCCTCTTGTCTGGTTGGTTCCTTTTTCTCACTTGGGTTTTTGTTACATGCTGCACCCTATCCTGGGCCCTTGGAAGGCTGAGAGCAGTATGCCTTTGTGTTCAAACCAGTATCTCATTAAGAGTATGCTGGCATAATAGCAATAATTTCAGAGTCCTAGCAGAAGAGGTGTATTCTAAAGCTTTTGCTATTAGAACTCAAAATTCTGTAAATGTTTAGAAGCTAACAATTCAAGATACTAATTAGTGGATTTAATAGTGTAATTTTCTGTCTGTGTTCTGCCTTTCCTCTCTGTTTTCCTATCTGTTTGTACGTGTGTATTCTAGAGGTGAGAAGTGTGCACATGTTAACTTTAGAACTTGAAAGTTCATGCAACGGTAAATAATGAAATACTGTTATACTCAAGAGTGGATAAATTCCTGGTCATAGTCTTCCTATCATAGTCTTCACTGGGACCAGGCTATTATCCATAAACCCAAAGGTATTTAATTTCCTTTTTAAAAGCAGAAAAAAGGGAAGGCATTCAGTGTGTGTGACTTCTTTTTTTTTTCCCAACTACAAAATAAAAACCCCTTCCTCAAATCCTGATATTCTTTTGCCTCTTGCATACGTACGTGTACCGTGTGGGCACCTTGTATTGGTGGCTATGGAAATACTTTGCAGAGGATATAGATACCTTTTTTCAACAAATATATTTACTGCTTATCCATTCCAACAAGGTGCTTCTGTTGCAAAAGTTAACAGTATGTTATAAAGAAATAAAACTACTTACATTTTTCATTGTTTCTAAGATCAGTGTAGTGCTTTTATCCATGACATGAATTTTTAAAGCGCACTCCATTCTCAGTGTACACAAGCCTTTTTTTTTCACAGCTCTTGGGTTACGGGTGCTCATCAGAGTAAGAGCTGCTGGGAAGCATGTTAGTCCAGGCTGGCTCCAGAAGTTGTGTGGCCGGCCTGGCTCTGCTCGCTCCAGCTGTGAGCTGCGGAGCCCACCTGACGGAGGGCAGAACCGTGAGGACCCACCGTGTTGTATTTCCAAGAACACAACGCAGGCATAGCCCCAAGCATTAGTCCAGAGTGACTTTTAGAGGCTGAAGAGATGTAGGTTTCTGACAGGCTTGATGCAAGTTAGAATAGAGGCTTGTACAGAATTTCCACCACCTGGTTTAGACTCTGGTGATAGTTAAGGTGGTGCAAGCTGTAGTGTGGCGATTTCTTTTTTTCCCAGCTTGATTTAAAAGTTCATTGCTTGATTTAGCTTCTGAATATTCATTTTAGTTTTCTTTCTTCCCACACGTAGGTAGCATGGCATTAGCTTTAGTATTGTTCTGGGTTCCACTAATCAATTAGCACAGATTGAAATGTATTTAGCCCTAAAGGACTACTGTGTTATGCTGGCTTTCTTACAACAGAAACCCAAACTGCATCTTGTTCCAAAGACCCCAAATGAAATGCCAGTGCCATCCTTGCTGTTAATGTCTGAGATGTGTGCTGGTGTCTACTGTCTCATGGGGGCATGGCCCATCTTTTCCCTAAGGAATTTTACAGAAAGCTGCTGAAAAGAAATGTATGGTCAAAGATGGGTGTGTATATGCACACTTCTGTAAGAATTTGATATAATGTATTGACAAATGAAGTAAGGATTTTATGATTAATTTTGTGTTCTCATTTTTGACAGAGAGTAGGTTGCCTAAGTTGTCTACTGGGGATCTTCAGATGCTGAGGCAAGTTGTATTAGAGTTAATAGATGAACTCCAGGTCAAACTGTTGTCAAAAAGATAACTCTTATTTATGTTTATTATATAATAGATATTGGGCAGATAAGTACAATATGTTTTGGACACTTGTAGTAAGAATTGCCTGGGTCTTGTTTTTGGACTGGCTGACCTTTTCTTTTGAAGTGGTTTTAGCTTTTGTGTGTCCTGAATTGCCACTTGTAGAAGTTAAAGCTCCTTTTATACTGAGCAACAGTTAATATACTGCTTTAGGCAGACGTTACCAAAACAAAGTGCCTCATCTCAACGTGAAGAAACCACCTCAAAAAGAGCTGGTGTTTCAATGTCCATGCCATATTGGCATCTCCTGTGCCTGCCAGCACAGCTAGTAGTTTTAGCAGTCACTTTTTTTGTTTGGATATAAGACTTTCCTGTGGGAAATGCATGGAGATCACCCATTTCACATTAGGTCATTCAGCAGCTGTCATCATCCCTTGAACATGGGCAGTCTAGAGATGAGCTGGCTTTTTTTTTTTCCTTTTTTTTTTTTTTATTACTCTGTATTCCACTACCACTTTTAATGGCTTTATGTTTCTGGCTCCTAAGTTGATTATGTTGCTGTATCCTGTAGATACTTTTATGTGCAATGCAAAAATGATGCTTGTCTTTCCAAAAAAGCCACAACCAAATATCTAAAATGATCTATGAGTTGAATTTATTGGGCTATGCCTTTTCCATGTACATGAGCATGAAAGCCATTGCGGGCTATAAACTTATGTCTTGGTGAATAAATTTCATAATTAAAGAAAACTTGCGTGGGACAGTTATCCAAATCTATTTTTTTTCTAAGACATGAACAGCTTTCTCCATGTTGGAATAATGTCAAATTACAAATTATTTTGTTCTGTTTTGTGAAATGTGGGAAAATAGCTTAGTCTTGTGGCTGGCTTTTCTAATCTGATGGAAAAATAAAATTTCATTTGTACTGGGGTTTTATACAGCTTTTTTTTCCAGGTCACTTAGTTGTTTTACCTATCCTGTAATTGCATTGTCATGCAATAAATATTATAAATTTATAGTTGTACCTCTCTAAAGGTTTTGCAAGTCTGAATGCAGTACCTATCTTGACTGATGACATGAATAGCCAGGATACTGCCTTTCCCACTTCTGAATGTAACATTGAATTTCATCTTGTATTAGGACTGAGATGATTTATCTACTAAAACTAACTTAAATATAAGTGTCGCTGTTTTAAGAAATTATGGAACTTAATTATTTGCTTAGATGACATTTAGCCTTAGTGAAGGTTGTTCTGTCTTCACTGGATGTAAATAACCTCTGATTACAGTATTGCATATTTTAAAGGGGTTTGGTTTACATTAAATTATCCTATTTAAACATTTTTGCCTATGTTTATAGAAAATTTTTTGTAACGTTTTTGAATGTGCTAAATAAAATTTTTTAAGATGCCTCTAATGTTTCAAAATATCAATTCTACACAACTACAGTGAGAATTAACTTTGTGTATTTAAGCAATGTTTTCATTTCCATTCTTGTATGTACTTAATCAGTTGCAGTGAATCAATTGTTTTGATACCTTAAAATATAAATATAATCTTGTTTGCAGGTAGACTTGATATGCTTTCAAAATTCAGGCTCAGTTTTAATCAGATTTGTGAATTTGTTTATTTTCCATTTTTAAAAAAAAGTATTTATTATAGCCATAGCTAAATAACAGTTACAGGCAGAGGGAAAGCAGAAATTGATGGTTGGACTTGATGATCTCAGAGGTCTTTTCCAGACTTAATGATTCTATTTCTATTATTCTCTATTACAGCAAATTGAAGCACTATACTGTAGCAAAAATGTTTAAGTCAGAGGACTTAATTTCAAAGTTGGCTTCAGCCATTTGAAAGACAGTGACTGCAAAATTTTGCATCAGCTCTGAGGATGATGTATTAATAGCGAACAAAAAAGCCAAAACCCAGCCTTGCTTAATGATCCCTGCTGGAAACTAAAGATCTCCATGCCAGTCAAGACAACCTTTGTGTCATCTTGTCTCGCTCAGCTGCTGGTAAATAGGATAATATGTCCCTGGTATTTTTCACTAGCTTACCGAATGACTGGAGTCTGTTGGAGACGTTAGTGAAGCCTGATAGGAGGTGCGTATCTTAGAGTTTCATAAACACGAGTGCAGTTTTGTACTGGTCATAACAAAAGTACAAAAAGAGTCTCTCGAAGCAACAAAGTGTGTGTGACTTTCCAAGCCACTGTGTGCATAGCGTAGCACCTTGCTCCCCTTGGTAAACTTTTATTTGCGTAGCTCAGACCAGCGCCATCCAAACAGAACAGTCTGTGTTGGGTTAAGTGGCGTTCGCTGTGCACATACACGTTCAGTGTCCTGACCATACATCCATCAGCAGTGGGTAACGTGTTTGCACATGATTCGATGCATGATTGCCTCTGCATGCCTGGCTTCTAGCTGTTGAAAGTGGCGGATATAATGTTAAACTGGTATCATGAATCTTGGTGTCTATAAAAATCAAATCATTGCACCAGGTTGCTAGTGATTAACGTTCATTATTTATTGTTTCGTATGCCCTGAATGCTGTTCTCTGCCACTCTCAATCACACTGATAGATTCCTTTTTATCTTCTGCATAATGCGAACTTTGTAAATATTTCCTAGTGCTACTTGCTGATTTTTAAGAAGAAGAAAAACCATGTTCAGCTGAAAGTAGTGAGGTGACAACTGCACTATTTCATTGCTTGCTGCACACGCATTTGATTGATTTGCTACAGAGTAATTGAACTTCGAGCTTTGCCAGAAAGTTGAACTACACTTTTCTTCTGCAGTGGGATCCCAGTAATTGTATTTTTCATTTGACAGTGAGTTATTGAATACTAAGTAACAAGTCAGTGCAAGAAAGGCCTTGCCTGATATTCTCTTGACTGTCTATATTATGCAGCATTTGTTTACCATTTAGTGCTCTGCAGCAATGTTTGCTGTAATATTAGGACCTGTGTTGTCTTTCCCTGTCCTGTCTCAGTGTGCCAGGCAATAAAAACACCCTGACTGCTGTGCTGTTTTCCCCTGTCTTAGAAACAACAAAATCTAAGACTCAAAACCTTTCAGCGTGACCTGCCGTTTCCTTCTCCCGTTGGAAGCTTTGTACGTACCTGCGTGGCTCCTGGGGTTAGCTGAGGAGCTTAAAGCAAG
Organism: Harpia harpyja; assembly: GCF_026419915.1. Taxonomy (NCBI): domain Eukaryota; kingdom Metazoa; phylum Chordata; class Aves; order Accipitriformes; family Accipitridae; genus Harpia; species Harpia harpyja. The sequence continues at coordinate 8,041,100 of NC_068947.1, forward strand.
AAAGAAGCAAGCACTCAGAAAATTTATTTCAATACTCCCAGCAATGAAATCTCTGCTTAAGGAATAAGCTGTACCAGGCTGCCTCCCTGGCCTTTCCCGTGGTGTAGGATGTGTTTTCTCACAGAACAGACCCTGGACCAATTCCATAGGTCAGAGGCTCCCAATTTGATTTTTCTTTTATTTTCTCCCTCAACTCTCACTGCTGGTAGTGGCACAGCACCCGCTCTTCGCTGTGCACAAGGACTCAAGTTGTTTACTCGGTGACTGCATCCTGCAAGGTCTGTATATACGAGGACGCGGGACCCAAGCATGCCTGCTTGCTTTCCTTCTCCCTTTACCTTGCTGGCTACCATAGCCCATGCAGTATTTCAGTGCCGGACAAACACAGCTGAGGGCTGAATGCACGTGGGGCCAGCTGCAGGCATCGGTCTGCTGTGACCCACGGTGAGGCACACGCTGTTGGCCTTTTAACTTCCAGTATTAATGCAGCCACCACACATGGATCGTTTCCAAGATTAAAACCACTGCAGACAGCATTTCTTGCCAGGATTTTCTGTGAAAAGTGATACTGTCAAAGAATAGCAAGGACGGTGTGACCAGCTCAAAAATTTTCCCTGTCTGGTACCCCTAAACTGTCTTATCAAAAGTCATTTATTTCCATTTACTATTAGAATTGCTGTTATTTTTTCTTTCTTTCATTTTTGTATTGTCTGCTTTTCTGTTTGTGGTTCTATTGTAACCATAATTTTTTCCTTACAGGTAGATGAAGATGAGATATCTGCCCTCTGAAAAAAAACCCCATGCATAAGGGTTGGTCAGACTACATTTTTCGCATGTACCTACCTCACCAGGTTTTAAATAAAACCACAAAGTTTCACGCTGATGCCTGCTGTGTCTCCCAATAGTGATACGCCTCAGCATCCCCTTTTTGCATGCAGTCTTGTGGGCTTATGTTTCTGAACATTAGGTTGGTGTCTCTAAATGTACTTCTTCCATCCAACAGCCACGTGAAATTGTGTTTTGGTTCATTTCCAGCTCGCCTACAACTTCAAGAGTGCTAGTAAAAGTATAATAAAGGCTGGGCACACTTGCACATTCATTTGCTAGTAGCGTAGGCAGCAATAAGCAAATTCCTCTGTGAAAGCGCCTGATGAGTGGGGAAATTTGAAGGTAAACACCAACTTTAAAATGAAAACAGCTGCCTCCCATGCAAAAAAAAAAAGTGCTGACCCCAAACCTAAGGCTGAGTCTGCTGCCCTGGGCGGTCCCGCTGCATCGGAGAGGGTTTGGCACAGCACCAGCGATCTGCGGCACGTCTGCCGGCGTAGCGAGACTCGTGGGCTGGGAGAAGGTCCGTCGTCCCGACAATTGGCACAACCCAGCCGCTTGTACGTTGGCGCTTCTGTGGGATTCGCCCACAATAAGCATATTGTAACCTTTTAGGTTCTGTGCTCCGCGTGTGGGTGCTCACCAAGATTTGAGGCGTGGGGGTAGCTGAGAACAAAACATCGCTTTTAACATCTGCGTGACCTTAGTGGTCTTCAGGGACTGGCACCGGTTCCGTGTCCGCACCGTGTTTGCCCACCGTAATGCCTCCGTGGAGCCTGCGCCGGGCAAAGCTACCAAAGCTGTACTTGGAGTAGAGTTGTTACTACCTATAGGAATCGTTACTAACATTTACGTAACTTTTTTTACTCTCGGTCTGAGCTCCAGAATTTTTTTAACAGTTTAATAGCTTTTGCAAAATGAAGGGATGTTTAGCATGTTTAGTCAGATATATCTGGTAATGGTAAAAAGCTAGGTGCTTTGTTTTCCTATTTCTGGGTTTGGTTTTTTTCTCTTAACTCACTGATTTTTGCACTTTATTTAATAACACTGCTGAATAATGATACCTCCTTGTTCTCTTCCCCCTAAAATCTTTCACGTGGTCTTATATCAAAGGACATAAAAGTTGATATTTTTATTGTGCAGATTCTTTAGAAGAAATGTAGCTTTGGAAATAATTTCTAATGTTATGTTCTCTTCGATAATTTTTTTTAGCCTTATAAAGTGTTATTTGTAGCTCAGTTTCCTTTTTCGCACCTATTTGTGCCACCACTTTCATTACCTTTCAGCCTTTCCACACAGGCAGCTCGGCTCTGTGAAAATGCTACCATCTCCCCCATTGTCCGAAGTGTTTAGAAAAAGCTTTTCTGTCCTGCACAATGCTTTCAGATTTCAACATCTACTGTTCTGCATCAGCACAAAATTTACAGCCTGAAGACTGGTCACAAAATCGCGATACCAGTGCCAAAATACTCGGTGGCTTGGGGCTGTCAGCAAACCCCCAGCCCATGAGGAAGGCTGGTTCTTGCCCTGACCTTGTCATTCCCCCACATCCCTGGAGAAAGGATTTGAACCTGGATTTCCTCCTTTGCAGGGCATTAGGCTGCTTTGCACATTAGACTAGGCTAGCAGTCTTCATCTTTTTCACACTTCAACATCCCTTGAAATTTCCTATAGTATATGCAGATTTCTGCGTGTAGTGAATTTAAACTACTTACCATAGACTTAATTTACTTAATTAGCTTCTTACGGGTTGCTGGAAAGCAGACCGGTATTTTTCTGTTAAGGGATATCACAGGGTGTGGGTTTGAGCCGCTCCTCTTGGGTTTTTTGTATGCTGGTGACCTTCTGGTTACACTTTTTGGACCACAAATTCCATCTGGAACCTGAAAGTCTCTGCCAGTGCAGGTTTTGTTGCATGTTTTTGTCAAAACTGGCGTGGTCCCATGAGCATTTTTAGCTTCACTGAATTACTCTTCAGTATAGAAGAGTTTATTAAAAAAATTCCTGAGCAGCAGTAGTTGATGGTTATATGATTGACTCCAGTGATGTCTCCTAGCAACTTGGCTGAAAAAAGACCATCCAACATTGCTCATTTGTCCAGAGATTTCCAGATTGCTGTGTAAAAACATGTTTAGCTTGATGAGGCTGACTAAACCATCTCACTTCACCAGTACTTCCTACACCGGCATTTGTGCCATATTGTTGAAAATGCTTCTCCAAGAGCGACATTAGAGGTATACGCCCCTCTCAGACTCCTGTTTTGGGGGCAAAACACATGCAAAATGCCCTGCCAGGCCCCTCGCCAAAACATTCGCTTCCCTCCAGCCTGCCCTTCCCCAGCAGCTCTTCTGTGCCAGGGCTTGCAAAGGGTGAAGACCAGTAGAGCCCATTTTCTGTCACACACGGGTCTTCGCAGTCAGGTACAGCCTGTGGACCTTTCACCTGGCATCTCCTCTGTGCTGGTGACAATGACAAATAATTGTCTTGCTAATAGTCAACATCATTTCAATAACCCTTTCTTTCAAAGAGATCGCTAGCATTAGTTGTGAACAAGTGCTCCTCTGCCATGAGATTTCACAGGTGAGATGCTGCAAGATGCTGCCCTGCTCTCCCCCTTCTCCTCATGGCATTCCCCTCCGCTTTCTCAGCGGATAGCCTCCTCGGCCCGCGATGACACTGTGTGTCACCATCACAACCACTATCTCTGTGGATCCGAGGCCGGCTGACGTTCAGCACAGGCGTGACGGAGGCATTGCCGGGTGACAGAGATGGCGGAGATGCTGTCCCTTCCCGAAGAAGAGCATCCAGCGTCGATGGAGAGAGCTCACGGACGGGACGCGGTCCTGGAGCACAGGCTGCTGTGGAACGTGCCCTGCAGTAGCAGACACCTTGCCTGGCCTGCTAACTGCATTTGACCATAAAGTCATGCCTCTGAGAAGCAGATGCTGTCACTGTTTGGAGGCCTTTTTTGCTTAAACGCCAGCCTTTTGCAACGTGCTCTGCATGACCAAAACTAATGTGGAAAGAACCGCTCTAGCTACGAGCGAGACACGTATCTGCAGGGCTGTGAGACCCATGCCGGCCGGCCTGAGGTAGCTGTTCGGCTTTACAAACCCCTAAGCTGCCATGGACCTCTCTGTTTGAGAGACCACTTCTCTCCTTGTGCCATAGCCCTGCAACTACAGGTGGCGACATCTTAGCTGAATTTGTGCTGCAAAGGAGGTTGGGTGAGCATCAAAAGCTTTCCAGGTCCATGGAGTTGCCTCTTTCTCTCTGACTCATGTGGCCTTAATTTTAATTTCTCGAGGGCATATTGTAAAAGGTGCATTTTTTACGAGGCTTTGAAGGGAGTACAAAGAAATTATGTGAGTGTGCTTTTGAAATGTTCCTGCCATCACTGTCCGGTGCCTGATACAAATTGTTTTCTTCACTTTGTTATTTAAACTGCTGGCAGGTAAGTTAATTAATTTTAATAGAATGCTACAGGGTGGGTTTTGCAAGTCTAATTATTGGAAGGGCACTCAGAAATGTTAAAAGGTCTCTTCTAATGCCAAATCTAAAGAAAGTGATACAATTAAATAATGGTCTAGTATTTTTATTAATAAAAGGAAGAGAGAAAAAGAAAAGGAAGAGGCCAGGTCAACTGAAGCAACTACACTAGCAAGAGTACAGGAGTGTTAGAAGTCCTCCAAATTCCTCAGTTCATGTACACGTATCTCTGATATCGTTATAACTTCATTGTCTATATTTGGATCGAGTTAACGCAGACTTCTCTGCTTTGACTTGGCCTGCCTTCCTGCTGCGGTTGACACCAAGATACCCAGCAAATCCACAGCAGAGAGATCATCAAAATGGGGGTATTGGACCAGTCACACACTACCAACCACCCTCGAGGGCAACCAGAGATACCAGTCCGCTAAACTGGATCAGGCAGTGCAGGCGCTGGTGGTATCTGTGTGAAGGAGTCAGCCTCCAGAGAGGGTTAATCGGCGGCTGGCTGGCGTGCAGCGAGGCAGTGGGGAGGGAGGCATGCAGGAATGCTGAGGTTATCCCAGCAACCTTGCAGTGATTGTCTAACCTGATAGTGTTTTCATTCCTTTGGATTTTTTAAATCACTTCTCTGCTCCTTCGGTGGTGTGTATAAGGTTATCTCTACAGGGCAAATAGATAAAGTGTCCCCTAAAGCAAAGAGATTTGCAATATCTTTCTTGTAGAAGAAAATAATTTCTGTCGTCAACATGTCCCCTTGTCATTTCCCTTTTAAAGCTCTGTCTGTAACAACAATAGAGCTTGGCCTGCCCTATTTCACCTTAAGAAATCAACAGAGTGGTTGAAGTTGGATTTCTACATATGTTTATGTATTCAGGTATCAACTCCGCTCTGCCCTGGGTATGAGAATACCTCTGAGGTTAGAGTAGCAAGTTCCTGTACCTGCCTCTGGCCTTAAATGATTAAATGTGTTGAACGGCTCATTCTTGCTGTGGTTGAAAAGCACTGATAAAAAACTGTGGAAAGTTAAATCTTGCTATATTTCAGGTGTTTTCCCTTTAGTCATGTTCCTCTTGAACTGAACACTCTTCAGAGCACCTCTTCGCAGATTAGGCTTTCTTTTTTATTCTAGCCTATGCCAAGGTAAATTTATCCTAGAAGTTTTCTTCCACTTGTGTATAACCTTGAGAAAGATTCTTTCAGCTGGTAGTTTGACTAACCTTACAAAGAACAGAGCCGAGTCATTTTGTCTAATCTCATCATGTCGGGAAAGATGTATTAAGCTTGTATTAAGAAATGAAAAGATTAAAATTGCAGTGGTTGTGCACAAGTCCATTCCCATTACATCTTTCCAAGTAATCATTTCAGGCTTTTATCTGTTGTTGAGCTTCATTTCTATCGCTAATAAAACCAATATCAGACAAATTATGAAATATTGATTTAGCAACTTGAAACTTTTTAAACTGCCATTTTTTTCAATGCATCCATAGGCAGCACAGCAGAATGAAAGTTTTATTGTAGACTGAATGAACCTATTGGTTTGAGCACGACACGATGAAATTGTAACGTAGCAATAAAATTGCAGGGAACATTTATGCCATCTGTTTCATAGTGGAAAAACAAAGAACATTTTGGTGATGGCCCCAAACAATAAATCTGGATTTAGAAAAGAAAAACAATTGGAGCTTGTAATGTTAGGAACAGCCTAAGATGTTGCACGTCCTCCTTCCCCTGCTGTTGCTCAGCTGCAAAGTTCTCCCAAGTGTTTCTTGTTTTAGGCATCCTTAGCTGTTGCTATAGTCTGCTGGGTTAAGGGCTCAGAAAAACAGCTTTAAGTCATAGAACACGGATTCAACAGATGTTTGCCTCTTCCTGTCTTGTCTATTGTTTTTATCACCTTTTCATTTTGGAGTGGGCAGGAAGGCAGGCGGTCAGGTTGCATTGCTCCACGATCAGTCAGTGGTAGGAAACAAAGTTGAAAGGTCACGATCTATTAGCAGGAGGCAAGCATGAAACAGTTTTGTTCAGTCTTCCATCAAAACAATGTAAAATCTATGACCTGAACCCCGTGTTATCAGAAAATGAGGGAACTAGGTTACTGTATATCATGTAATATGTGCAGAAAAGGTGTTTTCCTTGGGAAATCAGTGATGTAAGATAAGAGGGTTCTCTGACTATTCTTCAAACACTCGATATTGTGGCCCTTGTATTTTTAAATATCCTGTCACCTTAAAGAAGGGCCCATAAAATACTATCCTTGTAGCCACTGAAATCTGTAGATACAGAATGTGATTAAGATGGGTAATAAATCCTTTTTTTTTTTTAATTATTTTTTTGCAAGGTTATAAATGTTATGGCATATCTACCTAATAAGAAATAAAAAACCATCTTTCTCCTTTGGTGGGCAGGATCTCTTGCAGGGAGTTTCTCCACAGTTTCTTTCTGTTTTCTGTGTGTGCCCTTTCCCACAACAGTCCTCTGTAATGTACCTGGATGACCTTCTGTAATGGTACCTCTTCAAAGTCCGTATATTGACTTTTGGAAGAGGAAAGGAGAAGACAAAAGACGTCACTGGTTTCTGGTCCAGCTACAGCACTATGATTGCCTCGGGGCATCTGTCCACACTCCGAGTGGCAAAACCCCTCTCTGACACGTCCTCCTCAGTTCAACTACCCGTCCCCAGATCCCAGTTCCCAGTCCTGGGTCCCAAACGTGGCGAGTACACGCTTTCCTACAGCCTCCCCCACAGCCTGCTGCTTCACAGAGCGAGACCTTCATAGATAATTGCTGTGGGTCTACCAGCAGCTTCTGTGAAGGAATTTTTCATCCTTACCCAGCTGTCTCCACTAGGCACCTTAGCTACCTGCCTGGCACAAATCGGTACCTGTTGGATTTTAAACAAGAGGGATGGAAGCAACGGGGTTTGTTCGTGTTTGAGACATAGAAGGCACAGGTTTTGGTTTTTTTAACAGTGTTTGCCAGTTTTAAGATGAGAGCTTGAAAAATGCCATTGAAATGAAGGATAGTGGCAAGGTAATAAAGAAACAATCTTCTCGCTTTAAGGACTTGAGCTAAAAGCTAAATGACTGTAGTGGCTCAGATTGTAAAAGCAGTAGGAAATTTAATGAACAGTGACCCCACAGGAAAGTCAATCTGTCTATTAATGTCTAGTTTTGTCATTTTTTCTGAAAAGTAATAAACTTCTATTACATAACCTATTGGTTATGGAACCGGGGGTCAGGCTCCCATCGAGCTTAACACTGCCAATCTGTCTCAGCCGAAATTACTGACCTTCCCCATGTAATAGGTAAACATCCCAAGCAAGAAATAAGTAGGCAGGTACTCAGGGAAACAGTTATGGTTGTGGGGAAAAGAAATTGTCATGAACTTGACTGCAAAAGCTCTAAATGCTTTGCAGATTTCCCTGATATTAAGCTGATTCAGCCAGTTAAATTATTTAAAATATAAAGAATGAAACTGTGATTAATTAGTAGTGGCTGATGCTCCAGTTCTGTAACATATCGTTCATCTGGATGCTGTAGAATATTTATTGCAAATCTTGTAGCAAAGGTAGTAATCAAATAAGAGATAAAAATACAAACCTCTTTGCTTATGTTTAGCTATGAGGACCATGTATTTACTTAACCAGGTAGCGGGAAGAGGCACCTTGAAAGCTAGATGATTTAAAGAAGTGTATTTTAGCTACAGGTTAAAATAATTAAGCTAAAAGCACGAAAGCTGCAAACTTTGGATAGCAACATCCACACAGGTTGCTGCTGTGAGCACAGGCCTGGAAGAGGCTGGAGAAGTCATCTGCTCCTGTCCTCTGCCACGAGGCAGAACCAGCCCTGTCCCATGAAGTTCTTCATTTGGGCTAAAGTTTCAGGTCAGCTTCGTTTGAATCTTATCTACTTCTTAAATCAGAAGCCGATCCTGTTTGGTTATGCTTTGTGACCAGCATGTTTGAGTGGCTTTGCACAGCAGTTTGTCCTGTGAGAACGGGACTGTGCGTGGGTGGGATGTGACTTTGGAAGTGGCTGAGCTGACAAAACTCTTCAGGCTTCGCCACTCTTCTTTTTTTCCCCAGTTAAATAGCAGGGATTATCCAGAGTCCAACCTCTACATGTGCACATCCCTCACAGTGTTCGAATTTAACTGGAGATTTATGAATTGGTTACACACGGCATGTCACACTAAATCTGTATTTTCTTCTTTATGATGCTTTAATAAAATTTACATATGTGTCTCAGATAAAATTTCTTTAAAGTATACTCAAGTTTATTTTTGCTTAAAAGCCTATTGCAATTTATGGTCAAATATATAACACAAGTAAAGCTTCACATTTAAAAAGTTATAGAGCTTTTTATAGGTTCCATCTTTTTCCCCCCTTTTTCACTTTTTTGTTGCTGGCTGGTATTTGGTTCTGTGGGCTGGAAAAACTGCTTTCCGTAATAGTAACATCCTTTTCCATTAAGCAAATCTTGTTGATGTAAAGGAAATTTTCCAGCCGGTGGTTTGCTATTGCTGAACTACAGTGAAAAGTTGGTAAAAAATAGTCTGGAGAAGGCCACTATTTTCATGAAGAAGGATGAACCTATAAAGGGTCGTACTGGTCTTCGGGCTGTCCTGGCAGCAGGGCAGCCCTGGGGCAGAGCCAGGCTGGGGACGGTGACCAGGGACCACCGCAGACCCGAGGACCACCGGCCACGGCCGGGGCTACGGGGCAGCTCCGGGGCCGAGCCGGGGGGTCCGGCAGGTGAAGCTGGGGCGGCAGGGTCTGCTACCAGCCCAAGGAAGAGGTCCCTGGTGCTCTTCCCCACCGAGGCCAGCCCTGCAGAGCCCCAGGCACCCCAGCCATGGCCCTGGCCGTGGTTTGATCCCCATAACCCGCAGGACCCTCCTTTTGGTGCCTGTCGCCTTCTGCCTGCTCCGCATGGGTGCGATGGGGCAGACGGGAGGACGGCAGCCTCCCAGCCTGGCCCCGGTGTGCCCTTTGCTTCTTTGGCACGCACCGCTATTTTTACTCGTGCTTTAATCTGCTAAGCGTTCTTATCAGAAATATTTTCTTTCTCTTTGGGTGGCCAGCGTGTGGGGCCAGCAGCAGCCGCTCGGTGCTCCTGGTTCGTGCTGCACCGCTCCCACCATGCCTTTTTCTGAGCAGAGTTTCCTGGTGTCTTTTCTGAAGTAAATTTGGAAACTACAGACTTACTAAAGATCCCTTTCAAATACATCTGGTGTAGAAAGGTACCACATCAGACTTCTCCGTCAGTGTACGCTGCGTCTCCGGGCCAGCAGAAAAGCCGTGGGCAGCAGAAGCGCAGAGGTAACAGTGCTCCCTGCCTGTCTGCAGTGTCCAAAGGAAAGACAAAACAAAAAGGAGAGTAAATTAATTTTTAATTTTTCATGATGGCAGCACAGCCACTTCTCACAGTGGGGCACAGGATTATCAGAGACTGACCTGTCCTCATTTATACAGAAGTACTAAGGCAATTCTCCAAGTGCAGAGTTTCTCTCCGACCTGCTGAGACTCGCCCCCTCAGCGCTGCTGCAGTCTCGGTGGCATCAATGACTCTTTGCTTTCCACCACCTTCTCCCCTGCCCTCGGAGGGCGGCAGCTCACCCTCACAAACGATGACGGCTCAGCGCATGTGTCTAACGTGGCGTGTGCCGCGGCCCACGTACGTGAGCAACGATTTTGCAAACAGTGACTAATCAACCTAGTTACTTCCTCCATCCGACGGAGCTGCCCGATGGTTTAGCAATTAAATAGCATGAAAAGTGGGAGAAGCACACATAGTCATGTCCATGCCGTGCTAAAAATGTTGACCCTTTTGCGGCCGTGGGCCTGGCACAACCAGCACCCCGGTCCCTCTTGCTGCCGCCTGCCCACGCCGGCACGCTCGGTTGCAGGCTGACCGGCCGGTTTGCTCTGGAGGAGTCGGTGCTGCCAGGCCTCCCTGCGTCCATGTCCTCCCTGCGTCCCTGCAACGTCCTCCCTGCCTTTCTGTCCTCATCGTCTGCTGCTCATCCTGCTGCAAATAGTGCAGTCGTAGCCTGTAGCCTGTACGGTCCTTTATCTCACCTTACTTCTTTATTCATTTTAAGGGGTTGCTTGTAAGAATGTGTTTCCTCCTTCCAACAGAGTTAGTCATAGCATTTCTGATGTGGTTTGTCTCTCATTTACCTGTCAAGATCTGGTTAACGACTCTCTGTTCTCCTTTCTAATAGCTGGTGACACTGCAAATCACTGCCAGAGCCTGGAGCTGGCAAGTAACTTCTGTGTAATGCAAAGCGAAGACAAATCACTCGTCTAGAACTGAATCACTCAGAAGAGAAATATTTCAGCTGCATCTGATAAGACAGCTGCAAAATATGTGTGGCCTTTTGAAATATAAGACAGAATATGAAATATGGGGGGAAAAAACATTTCTGCATGGCATTATCAAAAATGTTTAGCATATGGTTAGCAGTTTCCACTCAAGTGGAAGATAAACCTTTTATAGACTGCAGTAGGAGCAGTGATTTGCTGTCAGTGGCACTTTCAAAAAGCTCATTTGGATCAGCCAGGTTAGGAGGTGATACAGAAATTTGTCAGCTAAACAAGGGAGGTTACAGACCCGAGGGTGAGATACAAAATAAGATATTTAATTGCATAAGGGTTAATGAACATAAAGACATGAACCTATCGAATTTAATTCATTCTGTTAGTCCTGTTAAAACGACTGATAAACGGGCTACCCCTGAGGATGAGTTGTAGCACTGAGCCTCCAGATTAGTTGTCTTATAGAATGTCTGAGATATGAAAAAAACCCTAAGTTTTCTTCCGATGTTTAGTTGTCCTAGATTGGATAGCAGCAGAGGGTCATATTAGCTTCTGTGAGATGAAAGAAATTTAATGCATACTGATTATATGTTACTGCTATAAGCAAAATAGCAACACTTTAAAAGAGTAAATGCTCTTTCTAGAAATACTATGCATGTATTGTAGAATGAAATTCTCAGTTCAAGAGCCTGATCCTTTTATTAAGGGAGGGAAGTGCAATGGATGTTGCTACATTGCCCTCTCGTGGGGCGAGCCTGGAAACAGCAGCTAAAGGTGCCAGAGCTGCCAGCTCCCCTCCCTCAGTGTCAGGGGGTTTCACTGCCCTGAGCTGATGGCCAAGGGATGCCCTGCCTGGGGAGAAAGTGTTGCGAGACCTGCACATGGTAAATATTTAGTCAAATAATTCCATTTTCCCCTAAATCTTCTCTTTCTGCGTTTCTGCAGAAAACAGCTCCGAGTCTAGGTCCCTACTGGAATTGCAAAGATTGTCCCATAATGTCAAACCAGTAAGCAGGTGTGGTGGGTTGACCCTGGCCGTACACCAGGTGCCCACCAAAGCCTCTCTATCACTCCCCCCCTCAGCTGGGCAGGGGAGAGAAAATAGAACGAAAGGCTCCTGGGTCGAGATAAGGACAGGGAGAGATCACTCACCACTTACCACCATGGGCAAACCAGACTCGACTTGGGGAAATCAGTTTCATTTGTTACCAATCAAATCAGAGTAGGGTAATGGGACACAGGGGAAGCTTCCAGCAGCTTCTCACAGAAGCCACCCCCCTCGCCACCAAAACCTTGCCACACAAATCCCATACAGCAGTCCAAATATGAACAACTCCTCTTCCCAATTCTCTTTCTGGGGGACTCGATGTACCAGACAGTAATTAAAAAGCAGGAGGATGAACATTATTTCGTGGCATAGTGCACAGATGAAGCACATGCCAGAAGTGAAGAGAGCATACGAGGGATGAAAGTCTACACACAGATCCATTTTGCCTTTGTGTGAATGATACCATCTATCACACAGATTGCTGCAGTTGGTTGCCACGTTGCTCTCTCTCATCTCTATTCTGTGCTGTTCTTCTGGGAATTTTAAAGCAGAGTTTTCCTGTCTAGCCAAGGTACTTTTGTCACCCACACTGAGAGAGTTGTCTGAGTACTTCATAGTCTCTGAAATACTTATCCTCTCACTTTTCGTGTCAGGTAAGGAAATTCTCCATTTTGCAGATGACAAAGTGAGGTATACGGATTAATTCTCAGCTCCCAAAAGAGATTTATACATGCAAAGAGGTGCTTAGGCAGAATTTAAGAGTCTATACCCAAAATGTACATTGTGAAAAGCCCCGTTCAAGGGCTGGAGGTGTCTGCCAGCGTGCAGGAAGCTGGCAGGGAGTTCCCTTCTCTGCCTGAGGGAGAGGAAAAGTCACAGCAGTTCAACTCCTTGTTACGAGCCATTTATTTCTGTATATGAAATAGAAGTTCCTAAATAAAACTGCATTCAGATAGGACTTCACATGCAGCCTGTGCTACTAGCAGTCACGGTAGGGTAGTGGAGGAGTCACAGGCTGCAAAGCTCCTAGAGGGGAAGGAATCGAGGTAAGATCTTGTCGTACCCTGCTGTGACTAGCTGAGGGAAATGCTGTCTCCCTTGTTTTATGCACATGGGACACCTACATCCCCAGAGAAAATCTTCCCTGAGAGCCTACTGCAGTGTCAACAGACATGCTATACATGGCCTTGGCTTCCCTGAGCTCACCAGCTAGGTTTATGCTTAATTTGTGAGGCTGCTTGGGGCCTGACCCAAATTCATTTCACAAGCCTGAACTATTCTGGAGTTCAGTTAAGATGACTTTATCACAAAACATGATGCCCTACTTCTGCCCAATAACCTAGAGCACACTGCTCCAGAAAACATAAAACCTGCATCTGAGGCTCTTCTAATCCCATGAAAGTTTGAGCCTCCACCTCCCTGAGCTTCAAAAAATGCCCTAAACATCAGATACTGCATATTTGGGGTGGGAATGGTCCCCATTATTCTTGGGCCATTGTACATCTGGGAAAGGAAGGACCGTGGCACCAGCAGAGAGCAGCCGGGACCTGGAGGTCAGTGGGCTGTGTGTTTCCTGAGGGCAGGACTCTGGCTCCTACTCTAGAGCATTTTTCTCTGTTTTATGCGCACTATGTTTCAATTTTCTTAGTTAGCCTGAGGAATCACAGAGCACCCCTCCCCGGGTTAAGTGCCTACAGCCAGGGCTACTGATCCAGTCCCCCATGGGGAGCCTTGCCTTCTGCTCTCACAAATCCAGCACTTTACAGGGCTGTCTGAGTTCGGTAAGAGAGGTGAGGCTTACCTCTGTACAAAACATCCCATAAGCTGGCAGCTAACATATTTTCCTGTAATGCAGAGCCATTGGTTCAAACGTCGGCAAGGGTGATACTGGTTTGGGCTTTAGCTCTCGCCTGCTGGGCACATTTCGTAATCCCTGGCTGTGGAAGAGAGCAGGCAAGACACCGCAGACAGTGCTTTCAGGGCTCTGAATCCCTGTTTCCCCCCCGGGAAACATCAAAGACAAGGTTTCAGCCCTCTTGGTGTTTCTGATTGACTAGTTTAAAACTCCCCTGTGCTCAGCAATTTGGCTTTTGGACATTCCCACTTGGATGCCTGACTTTCCTGTTTTCGATGGAGCGTGACCGTCACCCCACCAAGCCACCCTTGCAGATGGCATGGCAGGGCCGGTGCTGACAACAGCGATGTCTCGTGCTGTACATCACAACTCCTACATCCCGTTGCTGAACGCCTGCTGAAGTGCTCTTGACTGTTGAAAGCAAACAGCCATGCTGGATAGACTGCTTTGTTTTCTCTCTTGCATTTATGACAGTGGGTTTAGAGCTCATCTCCCCTAAAATATTCTGTCTAAAAGAGGTTATTCATGTTGCTTACTAACAGCACTTAAATTTAGGCAACTGATTTAGACATCTAAATTGGGAGACTAGCCTGCCTCGTTTCCCTTGTACGGTGTGCGGAGAAAGAAAAGCTCACCCAGAAGCTTTTCAAAGCTGGAACGAAAGGTCAGGGGCTGTTTTAAAGTCATCGGTGGTGGGTTACGTTAAAATGCAGTGCAACATCTGGATTTTCTGATTTGTCCTCTAAAGGACTCTCTCCTCTGCAACTGTAAGATGAGGCACATATAAGACTAGGCACCTCCTTCCATTAAGTAGTGTATCTATCTCCTGAATGTGACTGTGTGAGGAGGAATAGCATTAGCACTTTTCTATTTGATAATGCAGCTCAGCAGTAAAGGAAAATGTTACATTAGAAAACAGATACTGTTTTTCTGTAGACTGCAGATATCTTCTTTTGAAGCCTCATTTGGCAAATCACACGGGAGCTGATTCAAAGCCCACCCAAAGAAGATCACGTCTTAGTATGTACATGTCTTTAAGCAGACGTTTAAAGACATCTCTATTCAGCAGAGCACACAAATGTGTGTTTAAATCCCACTGAAGGCCAATTTCCCCCATAAGTGCATTATTGAACTGGGATTTTGAAATACATCATCACCTCTGTTTGAAATCTTTCCTCACTTTGGAGCTCTACTGTTTCAGAAAGAAAAGCCATATGGAACTAATCATGCACATTTTGTCTAGCAGATAGGCATTATAGCAGATTGTGTTTTCCCTTCAAGTGATTGTCCATATGAGCATGCAAACTGTGGTGTGCATAGATCCAAACATGCAAGACAAGATTTTTAGCCCTAACAACATCCATACTGATGTACCTCCTGCTTAGCTGCATAATAATTATGAGATGAGCACACTCATCACTGCCTATCTACCAGCCAAATGAGGCTTTTCTCTTCTCTTCTCTTCTCTTCTCTTCTCTTCTCTTCTCTTCTCTTCTCTTCTCTTCTCTTCTCTTCTCTTCTCTTCTCTTCTCTTCTCTTCTCTTCTCTCTTCTCTTCTCTTTGTGTCCTGCCCTCACACAGACCTTACTCTTTTTTGAACTGTTTTCATCCTTATTTGCTTTCATTTAACAATTGGACTTTTTTCCTTGTCTGTTGGATCCTCAGAAACATACAGTAGAATTCAGATTACAGGGGACAGATTTCCCTTTCTGGCAGATATGCTATATACTACTATATTGCCTCAGAGAAAAGTATGTTCCTGGGAAGTATATGATTTCCTGAAAATTTAGTACTGGCTTACAGAAAAACAAGAGAGGACCAACACTGCAGAATTTCTACCCACCATAACTCCAGAGCTAGAAAGGAGGCATCAATCACCTGCAAAGAAGCCCAGGAAAGCGGCTCTCCATCACTACTGACACCTTCATGATATAAGATCTCTCTTTATCTTTGAAGCATATAAATAGTTTTGAGTGAGCTCCCTTTCCTTATCAGTGCCTCCAAACTGGCATGGCAGGTCTCTATCATGTGATGAAAATGAAAATGAAAATGAAAATGAGGAGAGAAGAGAAGAGAAGAGAAGAGAAAAGAGAAAAGAGGATACATGGCTTATCTTTCACCTATTAAAGCATCTCCTTCTCTGGATTTCAGGGCACTTCTCAGGCACTTCCTCAGCCCTGAGTCTTATCACCAAGCACTGAATAAGGATTTTATATTTCTCAAGAGAATCTGTATTATTCTTTTTTTAAGTTTTTTTCAAAACCACCAGTTTTATTCTCAGCTTCTCCTGCCTGCCAGAACAAGGTCTGGCTGTCAGAGAGCTGAAAGGGATTTTACCAAAGGGCACTCTCATACTCCCACATGTGGCTCTGAGGCACCAGTCAGGTAGGCAAACTTGGGCGCTTGCCTTAGGCCAGGCTCTTTCCCAGAGCCTCTCCTAGCCCCTGAGAGACCGTACAGACTGCTCCTCACATCCAGGCTATCTCCCTCCAGTTCCCTCCAAATCTTGCACCAATGACCCCCAAAAACCCCAACTAAATGCACTGAGATGAGTTTCAAGTTCCTTTGAGATGGTTTATGCCATGGCAGCTGTATCATACATACCCTCCTCTTCTCCGCACTGGTCCTTCTAGCAGTAGGTCCTTTTGCAGCCTGTTTGGTAGATAGTATGGGCAGACTCTTGGGATCACATTTTCTCAGCACCCAAGCCAGAGCAGACCCTGCAAGTGCACACTCTCACTTAGGGCCATCTTCCTACAACAGACCTTCTTATTACTTCTCTGCTTAGGTAGGAATGGGTTTCTTTGCAGGTTCACCCAAGGAACACAGTTATAGAGGTTTCTTGGCTTTTATGAGATGAAATAGTAGGTCCCCTCAAATTGCCCTATGTTAGGACTCAAGCATGAGGTAACATTCATTTCATATCCATGTGCACTATTTCAAGTGGAAACAGTCTTCTTGATGTGGGAGACCTTGCGCAGCACCTAAGCCAAAATGTGAGCCAGTGATAGCAGCACCCTGCATCTGAAATTGGTTTTCTTTTAAATTCACCTTACCCTGGGCTTGTAAGTGATGGCAGGAGCCTTGGAAAAGACTCAGCTGTCCTATAATCCTTATATGAGAAGTCTGGAGAGAGAGGATACAGTAAGTAAAATGTTGTACATAGCAAACATTTTTATTTATAATCATCAAGTACGGAGTTCTTTTCACCCTTTATGCACATCTCTTCTTCATCTGAATGACAGCAGTTGTTGATGATCTGTCTCAAGATAAAGCTCTTAATCTTTTCCTTATTCAAGCTGTCACCTTCATCTCTGTTTTACAAGTGAAACTTGATCCCATAGTCACTGCCATTCAATGCTTTGCCTCTTCAGCCTTGGTAAAATGTATACATAGGGACTGCCAAGGGAAAAGAACAGGCAGCAGAGGATCTTCTTGAGAGCCTGGAGACCTTCGGTCCAAGAAAAGATGGGACTCTGAGTGTTCAAGAAGTCAAAGGCTACCATTTGATCTCTAAGAATATCTAGAACCACTAAGCATAAGCAACAGTGCATACTATGTTTACCTTTTAGCGTGGTCAGTCCAGAAGCCAGTCATCCTCCGTGACAGCATATCAACACAATCTTGAGATACCAAGGTTCAGCTAGACATCACTGCTGCTGGAGGCCACTTGTTTGTATCTACCAGCCTCTCGTAGCTTTGTATTCTACAGAATAGCTTTGGAGGCATATTGAAGGATACAGTCTTTCTCTCTCCTCACACTATCAATCTTCATTATCAATCCCTTTCAACAGCTAATTAGCCAGGTATCTTTCTACACTGGAATCAACCATTTCAGAGGCTGAAGTGTGGGACAATGCAACTCGTGGAGATAGACTGCAGTCTGGTTTCTTTGGTGCTACTTATTCACCTTTCTCATCACTTTTCTGGACACTCTTCTCACCTGTTTCAACTTCGGCAGCAACTGGTTTCTCTTCTAGCATAGGGGCTAGACAACCAGGCCTCCTCATCTCAGAAAGAAGGAAATTCACATCAATGACTTTTTTCCCTCAGAAAATGGATTCCCTTTGGATTACCTACCAGCAGACTCTCAGTGTCAACCACTTTGACGGTCCCCTGCCTGACTGTATTCCCTCTAGTAACATGAATTTTTAAGTAGCTGGATGAAGTATGCTTTCGAAATAAAACTCTGAGGCAATCCGTAACAGATGCCTCAAGGCTTGAATATAGCGCATGGATTTGTTCACTCTTATAAAATTGGGTTTCCTGTCCACGAAAGTGCTTGTTTATGCAACAGTTTTAGAGATGTGGACTGTCTGGAAAGTGTGCCAGCCCTTCCTTTCATATCGAGGCAATGATGGCCAACGCTAATTCTAGAAGCAAGAAGGGAAGTACCAGGAATTTCCCCTTTGTTGAGAAGCAGCAAACATCTGTATCTGGGGCATGATGTCTCAGTCCAGTTTTCTGCAGTCTACCCCTCTACCACTCAAATTACAGGTCATATTACCATTCTTACAGACAGTCCAAGTCACTACAAACAGTTCAAGACAGTATCTTCACAAAATTTTCTATGGTCAGGGATGTCCCATGATCAATTTTCTTATGACTTGGAAAGGTAGAAAGTCCCAGGCTTCCAGTAAAGGCATTTTGGGAAGAGTGGCTTCTAAAGCCCAAGTCCCTGCATCTCACAGCACTGTGGCTGGAAGACTCTTGGGGTGAGAGCATGACTGATCTCGCCTATGTGGAAACCTCTTTATAAAAAGAACACAAAAGAGTCTGCTAGATCTGAATGAAGGCCAGTGGACTGGGGTTTTGACATTATGTATAAATGTGCCTGTGACACATAGGGGGATTCTTTAAGCATGATCCTATAGTACCTATTGAAACTTAAGAATATAGAGCTCTTCATCAGTTCGTTGAAAGTGCAGCTGACTGCTGTAGCCACCTTGCCCTCTCCCATAGAAAAGTGCTTCATTTTTCCAACCGTTAACATCTCTTCAGAGTTTCTCTGACAGTCAGGCATCTGCTCTCTGACTGGGACCTAAATTTGGTTCTTGCAATGCTGGCAGGCCATGCATTTGTACTCAGCATGTCCTGTATCTGCCCTTACCTTTCTCTCTCATCACTTGAGATATAGAAAAGTTGGAGAGATTCAGACTCTCATGACTGCTACATGACTGTTACTCCTTGTATAAGCTTTTCTATGGCATGACATTTCATTTCAGATATATCCAAAGTTCTTAATCAAACCAGTTCTCATGCCTACCTAATTCAAAAAAAATCATGCTTCTCTGCTTGTGACTACAATAGCCTTTATCACCAAGAGAGGCAACACAGCACAGACTAGCTGTTAAACATGATTTTTTTATTTTATTCAAAGAGGATACAACCATTCCTCAGTTCTTTATATCCAATACAGAGAAATCATATGATAATTACAGTAGCAAGCAGCTTGTATTTGGGATGATCTAAATGTAACACCAGCAGAATACATAACACAATTTTTAAAGTAGCGTGTAAGTACCCGTGTTATCACTCATGTGGTGAGTACCGGGTTCAACTAGAGTGGGACCTTATTCTGATTTAAAGACAAATGGCAGGTTGTTGAACTGTGTAAATCAGATGCCAATAAAGACCAAATAGTAAAGTTTAGCACCTCACAAAGCACACTGCCTTCTTTCTCTTTAAAAGTGATGGGTATAGTTCTAACTCAAATTGCAGTGTCTGTCATTGTGTCATTCTTGTTCATGTCACAACACTGGGCCTACAAGGCAACTCGTCCCAGCTCTTCTCTCTTAAGGCTTCTTAGCATGAGGCATTCTGAGCATTTTATTAGCAGTTGTTTGGACTCTGTAAAGACGACATGTTCATCCCAAATCTTGTAAATAAACCTATGCATTATAACATGACACTATCCAATTTACACACATATAGACACACCTAGTACAGATAGGTATGTGTGTATATTATCTTCTACTGAAAAGTTAATTTTAAATATTTTTCAGAATAGGTTAACAGTGTTTTGGGAGGTGAATATTTTAATTTCTGTAAGTGTAAAGATTTGCATTAATCCTTGCCTGTAAATCTAAAGAAGACAGAAAACCCAAGAGTAATACAGACAAAATTTCTCAAATGTGTCCTAAAATACTCTTCTAGGCATTCCCCAGTTCTCTAAACTGGTATAGTCGATATATATTCTGGGAGACTTCAAAGCTCTTCGTTCCATTAGCATTGTAGCTCTGAAATGCATTGCATTGATCCTGCCGCAAATACTTGTCCAATATGGAGTATCGAATGCCAGGAAAAGGCAATGTTGAGGAACTTAGATTTCCCACATGGGAGATGGATATGAAGGGAGAGGGTAGGAATTTATGGCAGGGTGAAAATTTGAAACATTTTTGTAATGGCTATCATTTGGATTAGACAGATTATTGTAGTGTCAAATGGGCTTCCAGCAGAGTGAGATGGAGAAGTTAATTTTTTTTTTTAGAGCTATAGTTTGTCATATAGCTGTACTTGTGAGCGGTTGTATAACTATTTCCTTAATACATATGTAAGAGAATGAAAAGGGTATGTTATCAACATTATAAGCAAACATTCATATTTTACAGTCCCAGCTGGGACTGAATGAATATTTTATGAACTGAAAAGGCAGTCTGGGTTCACTTGGCACAATTCGCATGGCAGATAATTTGGAGCTGGCCTCAATTTGAGCTGTAGGGTTAGTGGTGAGTGAGAAAGGAATTGAAGGAGGTAGCTGTGTGTGCTTCCTTGTATGCTGCAATACTTGGCCTTGAAAGCTCTCACTGAAGCTGCCAATTTTATGTAAAATATTTAAAAATTAATGGACACAATGACTCAAACTCATTTGTTCTGTCAGCAGGTCAGTGCTGCAATGACCATGCTATAGATATGCTTAGTCCCTAATTCTGGCCAGTGATAAAGGTGAATAGATTAACTTCGCCAGGAATAGGCAGCAATGATGATGCTTGCCCTTGCTTCATAAGGTCATACAACCAGAAGTGGGGAGTAAATAGTCCATTGAGAGAGAACAACTATTGATCCAAATCTGAATCTATTAATCAAGTTATGAAAAGTCTCTGAAAGCAAATCATATTTCATTTTTCAGTGGCATAAAATACTTGGGAGGTTGGGTTGATTCACAATATTTTCATTGTTTGGCCACTTCAGTGAGAAATCAATCATTTGAAAAACATGAGTGGTTAGAAACTCTCAACTAGCTTTCGATTAAAAGAGAATGGGAATATAGCAAAAATTTTCTTTTCTATTTTTCAGGTGGGTTATGTTATATATTTTATACTGCTGTTTGATTTGATCGTTCTTGACAGCTTTCCACATATGATGCAGAATTCTCCATCTGGAAGAAATATTAACTCACTTCCCTTATACAGAATAAAAAGAACAACGATGGTTAGGCTTATGCCTGTAAGCAGAAAAACTGTGTTGCACTCTCTCAGGATATGAAGAGAACAATGTCTAAATGAGTTATTCCAGAGTGGTTAAATAATTATAAAAGGTGTGATAATGATGATTTTATCTTGGTTCTTATGGTTACCTTTTTCTGATTTTCCAAACTGTTTGTTGCTTGTCATTATTCGGAACACCAGAAATGAAAAAAGGCCAGTGTGCCTGTGTGTGTTTGACAAACACAATAAATAAAATTTTATTTATAGTTCTAATTCTCAATCTTTGCATTCCTTGCAATAAACACGTAAAATATAGTTTACAAATAAGTACAACATATCATTCTTCGGTTGCTTCAGTCATTACTCAATCAGGTTACGAACGTTAAATATGCAACGGAAAGTGGTAGATATATATATATATATCTTCTTTGAAAAAGCTCAATACCAAAGTCCAGAGGCATTCAAATAAGACCTAGTTTGACTTGTAAAAATAAAATTTCACTTTTATATGTCTTAATAATATTTCACTTTTAATTTAGAGATATCATTGTTCTTTATCATGGGAAATTAAAATGTAATAAAATCACAGTAAGATTTTAGAATATTTTTCACCTGAGCAGCTCTTCTCTTTATCATGAAAAACACGTCCTACTCTCCCTACTCTATATCTGAAAAATTGCCACAGACACTGAAGGCACACAATAGATCATTAGCTAAGGCAAAAACTGAGATGAGTTTCTCTGATTTGTAAATCTGTATTCTAGCCACCTGATTAGGTAACTTTTATTCCAGTAGCAAATATTCAATCTTTATTATGTGCACTGCAGTACAATCTAGGAAGCTGCAAGCAGGGGGCTGAAACCTACTGTTTTAGGCACGCTGAAAACACAAACCAAAAATGCAGTATAGCAGGCAAAAATGGAAGATGAAAGAGCAGTGCACAGCAGCGTATTTTTTTTCTGAGGGCATTTTTTCTTGTTTTGCCACATATCCTGGCAATACTAGAGCCTTAAGATGAATTTGACAGCCTTGAAGTCTTCTTTCTGTTCTTTGGACAACTGATGATGACATACGATTTCTGAAGTAAACAGCAGCCACACAGAAGCTACCATTCAGTACCCGACACACAGCAGAGCCATAAGTGCCGATTTCGCACTTGTCTCAACAAAATCAGTAATGACTTGAAAGGTAAACATCATTCCACTGTAGTATGAAGCTAAAGTCTTTTTCTGATGTCACATTTAAAGAGAATGGTCTCAAACATCACTTGTGAGACTCAGGAAATAGTAGCTAGCAGTCCTCTGCAGGCTCTGTTCAGCAGGGGCTATCAGACACCTATAATGAAAAGAGTGCATGCAGGTCTGATAATTTTTTGCAAGTTTTTTCTTGTGTCTATGATAGATAACAGAGTATTAACGTCATGGCCAGCCTTATCTGCCAGGAACAGCACCTTTCATTGTGGAAACTACATTTAAGGTATTCTTAGTATATGACATTATAAGCATTGCAGGGACCTTTGGTAGTGCATATCCCTACCCTTTATGAAGGCTCACAGTTCTGAAGAGCAGAAGAGCCAGGTGAAACAGCAGTGCAAGCACTGGGGCTCCAAGGAAAGGAAAGTGAATCATAGAATCATAGAATCATTTAGGTTGGAAAAGACCTTTAAGATCATCGAGTCCAACCATCAACCATGCCCACTAAACCATGTCCCGAAGTGCCTTGTCTATGCGCTTTTCGAAGTGAAGGTTGGGTAGCATCTCAGGTGCTCGGGAGAACTGAAATCTTGTGGGCAGAAGGGCAGCTGAACTTAGCATGACCCCAGCCAGAGCCTGACAGCACTATAAATAGATACCGTAAGCGTAATTTAATTTTTTTTTTTCCTGACTTGAGATTTATACATAGGAAGAAATCTGGAAAATGACTGCACTTGTCAAATGAGCCTCAGGTGAGGATTCACCTTGAGCCTAATTACTATATGAGACTGCTGCAACAGAATCAGAATCATTTAGGCTGGAAAAGACCTTTAAGGTCATCAAGTCCAACCGTTAAACTAGCAATGCCAAGTCCACCACTAAACCATGTCCCTAAGCACCACATCTACACGTCTTTTAAATACCTCCAGGGATGGTGACTCAACCACTTCCCTGGGCAGCCTGTTCCAATGCCTGACAACCCCTTCGGTGAAGAGATTTTTCCTAATATCCAATCTAAACCTCCCCTGGCGCAACTTGAAGGCCGTTTCCTCTTGTCCTGTCACTTGTTACTTCAGAGAAGAGACGGACCCCCCACCTCACTACAACCCCCTTTCAGGTAGTTGTAGAGAGCGATATGGTCTCCCCTCAGCCTCCTTTTCTCCAGGCTAAACAACCCCAGCTCCCTCAGCCACTCCTCATAAGACTTGTGCTCCAGGCCCCTCACCAGCTTCGTTGCCCTTCTCTGGACACATTCCAGCCCCTCAATGTCTTTCCTGTAGTGAGGGGCCCAAAACTGAACACAGCACTCGAGGTGCGGCCTCACCAGTGCCGAGTACAGGGGGACGATCACCTCCCTGCTCCTGCTGGCCACACTATTTCTGATACAGGCCAGGATGCTGTTGGCCTTCTTGGCCACCTGGGCACACTGCTGGCTCGTATTCAGCTGGCTGTCAACCAGCACCCCCAGGTCTTTTTCCATGAGACGGCTTTCCAGCCACTCTTCCCCAAGCCTGTAGCGCTGCATGGGGTTGCCGTGACCGAAGTGCAGGACCCGGCACTCGGCCTTGTTGAACCTCATACAGTTGCCCTTGGCCCATGGATCCAGCCTGTCCAGATCCCTCTGTAGAGCCTTCCCACCCTCGAGCAGATCAACCCTCCCGCCCAGCTTGGTGTCATCCGCAAACTTACAGAGGGTGCACTCAATCCCCTCATCCAAATCATCAATAAAGATATTAAACAGAACTGGCCCCAAAACTGAGCCCTGGGGACACCACTTGTGACCGGCCGCCAGCTGGATTTAACTCCATTCACCACAACTCCTTGGGCCCGGCCATCCAGCCAGTTTTTTACCCAGGGAAGAGTATGCCCGTCCAAGCCATGAGCAGACAGCTTCTCCAGGAGAATGCTGTGGGAAACGGTGTCAAAGGCTTTACTAAAGTCCAGGCAAACAACATCCACAGCCTTTCCCTCATCCACTAAGCGAGTGACCTTGCCATAGAGGGAGATCAGGTTGGTCAAGCAGGACCTGCCTTTCATAAACCCACGCTGACTGGGCCTGATCACCCGGTTGTCCTGTACGTGCCGTGTGATGGCACTCAGGATGATCTGCTCCATAACCTTCCCCGGCACCGAGCTCAGGCTGACAGGCCTGTAGTTCCCCAGATTCTCCTTCCAGCCCTTCTTGTAGGTGGGCATCACATTTGCTAACCTCCAGTCAACTGGGTTAGCCAGGACTGCTGGTAAATGATAGAATATGGACATCAGATCTCACAATAGATATGTCTGCAGCATGGGATAAGTTGTTCTGATGGATTTCCATTGAGTTGCTCAATTTCTAATTGTGGGTGCAAAAAAATACAGTGCCTGCAGTATTTCTGTGGTATATGCTGCAATGTATGTGTGGTTACCAAAAACGTTTCCAGCAATTCAAAAGTAGAAAATGCAACAAAAGGGAACCCAGTTATCTAAGTCTCTCACACAAATGTCACAGTAAACTTAGGATTAGCTTTATTTTTTCACTCCACCTTTGTGTTTGTATAGAGGCATACAGCCAAAGACATGCATTCAAAAATATGTGTTAAAACAGGTGGAGTTTTACAATAGTAAAAATGTCACTTCCAAATAAATGCTTATAGGACTAAACTGCCATGTAATCAAGTATTACTAGCTTTTCCTATCTTTAATAAAGTTTTACACTTGCATAGTCTCATGTATCAAGACCCAAGTATGGTCTCACAGACATCTTCACAGATGTCAGCTCTAAAAACAGGCATACCAGTTCTCTGTGCTTTATCGAACAGGTAAGCTGCTCTCCTGCAGAGGATGAATTCACCTCTCTGTTCATTCTGCAAATGAAGAGAAGGGCTGGGAGTGGGACCAAGACTCTTTGGAGTCACATTCATTGATTTCACCAGGATGACCACTCTTTCCAAAAGCAGGGTGCACCAAAGGACAGGCCTGATGATAGGCAGTCTATGTTCCTGGCTCTTCTCAATCATAGGATTAGCCTGGCCCAGTCACATGGATGTTTTACCTCATTCCATGAGCACTAACTTAGAGTAAAAAAGCATTAGTGTAGAATAAATGAAACGCATTAACAGGGAACTTCTAAAAATTATAAGAAATTGCTTGTGTGTGCAGATATCAAAGAGAAGTATAAAATATAAGACACAAATTCTTTATTTTTTTTCTCTTTGTTGCTTTTTCCCTTCCCTTCCCCAGTTCTCTAAGTCCCCAAAGCTGATGTTATAAATACTTCAACTGACAATTTAAAACATAGAAGTCAGGTTTTTGCCAGGAGGTGAGAATTTCCAGTGTGTCTCATAGGTACATTTGAGGCTCACTGAGGAATTCTGTACTGAGCGAGCTAAGCCCAGCTCCACTTGCTGTGAGCCTGACAGTGCAGAGGCATGGCATTACGGGGATGTCTCACCAGATGTCTCCCTTGTATCAAATTCTTAGGTGAAAAGTTTTCGTTGAGCTCGAATTAGAGAATCATCATGAATTCCATTTAAAAGAAGTCGTATACGACTATGTACATATTCCTGCATAGTCATTTGTTCACTAGAGAAGATGGTTTTAAAGTAGTTTCTCCATTTCAAATTATAATGTTCCTTAAAAGAACATAGTTTGCTGATTAGAGATATCAGTTTGTTTAGCTGCAGTGCCTGAAGCTTCGAATTTGATTGCATTCATTTTAATCACATAACTGATCTTATTTTCAGTAACATGGAGTTGTTTGTTCCAAATGCATTTATGAATTCTTAACTCATCTCAGTTATGCCACATGCTGGAACTTATATTACTCTTACTAATTCCTGACATCATAAAAATCCAACCTATACAGAGGAGAAAGTGCTGGAAGAAGGAAGCATCTTTTGAATTTATTTAAACTAAATGGACTTAATTTCAGGTCTTTAACCCTGCTTATGCTGCCCTAAGGGAAGCTCCAAAACCACACATGACCCTTGTGGCTCTGATATGAAAGACCTGTCAAGTCTCACACACCAAGACTGACACTAATACGCTTGGCTCACGTCACGCTTCCTCCGGCTATGGCTACATCTCACTTGTTTGCCATGCTTTACCACGTCTTCCTTCTTACTAGATGAAACCTACCTCCCAGAAGCAGCCAGCTGCCATCCCTTATTCCTCCAACCTACAGGACAAGGGAGGAGAAAACAGACTAAATGAAGGAGCGTCACTTCACAGCAAGCTTTCCTGGCTCCTGTACCACCTCCTCTGCCCCGTAACCAAAGTGCCTCCCCACCCTGTGCATGGGCTCTTACTCTCTGTGAGAAGAAAAACGAGCTTTTGGGGCCTGCAAGGAAAGCACCAAAGAGCATAAACTTTTAACAAAGCAAGGCAGGGAGAATTTTTGATGATGGAAGAAATTGTACCTGGCAAGTCACCTTCTACAGAACTTGTCTTCTCTCTGCAGCATGCTGGAGGCAGAGATGGCTTTCCAGAAATCTTCATTTTCAGCCAAGGGTTAGCGTGGGACCTACAATGAATTAACTAGTAATTTTACAGACAACACATGTAAAGCTCTGTTCCTAACCTCATACGTTTGACAGTCACGCCTGTGGGCCATAAGGTGAAGAACAGGGATCCAAAGACATAACGTGTTGGCAGCAAAACTTTGCCCAAGTGCCACAGAGCTCCTTTCACAGTCCACTTGCTGCCTGCCAGTGAGCAGGGAGTGCCCATGCTCTCCAGGACGTGTGTGCCAGGGATGTGTGGGTGGGAGAGGAGGTGGTTCATTACCTTGTTCCAGAAGTTAATGGTCTTTTGGTGCTATTTTAGGAAGAGGTCATCACTGGGCCATAAAATGCTTGGAACATGTCCTCTCTCACCCAGGAACTCAGTGTCAATGGTGGGGAGGATGCCAGTGGAAAATTCCTGGCATGACAAGGTCAGATATACTGGTTTTCCACCTTTTTTAACTGCCCAAGCAGTGAAAAGCAACTGGAGTGACAGCCAAGGCTGATCCAGACGCCACTCCAGGAAACATTATGCAAGAGTAGGACCTTGATGTAAATGGGAGTCCAGGACCTTAATGCAAATGGGAGTCAAGCCCATTGAAAACATCAGTTTGACCTCCTGTTGAGATAGGGCTCTTCTAATCAGAAGAAATATTTGAAACTTAAATCCATCTCCTGAACATAACAATACCTAAATCTAAAGGTGAATACGGGAAAATGTGACTAAGTACCCCAGTGTGTGACTCTGAGCCTTCCTATGCTGGAAGGCGAAGTGATATGAAAAAGAGGGAACAGTTTGCACAGTGGCTAACATGCAGAGGTTTAATTTCTTCTCAGTAGGTAACAAGCACTGACATCTGTGAAAGTCACTGTGCATTGAAGAACAAGCATCCAAATGTGGGGCACCCAGAAAGCCAGCCAGTCCAGCCCTGCCAGCATCAGCAGCTGCACTTCCAAGCACAAAGACAAAGTCTTTATTCCAGTGACTTCTGATGATTGAGCCCAGCATCCTTTTCAAAGGAGAGGTTTCTCATCAAATGGTGTATTAATGCCTGATTCCAGAAAGCTGATGGCTTTGTTTCATAATTTGACTCTGACAGAGGGGAACAGAGAAGGAGAGGCAGCGAGAGAAGACAGCAAATGCAGGCAAATTCTTCTAAACTAGTTGTGAGTCTAAAAAGTAGTGTCAAGGTTCTTCTTCTTTGCATAAGTGCTGAAAGCAATGAGGTGACACAAAAAAGGCTGGCTTTACCAGCTGTGGAAACCAGCAAATAAACCAAGCAGTAAATGAGTAGGTATAACTGGATTCATTTCTTTTTAATGAGGTGCAATAACAAAGGTAATAATCAGAGAAAGGAATTGGTTCCATTTTAAAATTATTTTCAGACTCATCAGAGCAAGTTTTATTTTCAAATTTGAAACGAGCTTATACATGCATATATATAATGTAACTTTGTGTATAAATATTACATATATATAATTTCCTTTATCTACATTGCCTTTTTCATTAAAGAACTTGAATCATCTGGCTTACATAGAGAACTTATAATAACCATGTTTGTGTGGAAAGGCAGTGGGTTTTTTTTCTGTCATTCACTAGTGTCACTTTGCAAAGTCTTAAGTGGTTTAAAATGTCCTTTAAACAGCCTTAATTCTGCCTACTTCAGAGAAATCTCAACTTACAGAAAGCTGGAAGGGGCAAATCCTGTGCCAGAGCAGTATAGGTCTGATCCACTCGAGCATGTGCTTTATATCAAGTATGTGAGCAATTCTTCTGACCCATATGGTTTACTGAATCAGAGCCTAATTTTGTAATATCCCATCCAAATTTATATCTTAGTACCTGAACATTTTGCCTTATCAACAGGGAACTAAAATGTCTCCCTGCATAATTCATGAAGCTATGCATTATTTTTATACATCCTCCAGCTTTTTTTTAAAAGGCATCTGCAAACTGAAGACTAGAAAAACAAAAATGCTTAATGGCATTCTGAAACAATCTTAGACCATGATCTTGCAAACAATACTTACTGAGAGCAGTGAGGGACTATTCACACATGTAAGATAAATCCCAGATGTAAACATTTCCTGGATCATGGCTTACACATTTGGGGGTGCAAAAATAACGCAAAATACTTTTGTTCAAAGTCCAATATCAATACTTCATATTATTTTAATCTATAACTTCAAACCACTAATAAAGCTTGCTCCTACTAAAAAACCCCAAACAAACAGAGTATAATGTATTTCACATTTCTGTTACCTCTCCCTTGGATGGTGAGCACGCAAAATAGCATAAACTGCTACAGATGAATCTTCATCTAGCACAGTATAGCACAGCTTCTATGCATCCCATCAGACTAACATATAGCAATGAAATGAAGACAGACGGTGTACTAAGTGCAAGAGCTGTAAATGAATGTGAACAGAAATTGATTTTGAAATGTTCTTGGCACTTTCCCAAGAAAACATCATCACTGTATTTAAAAAAAAGTGTTCCATGCATTGCTTCAGGATTCCTAAGAATTAAAAACTCTGGCCTCCTTAGTTATTTGCTCTTCTGAGACCTACTTTCAGTTCAGTTGCAACATCTACATAAAAAACAAACAAACTTTTATGGACTCTTAACATTTAGCAGACCAAGAATAGTACTGCAGCACCGTGTCTAGTTCTGGGCTCCCCAGTACAAGACAGATATGGAGCTACTGGAGAGAGTCCAGCAAAGGGTCTCCAAGATTAGAAAGGGACTAAAGCATCTCTCATATGAGGAAAGGCTGAGAGAACTGGGACTGCTCGGCCTGGAGAAGAGAAGGCTCAGGGAAGGATCTCATCAATGTATAGAAATACCTGAAGGAAAGGTGCAAAGAGGACAGAGCCAGGATCTTCTCAGTGGTGCCCAGTGACAGGACAAGAGGCAAAGGGCACAAACTGAAACACAGGAGGTTCTGTCTGAAGATCAGGAGACACTTTTTCACTGTGAGGGTGACCAAGCACTGGCACAGGCTGCCCAGGGAGGTTGTGGAGTCTCCATGCTCAGATATTCAAAAGCCACCTGGACATGGTCCTGGGCAACTGGCTCTAGATGCTGCTGCTTGAGCAGGGGGGTTGGACCAGATGACCTCCAGAGGTCCCTTCCAACCTCAGCTATTCTGTCATCCTGTGAATATATTGAGAATTGTACTTTAAAATGTGTCAATCAAAAAAAATTCCTGAGGAGACTGCCGATTTCTTGAGTATCAATCTCATTCATTTTCAATGTCTTAAATCAAGCCATCTGTTTCATTTCTTGAGTGGACAATAACTATACATGCTAAGTCAAGTTATTTTATGTCTTCCTAGGTCTGCAGTTGTAAGGGATAATTCATCAGCATCCCATGGAGAGAAGTCAGTATTTTGCAGATTCATGAAAGCATCTCGACCAGGCTGCTCTCACTCGCACAAAGCTGGACCCGTGCAATTTTACATGACCCAGTGTTCCCTAACCTAGGCTACTTTACTCTTTAGGTTATGCTGAAAATAGCTGGGATAGAAAGTTCTCAGAAAAAGTCTCATATTAAAGTTTTCATTTTTGTAAACCCAGCCTCGTCTTATGGTTTTGTTAGTTTGACCAAAAAAAACCCCCCAAAATAAAACCAAACCAACAAACATCCTGGAAGAGGTTTTGTTTCTGGACAATATTGTATTTCTATGTGTATGACAGTGCATGTGTCCGTATCTTGTAACACGCAGCATATCACCTGGCACTATGAATGTCTCAAATATGTCAAGCTAAGAGATTTAGACCTGCTCAGTACGCATGGCCAAGGTGGAAATTTTAAAAAAGGTCAAATGCTGCACTAGTTTTGGTGATTCAGAACTTGGAAATCTTCCATCCACATTAGCAGGTATCTAACTTCCTAGCATATCATTAAAGCGTAACTTGTTTCTGGAGGTGCTATCTTTCCTCAAGGACATAAAAACATTATTATCATTGTCATCATTAGTTGTATTTAAGACCCCAGGACATTTTCTTATCAGACTTAGTCTTATAGCCCGAAATTCCAACAACGTGCATTATTACTCAGTGCCTGCGACTGTGCCCAGTCCCAGGGCTGCAATGGGCCCAGTCACTGTCCCCAGCTCTCTGTATTGCCTACAGGTTCTGTGGGATGAGGCCCACTGGGTGAGGTCCTTGCCCTGGCAAGTAGAAGCACGATTCATTAATAAAAGTCTAGTATTTCCATCACAGCAATTACTGAGACGAACCAGCGCAAAGGCAACAGCAAAATGTACAGAGAAGAAAATTCAAGTAAAACATCATGGATAAAAATGTTAGCTGCTTTCAGGTAAAAACACTACTTGATTTCAGATATTGATTTTTTTTTCCTGTACTTTGAAATGCTTCCAAATCCAGCTCCAAAAAAATGTTACAATTAAAATCTTGGTTATCACACTGGCATCAACTGTAGAAAAGATGCACTTAAGGAAATTTACAATTTACAATATATGTTGTACTGACAGACTAATTAGTAAGACAAAAATAACTATTTTGTTTTAATATTAACAGTGGAGTGCACAGTGGGATTTTTTGCTTCCTTATTCTGTTAGACAATGTCAGACCCATGCAGGGAACTGCAGATGAAGTACTGCTCTCTAGCCATGTAAGAGTACTCGTGGTTCATTAGAAATCACTTTGAACATAAAAAAATGGACATAATCTGCTGGATGAAGAAACTGTGGATTGTGACAGACACGTCTGCAGAAAAGAGCTCCACCATCCTGTTAGTTTGAGTAGGTTCAAGCCAAGGGAAGGAACGCTAGGAATAACAATGCCTATGGAAAAAGCTCAGGATAGGGTCAAGGTAATGCTATTTTGAAGTTAGATTTTTACCAGTTAAGCCAAAACTCAGAATTTCAAACCTCCTGCTCTGCAGAAAGCCCTGGCATTTGTCAACAGCTGAATGGTAATTCACCCATCACAAATAAGTCTACATAGAGATACTGAAAAATGTATACTCTCTTATGAGACTTCATAACAGCTGCAATGTTTTTGCCTAAGCTGAAACCCTTACTGAAATTAGCCCAGCTCTACAAGTGGAAAATGTGATATTCTGTAAGCAGAATCAATTCTGTAAGCAATGAGCACCTCTACCCACACTTTCAGTACCTTGTTACAAGAACCTTTAAGTTGTTCACTATATTTTCTCACAAAAAAAAAAACCCCAAACCCGAAAACTTTCTAGCCTTGTTTCTTAAGGAAGTAAGATTTGCATGATCATACATGACTACCCAAGTACCTATTCAGCAGATCCCACCATCCCCATAATCTTGCATCTGTTGGCCAATTTCAACCAATTCTGGTAATAAAGACAGAGTCTCAAAGAAATTAAACTTCTGTTCAATTCCTAAGTTTCATGGAACTTAGCAGTGGACAGAAATTCAGTGTGCCCTTGGAGCAAAAAGTAATTCAGTGCAGGCCCTTAGCATGGGCCAATTGTAACGCAACTCCGCTCACCAGCTGCAGGCACATGCTTCCCACCAAATGGGAAGAGCGTGACTGGGATGCAGTGACCAAGGTGAGAAATGCCAGCACGGGGCAGGCCTGGGAATAAGATGGTGATAATGGAAAGCAGAAAACAAATCAGTCAGACACCAGACCTTATTAGTTCCATTGCTCACGGACCACCTTGATTAACAACAAATACATGCAAGTCTCAGGGCGTAGGTATGCTGCATAAAAGCACAAGAGCAGTCATTGTATACCTATTGGAATTCAAAGGAGGTAGGATAATTTAAATATGTGACATAATATTTAACATAATCTCTGTGAAATAACATGCTTTATCTTCTGATGTGTAATTTTCCTTGTGATTAAATGGCAATACATGCACTAAAACTTGTATCACTTCTGTCATGCAGAAATTGTGTTTGTATTATCAACTACACACAAGTAAGAGAATAAAAGGTTAACTTAGGAAAAGAGATTCCATTATGCAATGCCAAGAAGCACTTCATTTTGAAAACAGGTCCTCATATCACTGTCAATTGATCATCATGGAACAAAAAACAAAAAAGCTTTTGTGTAGCTTTGTAAGTGGAGTCCATACAGAACAGGATAGCCCAACCCGAGAAATGAAACAAATACTTATGGTCAGAAACCAGAATATACTGAGCAACCAGAGACCGCTGGGGCAATGTGGCTACTGAATGACAATGCCATGAAATCCTTGCGGCTGCCTCCGCTGTGTGACTCCTGGTCAGACTCCTCCGTATTTTGGCTACTAGCATGGTCTCTGCAGTGCACAGTGAGAATTTCCTCTTCGAGAACCCATGGCAGGGAAGGTAGAAGAAGGGTATCTGGGGAATACAAGTACTTCTTTTCTAATGCGGACATGAAACAGCTCTGCCTAATTCATTCCCTCCTGCCAAATGCCCAAGGGCCAGCTGCCTACCAAACATGAACCGATTAGAGGGCAGGGATAGAGGTGACCCTGTAAACCCCAGAGCCACTCGTTCAGGAGCGTGGATTCCCAGGACAAAGCCCAAACAGGCAGGGAGAGGAGCTAGCTGCAAAGCTGACCTGCAGTGCCAAAGCTCTCTGGGGAGGGACGAGCAGTACTGGGCAGTAAGGGGTACTGATGGCTGATTTTAATAGGTAGGGTGGGAACTCATTTTGAATTTAACAGCCAGTGCACTCAAACCAGCCTGAAGATCCTCTAGCACAACCCTGCTGATGTGTTCACACCACTAAACACACTTCTGTTAACCACTAAATACACTTCTGTTACTGAAGCTCAGCCTGTGTATGGGAGCCCAGTGTTTCACCTTCAGCTCAGGACAGATGTGGAATACTGGGTAAGAACATAACTGGCAACCATGTGGGTATCCAAAAATCCCAAAGGCACACTATATTGTTCCATCAGTAAAAAGTATACAAGACAAATGATAGGCTAACCTGTAAGACATGTTAGGAGATGCCCCCAGTCTTTACACCACAACTGAGGACAGACTACTGTGCTCTGTTGGAAATATCAGCTGGGTGGATTCCCTGAAGGAATACATAAATAAAAAGTAGAAATGAACAAGCATACATGAACAAGTACACCAATAAGTAGTTAGCCCTACTTTGAGCATGGGTTGGACTAGATGACCTCCTAAGGTCCCTCCCAACCTGAATTACTCCATGAGTCTGCATTTTATCAATATGCAACAAGCATATGTCCAGAATATGTATTCTGTAATGATGGATTTACTAGAACAGAAGAAACAGCTTTGAGGCTTCAGCTCTCTCCTCCACCGTTACCTCCACCCACCACGCCAGTATCATATCCTTTTCTTGTATAATCCGTAATTTGTTTCCTGCTCCTTGGCTTGCTGCATCAGATTTACAGAGCCAAAGAGGAGGCATGGCACGCCCAGGGAGCACAAACCAGGGAGCTGCAGCAGTGCAGAGGGGTGAGAGGGGGGAATTCACATTTTTCTCAAGCTGAAGCCATACACCGGAGGCCCACACTTACTCTGGGACCCAAGAAGAGGGCAAACCTCAAAGGGCGATCTGATGAGAGACACACCATCTACATCTGAGAATCAGCCCTACTTCTCTTCCGTTTGTATCAGGCAGGATACATACACATTGCAGAGGACTGCATCTGTGCTTGGCTGAGTGAAAAAGATACAGAACACATCCTGTCTAAAAGCGTGAAACTTTTGTAAATGAAAACATGAGCAGTTTAAGACTTAATTTTTTTTTACAGCTATAAGAAGCATATGTGTAATTTTAATGTAGCTCTCCTTTTGGCTTTGGTGGTTTAATACTCTTACACAAAAGAAGTACAGCAGAAACCGTCATTCACATTTCTTGCTTGATTGCTGTATGACACCTGCTGACCCTACAGTGGCTAAGCACTCTTTACTTTGTCAAAAGACTCTCCAGAGCACGGAAGGTGCTCCTTTTCAGCATGTCATTACTGACTCCTTTTCGAAAAATATTGTAGCAGTCTTACTTGACCCTCAACTAGAAAAGTGTTGCTAACCCAAGTGATTTTCTTATAAAGTCTGTATTTTTCTTAAATCCTTTGCTGCTGAAACTGGCTGAGATCCATTTTCCCCTTGACAAGGTTCTCAAAAAGAGGTGCCTGCGCCAAGGTTACTGACTCAGTTACTTTCAGTGCAGGGAGACAAGCACCTCCAGTGAGAGGATTCCTTCACATCAACGGGAAGACCATGTACGAGACACCTCCAACCCCAGAAGACTGCAGGAAAATACCAGCCCTTTTAATTTGAAAAAAAAGATTGAAAAGATGAAGCAAGCATCCCCAAAATGTGGAATAAATGGTGTCAGAATGAAAAATCAAACTCCCAAATTTTCACTTAAAAGAGCACTTAGGGAATACACTTCTCTACAACCAAAAGAAATTGTGCCGGAAAATCCCTAGCTACACCCTGAAACCTATCAACGGGCCAGCAGAAACCAGTTTATGACAGAAAATAATATATCAATGAGGTGTCCTATCCATTGATAGGGCATTTTCACACTTTCAATGCTCTAGATTGCCAAGACCTGTGTGGTAGAAAGCACATAGGGTACAGTTGTGAATAAGCCAGAAAATGGGGCTTTAAGGGACGCTGTACAAACAGACTAGCGGGTGGTATCTGGAATGTACATAAACATGGCAAAAAAATGCACTGAAGGAAAGTGTAGAAACCAAAGAGGGTGGAAACAAGTGTCTCTGAGCAGATCCTAAACCCCCCAAAAAGGAAGGAAGGAAAGAGAAAGAACAGGTGAGTTCAAACAAAAAGTGGGTGTGGAAGTGCAACTAAGGAGCTGCACAGAGTTGAAGGTACTTTGAGGGGGAGGCAGGAAGAGGGCTGAAACAAGCAGGCAGCACGAAGCAGAGAGAAGCCAGCCACAACTCTAGAAAGGTCTTTCAACGTCCAACGGCCAGTCCTTTGGCTCTTGCTGCTGCTGTGCCAGCTGCTGGCTACCGGCTGGAGCCTCCAGCAAGCTGCTCTTTCCACCTTCCTTGGGGGAGGCCCTCAATTATGGAGTCTGCACCTCCAGAGAAAGTACCAGAGACCACCAGGTGACCGTAAGTCATGGATCTTTGATGATAATTCACTTACGCTGCACAAGTTCACATCGTCAGGGGAAGATGTGACAACTGTGCATTTGTGTCATGTAAGAGTTGCTCTTACTACCTGCTGTGAGATTTTCCTTCTTTGTTTTTTTTTTCCTTTCTTTCAACTAGGGATCTATTCAGTGGCCTAAATTTTCTGTTCCTCACAAGCTCTGCCTGGCTCATGCATGAAGGGGCCAAAGATGGCCTTGCGCCTTTGCCGGTCTGCCGGGGACCTGCTTAGCTTTCCGTGCAAACTGGCCTCGGGCTTGTCCTCCTTCCGATTCGGCTACATCCTTCGGCTCTGGCTGCTCCCCAGCCAGGCAGCGCCTTCGATGCGGGAAGGAAGAACCCCTCCGCCCCGGCAGGACGAGCCGCACACCAGAACCGGTGCTTCCCCCCCCCCCCCCCGCCACGGCCCGGCTCAGCGGTCTGGAAACGCGGGTCAGTCACAGCCACCTCTTCCACGGTTCACCGGCCGCTTAGGAAGCGCTCGCTGAGCCGCCGCTGGGGCGGCGGCCCACGGCCCCCGCGCCGAGGGGCGCTGAGGGGAGGGGGGGGGCAGCAGCGGCGGCCGCTCCGCCCCGGCGTGGGGCAGACCCGGGCCACCGGCCGGTCTCGCCCCCCCCCCCCCCCCCCCCGCTCGGCGGTTCGGCAGCGGCCGCCTCGCCCCGCCGCCCCTCAGGGTGAGCGCCGCGCACCCTCCCCGGGCGCCGCCGGGCGTCTGTGGGGGCGCCCCCTTCCCGCCTCTGCCGCTCCCTCCCGCCTCCGCCGCGCTCCCTCCTCCCCGCTCCCCCGCCTCCTCCCCCGGCAGCTCCCCGCTCGCTCGCTCGCTGCCTCCCGCCGCTCCCCGCTGCGCAGAGCGGAGCGGAGCGCCGCGCCGCGCCGGCGGGGGCATGGAGAGCCAGCGCTGCTTCGCCAACCGCTTCGATGACTACCCGGGCAGCCCGGCGGCGGCGCCGGACAGGGAGGCGGCGGTGCCGCTGGTGACGGCCACCATCGAGCGGATCCTGAGGGAGCTGCCGCCCCTGGGCGGCCCCCGCGGCTGCCAGGGCGGGCTGTACGGCGGCGTGGCCGGCGTGGCCTACATGCTCTACCACGTCGCGCAGTGCCCGCTCTTCGCGCCGTCGCGGGAGGCCTACCTGCGGGCGGCCCGCCGCGTCGTGGACGCCTGCCTGCGCTACCAGGAGGGCGGCGGCGAGGCCGACGCCGACACCCGCGCCGCCTTCCTGCTGGGCGGCGCCGGGGTGTACGCGGTGGCGGCCCTGGTCTACCGCGCCCTGGGGCTGCCCGACTTCGCCCGCCCGCTGGGCAAGTTCCGGGAGCTGAGCGAGGTCTGCGCCCCGCTCTCCTTCCTCGAGTGCGGCTCCGACGAGCTCTTCGTCGGCCGCGCCGGCTACCTGTGCGCCGCCCTGGTGCTGAAGCAGCGGCTGGGCATGGAGGTAAGGGGCGGGAGGCGGCGGGTCACCCCCGGGGAGGGGGGGGGGGAGACCGGCCCCGCCGTCGGGGCCGTCGGCGCGTCCCCTGGGAGCTGGCGGCGGTCCCTCGGGCTGGCGCCGCCGCGGGGCAGTGGCCTCGCCTCTGGTCGGGGCGAGGGGGGGATGCGCCGGGGCTCCCACCAAAAACAAACAAACAAACAAAAAAAAAGCGCCTTTTCCAGCTTGCGCTTTGGGGGCACGCTTCGGGAAGAGCCCCCCCCCCCCGCCCCGGTGTGTGTGTGTGTGCGTGCGTGTGTGTTTTAAACTGTTTCTCTCGTAGCTGTTTCTCCGCAGCGCTCCTCCCCTAAACTCAAAGATGCGTCTTTTGGAAGAGGGAGTGGGGGGCACAGGGCGTGCGGGATGCGGACCCGCCGCCGGGGCAGGGCCCCGGGCACAGGGCGCTGCATCCCGCTGCGCGTCGCTCCCCAGGCACGCCGAGAGCATCAGCTGTTGGTTGCCAGGTGGTGAATTATTTGGCAGGAGCCACCCCGGGCTTTTCAAGAATATTTCAGTAAAATGGAGCGGGTGGGAAAAAGGAATAGTGTTGGGCAAAACAGAGCAAGGAACCTTAATAATAAGTGGTGCTGTGCTAGAATTTGCAAGCAAGATTTTCAGCGGCGCTTGGTCTTGCTAACCCCAGCATACAGAAGCTGGTGGTCTTTTGGAAATCTGGCCACGAATTTTGGTGCTTTTCATGAACGGGAGCTGTTTTTTTTCTGGAAGTTTGAGATGTGGTGATGGTTCAGGGTGCTGTTGGTTTTGGTAGTCGGGACATTACCCCAGGATATTGTCATTGTCAGTGCTGACAATTCAGAACTTCCACTGACTACAGCGTAAGAATTAATGCAACTGATTCTGTTTGCTGTGGTGTTTGTTACTAAGTGGTCAGTGCGCTGTCTGAGCAGGCATTTGTTACATTTTTGTTCCTGTCCTCTTGTCAGGTCCAATCTGTGTTTCCTCTGTTAATCACTGATTTGCAAGTTCATATGCTTCTGGCTTGCTTTCCTCCTGCGAGAGGAAGCAACTATTACAAGTAAATAAATGATGTAAAACCAAGTGGCTCTGCCCCGTCCAATACCAGTCACTGCAATCAGAGTCCAAGGAAGTTCATTTAATGGAGGACTCGGGAGGCTCCAGGGTATCCAGAGAAGGCAACAAGAATGTTAAGTCAGTTGAATGTTTTGATTGCCTTGAACAAAAATTCTTACAGCACTAAGCATTTAAAGTAGCATAGCATACGTGCTGTTTCGTCGCATAGGATTGTCTGACAATCTTAACCATAGTAATGGTTATGTTATTTGTAACTATAACATAACCAAACTTTTCATTCTGACAGCATTTTCTATGAGAGGAAAGTTTTGTAGACGCATCACAGTCCTGTGCAGCAGTGCCAGCCTGAGGGGATGGTTCCTCACAAAGGAATAACCATGCCTATTAATTCAGTTTGCACTGGGTGAGTGTGTCTAGTACCCATGTCAGTGCCTATGATGGTGTCGTGACATACCAGCTGAATGAGGCAGCACCCTGGACTCTCCTGCTTCATTTAATTCCTTCATCCATTTGTCTGACGTCCTTGAGAGCAATCGCTGAACAGTTTGGAGACTAGGTGCAATCACCTCTGACGGGCAGCGTGAGGAAGAGGAAAGCTCTCCTCTCTGCTTGCTTGCTTGCTGAAAAATTATACCTTATGTCGCTGTAAAGAGTTAAACATCCCCACAGATGAGCACAGGTATGCAGTTATTGTGGAATCCATTTAGCAGGTGGGTTAAGTACAATCGTAGAGGGATTTATTTTGCCAATAAAAGATATTCTGTGTCCCCTTGCTGATGTTTTAATCAGTAGGCTAACATCCTTCCATGGTATTATTTATTCTGTCACCACGTTGTAATTTTAAATCTATAGTGCAAGAAATAAATCAAAATAATCTAAACTGTTAAGTATTAATAAAACCAACATTAATTTTAAATTTTAACAAAACCTAAAACTTTTAATTAAAATATTTTGCTCCTTGATGAGGAAAATGATAATGATTTCTAGTCTATGTGTACTCATGCTTGAGCAAAATTTGGGTCTTTTGACAAATGTTCCCATCCTAATACAGAATTACTGTAATTCGTACATTGCCAGACTAGACCCTGCATCTTTTTACAAGTGAAGAAAGGGATGCCCAGAGAGAGTGTATGTCATCTATTACCCAAGGTCAAACAAACGGGAAGCCAGGTACATCCCAGAATAGAAGCAACGTCTTGTGATTCGAACCACTGGAAAATGCTACCTCCTGTAATTTGATTGTGCACAGCCTTACATGGCTCATTGCAGCATATTTTCTTGTTTCCCACGTTCTTTTTTTGAGGATGCTGTACAAACATTTCCAGGACAAAGTGAAATCCATTCCTTGCATTGAAATAGAGCCGCTGCTGCCCGTATGGTTGTTTTTTCCTCTGAAGAAGTCAAATGGTGACCTATATACAAGAAGCCTTTGAAGAAAGGCTTTTTGAGCAGATTTTACAATTTATGTGTTGGGTTTGGTTTTTGTCTTTTCTGAGCAGGGAAGGAAGGAGACTGCTTTATTTCAGTAAACACCAGTTTAGCTCAGCCGCTGTGCCCTGATGCTTCAGTTTCTTGCTGAAGAGTCTCGGTGTTTTAAAGCTTCACATATTCTTCAGAAAGTTAGTGGACAGTCCTGAAGGATCCAGTCGGTTGAACAACATTGGCCTCATGTGAAGAAGGCATTTGCATTCAGCTGGTTTTCAGAGTTTTAGGCTATTGCAGCATTTTTCCCTGATGAATTAATTGAGAGGTTTTGCATGAGTAAGGATTACTTCAACAGTCAACGCTTAACAGGGTCTGACTTTCATGATGCACTGTGCATTAGAAAAGATGTTTGTTTTCATCCTTTCTTTAATTTCCATTACATTGTAGTCACTGCTTCCCAGGCAGAGATGGGTAAAATACTGTTTTGGCAGAAACGATGTGTCATTTGTATAAGATACATATAAATAAGGTGTATGTGCTTTAGCTGTCCTTAACCGCTGTGTTTTCACTGTTCGGGGGAAATTTTGTTTCTGTTCTGTCTTCTTTGGCTACCTCTTTTCCTGATGCTTGTAGTGTTGGTTCATTATGTGTTCTTGGAGAAATCTGTCAGTCCTGCTTTTAATTCTCTTCACTCAGTCTCTATTTGCTTATGCAAACAGTAGTAGTAAGACACCATTAAAATGGTGGTCCCATCCCCCTGTTCAGATGGCATTTTATCCTCTCCTCATTTTTTCTCAGTGATGTTTCTGTCTCATTTCGTGGTTGATGGAGCATGGTGTGTCTCGGTAGTTGCACTTCCTTCTGGCAATGTAACCGTCAGATGACAGAGGAAAAGGTACAGAAGTTCAAGTGGCTTCTTGCATCACCATCTGCTAAGATGTTACCGCCTTTTAGCACAGCTCAGGTTTGCTTTTAATAACTGACTGAACTGATGGGCTTGACTGACTTCCACTAGCTCTGGGTTGCAGCAGAAAAGACAGCGACGGGTAGCAGTGTACCACGTAGAAGGCAGGGCAGCATTTTGCATGACTGCCTGATGCTGTGGTTTTATTAGAGACTGTAGTTTTGAAAGACATTGGGGACACCGTAAGAGACCCTTGCCTACTGTTGCAGTGGTGACAAGCTGAACCAGCACACTGTGCCAGCAACACGACCAAACCAGTTCCCTTGTGGGCTGAGGCACTGGGGTGAGTCTTGAGAGCCTGCAGAGACCTTAAGCTCTTTCATGCCACTGTATGGTTAAGCTTTCTGTCTCTGTGGCAGAGGGGCATCTCAATTTCCCTTTCCAACAAATGCGATGTCATGATTTGGTGTGTTTATGAGGTTGTTGTCCCGTCACAGGGAGGGCACAATTCTGATGTTATTCTGTTACGGGTTGCCCAGAAAGGGCAATGGTCTTTCTAGCAGGACTCCGTTAAGTGTAGGGCCCTGCTAAAAACTGTACTTACCCTGGCTGCTGTCTATCACCAGAGTCTCTTTTCTCTTGGACCTCCCAAGACTGCAAATCAAGCTGACCAACTTCACCTCGTGTGTGGAAAACAAAAATAGCACTACTGTGCGATGTCGGGGATCTGGGTGCCACAGCAAGGGAAGTGTGAGGCAGGACTGGCTTTAAAAGACAGTGGAACAGACTGATGTGCAGTGCATGGGACCCGATAGGTCCAGCCAGTGTATTTCATAATATTCTGGGAGAGAAGATACAAATGAATGAAAACTTAACATTGTTTCAACTCCTCAGACAACTCTAGATGCTATTACTTGTTCCTTAGAGTCTTCCCTCCAGCTAGTGTTTAAAGACTATTGTAAGTTACTTTGCTCCACATTTTTTGGTGGTTTTTTTCAATCTCTTAGAAAAAAATTCAGAAAGTGTGAGAGGAAGGAGCTTCCTGAATGCTGCCTAGAACATGTTAATTTGCAACTCTCTAAAGTGGAGTGGAAATGTATTAATGCTGAACATAGTGTTTATGAAAGACACTCAATGGACTGATCTTAGAAAGGGAGATCTGCAAAATACCCGCAGAAGAGATGTACCTCCAAGTGCTGTAGCGCAGAGTCCCCATGTTAAGACTTTTAATCTCACCTGCGCCTGAAAGGGAAGCGTTGTCCTTTGAGGTGAGATTTCATTCCTTCTCTGTGCCCATTGAAGTCCTTTCTCTCTGTGGAAGAATTTGCCAGCTTATCTGAAACGTTACGGTGGTTGAAATGTCAAATAGCGTGGTGCTAGCCGGAGCTGTACTGATTTCATTATTTCATTTTACACAAGCCACTACGCAGCCAGGATGTCGTTTTTTGCCACAGAGGATTAAAATGCGATAACAGTAAAGATAAAAAGCTTTTGATCCTAGCCTGCCTCTTTTAAATGTACATTCCTCTAGCTATGATTTCCCAAACCACACACAGGGGCTAGATTTTGCATTAATTTGCTTAAATTGATGAATTTAAACCAGGAGTTGAAAATAGGAGTTTTCTAAAGTAAACAGTGAAACAACGGGAATTATTTGCATCCAGATTTTTTTAGAAAGCATTCTGAAATAGTTTGGGTCTACATTTCAGAATTTCTCTGTTTCCCTTCAGCAGGGCAGCACGAATCTTTTTTTATTTTAAACAGCCTTCAAATTCTGAGATGGTGACATCTTGAAAATGGCCATCTGGACTCAGTTCAGCATAGCGGACACTGAATATCCAGTTGTAGAGTTAAAGTAGAAAATTTGGGGTTGAAAGTGTTGAATTTCAAGTGTACTATTTAACAGCCAGGCACTGTGGTACAGAGGGTTTGGTGTGAATCCTGCCAGGACTGGAGGTTTGATTGACACAAGTTTAGCTACATGCATTATATATTCTGTTGCAGAAATACAGATTTCAACCGCTTATAGCTGAAGAGTGGTATTAATCTGCCATCGTCTTCTAAAAAGACAGTTTTGTACAAAAGCAGTGTCATATCTCTGTACTGCTTTGTGCTGTTAGAAGAATGTTTGCCTATGCAGCAGCATCTTTTTGCTGAAAAAGCAGCCCAAGCAGTAATACTGCTGTTATAATACCAGTTTTTAACAAAAAAGAAAAAGAAATGTATTTATCCAGAGGCGTCTCCTGTATCCAAAATAGATCTCTACTTTCCCATCCTTCTTCTAACTCCTTTACATTTCACATACTGGAAGTTAACTCTTAAACCTTGTCAGTTCAGTCATCTTCCTCATCATCACCACGGAGCCTAGCTAGAAGCAGAGGTCTTTGTACTCTGCAGAGCAGAGTGTGCTGCCCCAGGGTTGAAGATGAGAGCTGCAGAACAAAATGCAGGAATCAGAAGGAGGGCTTTTTGTGGAAAAGGTGTTGAGCAGTTCTTTGGACCTGTGGAGTGTATCTGGTGACTGAATATCTGGAAGCATCCGGAGCCGTCAGAGCATTTGAAGCAGAGAAGCAGGGAATCTCTCCAGCAGAGAGGCGCAGGGCTTGGGTGGAAGCTACTGTTCTTCACAGCATCAGTTACTTGTGGTCAGTTTGGTGGCACAGTGCAAGGAGTTTCTTAAATCTATTGCCTTAGGTTTTCAGATTTTTGTGTGTTATATTTTATACATACATCAAAGAACTTTATTACAGTACCGTGTTTCTACAGGTAGCTATGTTTGACATTTATGTTTTCCTCCATGACAAAGGCTAATAGTGATTTTTTGGCACAGTTCTCACAAAGGACCAAAAGCCACAGTTAACTGTGTTAACTCACAGTTAACACTGGGTGACATAGCAGAATGAAAGGTGCATGTGTAGAACGTGCATATATGGTGGAGTGTGTGGAGGCAGAGAAACAGGCAGGCATAGAGAAGAAAGGCATTTGGCGGAGGCTGAACAGAGAGGAGGAAGAAAGAACCAATAAAAAAGCAAAAGAATAAGTTACCAGCAAAAATATAAAAATGGAACACTGCAGAGGGGTAGCAGAATTCAAAGATGAAGGGGAAAAGGGAAGAAATAACTTAGACCGTGGAGCAGGGGAGATTTAAAATGAAAATCAGGTTTTCTGGCAAACTGGTGTGTATCTGATGGCTAATGTATTCAATTTAGAAGAAGATAAAAGGTCAACAGAAGAGTAGAGACAGGGAGAAGATAGGTTAGGGAGCGGGCAGAGGA
This sequence comes from Harpia harpyja, assembly GCF_026419915.1. Lineage (NCBI taxonomy): Eukaryota > Metazoa > Chordata > Aves > Accipitriformes > Accipitridae > Harpia > Harpia harpyja. Next base: position 8,084,973 of record NC_068947.1, read on the forward strand.
GTAAACTACCTTTCGTTGAGGAAAATTACTATTTTTGTCTGCTTGTTTTTTGTTTGTCACTCTTCTGTCACTGTATTCTCTTTGCATAGGCTCATACACTTACAAAAATAGCTGTCATCACATTCAGTGCTTGCAAATTCAGAGCACAACATTATGTCTTATATTCCGTATTTTCTTTCTCTAAAGAATAACTGAGGTAACTACTTGATGTCTAGAAGCAAATATGGGCATTTTCATGAACTTTGCCGTACTTCTTTTGACACTGACATTTTCCTATTACATGCATATAATACTATAAATTAGTATGTAACCTAAATGGTAATGCTGTTAGTAAACCTTACTTTGGAACAGGCTAAAGAAGCAGAAATGTGAAAGACTGAGCTGCTCCTGACAGGAAGAAAAGAGCACGAGGCTAACAACAATTACCAATGAAAGTGTAACATCCTCAGCACTTTACAGCACTGAAATGGAGGGATAAAATTAAGCCTTAAGTTTCTCCATAGTCGTTTAATACAAATTGTTAGAACATTAGACTTGGTACGTAGATCATAGCACAGCTATGCACCACAACTAGCAGGGCCCAAATATAGAAATCATCCTCTTCTTTCCTCTCTCCTCCATTAAATCAATAGACCCTACTTCTCTCTGTTAATTCAGCTGAACAGTCTTAAAATCAACCTACCACCCTATTGACAGGCTGTATAAAGACTGCAGAGCCGTTTACTCAGACAGTAAACTGCTGTCTTGAGCCTCGCCTCCAAGCAGTAGAGGTGGCTCTGTAGAGAGGATCAGGGAGGCAATTAAAATGGGTAAAAGTCCCATGGTCCTGCTCTGCTGCTGCAGGAGCATCCCATCACAGCATGGTGCAAGGCATTTGCTATAAATGGGAGTTTTGTTTGTCAGCCAACTTCTCTATTCCACCCCCTTTTTAAAAAATCAGAATTCAATATATGCAATCAGGTCACCATTTTTAATAAGACAGTGTATCAAAATGCCTCTTTGTCTGTGTCTGTCATGCAGTTCTTTGACCACTGACAAGCATGAGATTAAGCACCGAGTGATGTTGCGTAACCTTCTGTCCACTCCATTACAACAGGGCTCAATGAAAATACCCAGTCAAAAACAATTATTTCTTATCTATGTTGTAGGATTATTTTCAAGTGATAGTTAGTGAGCTGATTAATATTTCTAGGAGTAGCAAGGCAAAATAATTCAAATAATTATTTCATTTTAGGCAAACATGATCAAGAAGTATCTAATAGCAGTCCAAGCTGTTGCTGAGTCATTTGGTGTTTCTCAGCCTGGTATATTTTGATGTCTGAGAGCAGAACCATAAATCTGTTTTTGCAGCAAATCAAATTAATTCCTCATTTTAATGGCTTAATATCTCTTGTCGAAGAACAGTGGATCATGAGTGAGATGGAATGGATGTCAGATAGCACTGAATAACCGGAGGAGGGGAAAATGCGACAGATAAATACACCTTCTAGCTGTCCAAGGCATTTAGTTATTTTGTGTGGCTAATCTTTTTCTTCACAGAATACTTCTATTCGCTCATTGGTACAATGTTAACGTAATTGACCATTGTAAGCTGGGGATGTACTGGTCAAGTGTAGATTTCATTGTTAAGGAAATGGAAGCTGCTCTTAAGTGTGGGCCTGGGGCTAGAAGCTGCACAGGACAAAGCAACTCTCCACTGGTGGGTCAGTGCAGAACTGGAAAATGGTGGGTATTGTATGTTCCATACTGGCAGTGTTCTGCAGTTTGTCCACTCAGTCCTGACAACCAGACGATGTCCCTACCAGAATCAAAGAACTGGTAGGGATCTTTAGAGGTAATTCAGGCTACGGTCTAGCCCCCAGGCAGGTGTACCTGTGCCTGTGTCATCCCTGGCAGCCTCTTTCTAACCTGCTCTTCATACCACCCACTGATGGAGGATCTGCAGTCTGCCTTGGCCGTCTGAGACACTTCCCTATTAGAAAGTCTAGCCTAATGACTGATCTGAATCTTGCTGTAATTTAAGCCTGATACTCCTTGCCCTGTCCATTGAGAAATAGTGAGAAATTCTGTTCCTCTTTACAGAAGCTCTTCATATGTTTCAAGACCGTTATAGTTTCTACCCTTAATCTTTTCTTGTTGTAAACAAACAATCCAAATCCTTCCAATCTTCCCATGTGTGTCATGTTTTCTACATCTCTAGTTGTTCCCATTACACTCCGCCAGACTCTCTCCAGCCTTTCCTGTAGAGTGCCATAAGTTGGACACACAATTCTAGCACAGGCTTTTCTAATTGAGCAGAGAGATAACTTTGTGTTTCTTCCAGGTCTTGTTTCTATTTATACAGCTCAGTAAGGTGTTTGCATCTCACACCCGTGTGACACTGACTCACATCAGCTCATGACCTGCTGTTATCCAGCAGTCTTTTAATGGGCCGCTGCTACATGGACAGGTATTCATTAGGAAAAGCCTCTGAACAAGTGAAGTAGGTAGGAGTCATACAAAGACAATCATTGAATTGCAGAAGCTGTGCTGTGGTACGCAAAATGAGAAGCTTCTTCAACTGAAGGAGTTGTGTGTGTCTGGAGGTTAAACTTAGTCTGTTCTTGTGATTTACGTTTGTTGCTAATATAAAGATAAAGCTCGGCGTTGTCTCTCTCCCTAGTTCTGTCACCTTCAGTGAGGGCCATTTTATATATTCTTGCATTCACCAGCAGCATGAGTCAATGGAAATCTATCCTTTTATTTTTATAGAAGTTTCTTATAGCTTCATCCACCATCACCAAATGTGGTTTTTTTGGCCTACGAGAACTGTCCTAACAAAAGATTCCTAACAAAGAATCCTAACAAAGATTGTCTTGCAGTAAATTAATACTACAGGCAGGGGTTGGAAGCATCAGCCTTGCCATAGATGTTCATAGGACTTTGAGCATGCCATTTTCACTAAGGTTTTTCATCCCTTTGTAAAGCTAACTCCTGATCTCTAGATATTTCTACTTGCCATCTGTGAAATGGCTAATGTTATACTTAATTGTTTCAGTTTTCTAAGGCTAAGCCAGTGATTAATTAGTCAAAATTACAGTTATAATAGCAATGGACCCCAAGATACACATTCCACATGTAGCTGTTTAAATTTGATCAGACATAAGTTGGCCAAATATGAACTCAGGGAAAACTCTTAATAGTAGAACAGCAAAACAAACTTCTTCAGCTTCTTTAAATAAATATTGATTTGTTTGTTCTTGGTCTTGCAGAGCTGAATCAATCATGAGCTTTCTTATGCCAGGCTGCCGTTTTCATACATACACATTTTTTATTATGCCAGCAAAAAAACCTGGGAATAATGCTTATATAACTGCTGCACATCCAGAAGACAAAATGTAGACAGAGTTGTAGTATGAATGCATTTGTCCTTGTTGTGGTTTAACCCCAGCCAGCAACTAAGCACCACGCAGCTGCTCACTCACTCCCCCCCCCCCCAGTGGCATGGGGGAGAGAATCAAAAGGAAAAAGGTAAAACTCGAGGGTTGAGATAAGAACAGTTTAATAGAACAGAAAGGAAGAAACTAATTGTCCTGGTTTCAGCTGGGATAGAGTTAACTGTCTTCCTAGTAGCTGGTACAGTGCTATGTTTTGAGTTCAGAGCGAAGAATGTTGATAACACTGATGTTTTCAGTTGTTGCTCAGTAGTGTTTAGACTAATGTCAAGGATTTTTCAGCTTCTCATGCCCAGCCAGTGAGAAAGCTGGAGGGGCACAAGAAGTTGGCACAGGACACAGCCAGGGCACCTGACCCAAACTGGCCAACGGTGTATTCCATACCATGTGACGTCCCATCCAGTACAGAAACGGGGAAGTGGGGGGCAGGGATTCGCCGCTCGGGGGACTGGCTGGGTGTCGGTCGGCGGGTGGTGAGCAATTGCACTGCGTATCATTTGTACATTCCAATCCTTTCATTATTGCTGTTGTCATTTTATTAGTGTTATCATTATCATTATTAGTTTCTTCTTTTCTGTTCTATTAAACCGTTCTTATCTCAACCCACGGGTTTTGCTTCTTCTCCCGATTTTCTCCCCCATCCCACTGGGTGGGGGGGAGTGAGTGAGCGGCTGTGTGGTGTTTAGTTGCTGGCTGGGGTTAAACCACGACACTAATAATGATAATAATAACAATAATAAAATGTCAATAATAATAAAAGGATTGGAATATACAAAACAAGTGATGCACAATGCAATTGCTCACCACTCGCTGCTGGTGCCCAGTTAGTCCCCGAGCGGCAATCCCCCCGCCCCCACTCCCCCCAGTTTATATACTGGACATGACGTCACATGGTATGGAATACCCCTTTGGCCACTTTGGGTCATCTGTCGTGGCTGTGTCCCCTCCCAACTTCTTGTGCCCCTCCAGCTTTCTCGCTGGCTGGGCATCAGAAGCTGAAAAATCCTTGAGTTTACACTAAACATTACTTGGCAATAACTGAAAACATCAGTGTGTTACCACCATTCTTCTCATACTGAACCCAAAACATAACACTATACCAGCTACTAGAAAGAAAATTAACTCTACCCCAGCCAAAACTAGGACAGTCCTATTTTGATTTTGTTCTCTAAGCAGTATGGGACTGCTAGCTTATTTTGGTAAAACAAATATTGTGAGGTAAATTTTTAAAAAAACACACAGGTAAGCTGAGTCAAAATCAAGAGTTGAACCTAAAGACCTCTAGAGGAGTAAAATCCACACCATCTGTCTGAACAGTGTATCGACATACGCACTTACGTTTGGTTCAGTCGTACAGTCAAAGCATGGCCAAGGCTGGAAGTCACCTCTGGAGAACTTCTGGTCCAGCTCCCTGCTCAGAGCGGGGTCCACAAAAGCAGATTGCTCAGGGCTGCGTCCACTTGGTTTTGAATATCTCCACTCTATGACCTCCCTGGGCATCCTGTTCCTGTTGGGCCATCCTCACAGTAAAAAAGCTTTCTCTTTAAGTAGAATTTTCTGTCACTGGGCACTGCTGAGAAGAGCCTGGCTCCCTCTTCTCTGCTGTCTCCCATCAGGTGTTTATACACACTGATAAAATCTCCCCTGAGCCTTCTCCAGGCTGAACGATCCCTGAAGTTAATACATGAAAAGCACCTATGGGGGGCCAGAAAAATTAAATGTGACTCCCATAAATTGCAGTCGTTCCTGCTCCGTTTGCCTCTTTCCCCAAAACCAGGCCACTCTTCTAGGGCTGCAGAGAACAGTTGTGTAAAATGACAAATCCAGCAGAAGAGAAGCATGGCATTGAGTGCTCCCAGGGCAGCGACAACACAGTGTAATCTGTAGCGTGAGGTAATAGTAATCCCTGTTAGTTAATTATACAGCACTTTGAGATCTTCAAATGCAAGGTAATGGCTAAGTGTAGTGGATGCTTGTTTACTGGTGGTGGTGGTATCATTTGTCTTATGGTTCTTCCTCCTCTTCCTCCTTTCTGTGTGAGGTTTGAACTCTTTTAGAGTAATCTGAACTGCGCCTTTGGGCACAGCAGTCTCTTTTTCCCAAAGCATGCTTGGTTTATACAGTCACAACTGAGAATAAGTAACGCAAAGGGAAGATTGATAACACTTTCCTAATTTTATTATAGTACCAAATGGCAATCTTTTTACCAGGAGAAAAGTACAGATGGTGATCCCATTATTTACCAAGTAAGCTGCATTTTAAAGAGCACAGTATCCCACACTTCCTCAAATTAATCCCGTGACTCTTACTCTGCCCTTGAAATGTGGCAGTATTGAATTATAAGTGACTGTCTGTAACTGAAGTATGACTTGAATTGTATTTGGAATTGTGGGCATATTTCCAGGCAATGCTAATGGCACTGTATGCCACTGGAAACTCTTTTGTTACTGTCTTATGCTTCAGAACTGTCTTTGTCGATGTGCCTGGGAGGATCTGGGAGCCACGTACAGATCATCAGGATTTTTACTACATCAGACTGCTACCACAGTCTAAGAGTAGGGGAAAATTCAGATGACTCAGAGGACTTGATCACCTTCATCTGGTTTTCCTGCATTACGTTGTCAGCATTCTTCTCGTAGCTTACGTTGATATTTCTATTCAGTGGCTTATTGGCATGGGACAAATTGCAGATCATCACGCAAAGTAAAAGTGGCATGATGCCAGCATGGAGTTCTCCAGAATTACCTTTGCTTGAAAGCAATGCTGGTGCTACTTTAAAGTGACTAATTTATGCTTCTGTTAGCCTGTGAATGATGCTGTTGTGTCATTTACCTCATTTAACTAATTTCATAGGTAGCCACACTGTTCCTCAGCAGCAAATATTTAGACATACTTCTAGATGTCACATGCCTCATAAATACCTGCATAACAGAACTATGCATATAAAGCAGCATGACTTAGAAGAATAAAGAATTCTTGCGAGACAAACAAGATCACTTGTTGTAAATAACAGAATTATAAAATTAGTGGCTGATGAAAGAGCAGTAGCCAATACCCTGTTTACATTTGAATAGGGCTTTTGATGCAGTGTCAAAGATAATCTTTCTTGAAAACTTAATTCATGCTGGCTTGGATGGGGACATTGTAAATTTGGAATTGGCTGAAAGACAAGCAAGCTAATCGTAACTACTAATAAAGGACTGATACAGGAACCAGCCATATTTATTATCCTCATTAATGATCCAGAAGAGGCAGCTCACTGGATAAGACTTGCTTTGGCTTTTAAACTGCGACAAGTGCCAGATACCATACAGAGGTAGAGGAAAAGTATGAAAACAGCTCAAAGGATTAAAAAATGAGCTAAAACAAGGTTTATTTTTAGCAGTACAAGCACATCTATCTGGGGAGAATTATCTATAAATCTTTACCCTGTATGCTGGGAAGAAACCGAGATTCAATTAAGACGAACATGACAGGGCCTGAGTTACTTGTGTACTCAGTTCACGTGAGTGTCAGCATATTGTCTGCACGTGTGCTGCATCACTGCTTGTACATCTGGATGTAACATGACAGCACATCAGAGTTCTATGCTTAGTTTAGTGTAAATTAAGGTTATGTTTCTTTGCATTTATTCTGCATGGGAATGAACAGCTAATATAAATGAAAAGTCATAACCAGTCCTGACAGGGGTTAACACAACATGGTATCCAAAAGGTCAATGAAATTTTGGGCTGCCTATGCAGCTGTACCGCCCAACAGAGGTATTATGGGTTCACTCTCTATGATTCTTCAGGCCTTTCCATTGCCTAAAACCCACTGTGGGTGCCAAGACCCAAAAGTTTTGTCATCAAAACTTTCCCCTGCTGGTGACTAAGGTTGGATATGCCTAAATGTCCAAGGCACCTAATTTATGCCCTTGAAGTCTTCTGGGCATCTTTTGATAGGCATGCAAATCCTGGGAGCGGTGTGTTGTGGGACATACAAGCCACGCCAAAATTTATAAGCCAACAGCTGCATCACTCACCATCCATGGAGCTCTGGTACAGATTTAGAGCGCTCTCTTTTCTCCATGGTGTTTATGCAACTCCTTCCAGTTGCCTTCCCACAGTAGCAGCAGTTTGGACTCCATCTCACCTGCTGTACCTCGTCTCTACCTCCTCCAAAGGAGGCTGTAAAGCTGCAGCTAGGGACCATGTCCCACCTAGCTCCTCTCTCCCTGTTGCAGTCTCTCCCAGATTGCTGGAGGTGCTTTTCTCGCAGAGCCCCAGGCAGGGTCTGGCCTGCTGTGAAGTAAAAGCGAACTAAGCATCATGTCTTTTCCCATTAGCAGGGGCAGAATGTGTTCACCTCTTGTCACTCTTACAGGTTTTAAGACCAAATTGGGCTCTGAGCAAATCACGGTCCAAATGGAGGTCATAGTCTCTTCTTTTCTATATGCAATAACCTTGAGATTTCATCACTAACCTGGTAATTCAAATTCACATCCCTTCTTTTTCTGGCGCAGTGCAAGAATTTAAGCTGATGCCTCTAAGCTGAGTGTGCTGATGGCTAGAGCAAGTCTTTCTTATTGCAGCTCTGATTGAAATTACTTATATAAAATACTCAAATGTTCTTCAGAGGAGAGCCTGGAGGGAGGTGCCCCAAACTCCAGGCTCCAAAGTCACTCTGTTTCTTTGTCACCCAAAGTGTAAGCACGGAAAGAAACTGTTCCTGCACAGCAGAGGCACACTAACTGCAGAACAGCTTTGAGTAACGATTTTCAAACTGTGTTACACACAGCACAACATGGACGTTGTCCAAAGTGTTGAATGCTTCCACAGTGAGGAGCACAGTAGTATACAAACAAATCTTTCTTCTTCAGGATTTGTTTCCAATGCTCCATCTAATTAAACATCTTGTACCAGTACCAGATGACTCAGAGTAGCTGCACAAATGTCTGTGGAAGGTAATTTTGAAATGTGTTGTCTGTAACATGCCTAACCTGCGTTTTTTAAGGACTGGCTTTATGCTCTGAAGTACAAGGGTTTACCTTTCTTCCAGAATTGGTGGGCTGAGTTCTGGGAGTTGATTGTATGACTTGGCCTTGCAACATCTGTCAGGAGTAAATGTTCTTACAGTGTAATATTTGATGTGTTGAAAGGTGATAAAATATTTATTTAAAAAACACAGGCTCTGAAGAACTGTAATTTAATTCAATTGGATTGGTGGGGCACTTCTGGCAGTTGACCCAAAAATCTTTTTAAAAAATTCTCACCTTAATTATAGAGAGGTTCAGTTGGTTTGTTCAAATTCCACAGTGCGAGTGGACTCAGCTAAATTTTGCAGAAACAAATTCCCTAGTTTATTTGAGTCTTGGGTGAGCAGAGAGATATTTTGTCTTTAAAGTTGCTGCTTTTCATAAGCTAGCATTTTGTTCTTACATTACAAGATCAAATAACTTTATGTGTTCTTTATCACATTAATTACCTCCTGTCCAGAAAAGAAATGTTGCGGTCTTTTTAGCTTCACTTCTTAGGAGAATATCTTACTTGTCTCTAAAATATCTGTTTCTGCTTGATTTTCTTTTTTTTTTTTTTTTTATTTTGATATGGGAGAACAGACCTGGAGAATTATCAGAAGAAAGAACAAAGCAATGACTGCTAAAGTAGCTTTTTAATATCCATTTCAGTATTACTCTCATGCATCCTAACACTTTTTGTTTGCTTTCCACAGTGCTGTAATATACTAAGCAGAGATTTTCACTGAGCTGTTCACAGCACTATGCAAATTTTCACATATAGTTTAGGTCCTTCCGTAAGTGTAAGATTTTGAGAAGGTCAAGGACTCCTTTAAGGTACTGAACTGTTACAGCTGTGCATGTGTTATACAGCCACCATCAGGGCATTCCATGCATTCCTACGTAGCATCTTAAGTTGTAAAACCAAGCTTTTATTGGTTTTGAATGGGAGAAAAACACACAATACTGAAAGCATTGCGGTTGGGAGCCTCTAACACGGCCAGCAACCATGTTCTCTTTCTTGAACCTTAATTTGAAACAGATGAAGAAAAGAATAGTATTTTGGTTTTCTGTGCTTCTGTAGTTCACCTCTGCAAGTTTAGCACAGTAACAAGCTGTAAAGTCTGTTATGGATAGTTTTCCAAATGCTACTTTCTGTAGCAGAATTCATTAGCATTTGGTACTACTGATTCTGAGTTGGGAGCGAACTATTCGGGGGTTGCGTAGAAGAGCGCGAAATGGATGCTTTGCCTCAACCTCTCCTCTCAGCCACTCTCCTCCCCCATCTTTTTTTTTTTCTGGTTCTGACACTTCTGCCGTGAGGTTTTGAGGAGGCATATCTATTTTCTTATTTAGTTCATTGAGCCTGTGAATGACGTATGTTCACTTGTAGACAGGGAGGAGGTCTGAACACTCAGAAAACAAGCCTAAAGGCATTTGAAGGTAGACTGGGAATTGTTGCATGGGGAAGATAAGAGGACTGGATGATGATGAAAGATGAGAAATTCAATATCTTTAACATAAAGAGGAAAAAAACTTAAGGCTGCTAATAACGTCTAGAAGGAAGTCTCTCTCTTCCTGTGTTTCAAATGTACCCGGCATATTTTGTGAGTTGCAGGCATGTGAACAACGCTAAACAAAACACTGAGGGAGCCAAAAAAAGGAGGAACAAATAAGTTATGATACCCAGCAACCCACTTCATATATATAAGTAAATGGATATGCAATTGCTTACATTGTAATATTTGATTCGTTGAAAAGTGGTGAAATATTTTTGACAGGTGTACTCCAGGCCCAAACCTGTAGTCCTGACAGAAGAAATTTCCCCCTGGAAAACAGTGGAAATTTGACCTGTCCCCTATAATCACAGCTGCACCTGTGAACTATGACCTAGCATAACAGCTTGAAAGGCAAATGAATTCCTGTTAAACTGAATATTAAGCGAGATCAGCTTGTTCTGTCTAGTACAATTTGATGGTGGGTGTATAAACTACAATCCTTCATTTTATTGCTAGGTTTTTAGTTCCTGAAATAAGGTGGTTGCAGTAGCAAAGAAGCTTTACAGCAAGAGTGTAAAGCTCTGCCTCAACACAAAATATAAACTATTATTTGGAATTCTAGCTGCAGGGGAGTGGTGACTCATACCTCAACTGAAATTTTTAATCCTCTTTGATTTAGATAAGGAAGATGATATACTGCCCAGCTCGTCACAGGAAACAATCTCCTTAAGAATATTTGTTGACATGAAGCAAAATTCTTACAGGAGTTCCAGGGAGAGCTACTGCTTATAAATGCAGCTTTATTCAGTAGAGGCATAGAGTGTACACAGCCTTGAAGTGAAGAAAAAGTGATGAAAAAATCCAAACATTTTTATTTTGTATAAGTCACGCACTCCACATTGGTGTAGAGCAATGAGTGAGAATGCATCTGCTAGTCACTTCCCTCCAAACTGACTAAAATGAGAGTAGGATCAATCCTGGAAGAGTTAGATGTTTGCTCAGCTGTATCTGTTAGGTTTCTCTACTCAGCTTCCACAAGCAAGGTCAGCTTTTTACTCTGTCAAGTAAGCCATATTTCTGTGGCTTTAAAGGCTACCATAGACAAAATTATTAGCGGTCTCAACAGACTATGAGCCAGCCCCATGGTGTGATTGGTAAGACATGGAATAACAAGAATTTACAAGAATAATTACGTGGCATAGAAACCTGAGTTTATCGACCTGGTTAAGTGAATTATTGGACTCCATTCCTGGGGGTCATGAAATTACTTTATTTTTATATCTTTGTTAGATATTATGCCAACTGGTAAAACTTCCAGCATTTCTTATGTAGTACTTGCCAGGAGTAACACCCCCTAAGTCAAGACCCATTCAGGTCAATGAGGACTTTGATATTAAAAGCAGTATGAATGATCTAATAGGTGAAATGACTTTGACAAATTGAAAAAACTAAATACTGCATGAGACTGAAAAGGCTCTTTTCCATCACTCTGAGTGATTAAGATGACAGTATTACTTAAGAGGAATTGAACTATGAACATCCTTAGAGATATTGTCAAGGAACTAGCAATCAATCTTTCTCTGTCCCCATCCTAGACTTTTTATTTATTGTATTATATAGTTGCTTTCAGGGTAATCTTTTAGTTTTATTCATCTTTTTTGGTGATCTCACATGAACAACATAATTACTGTTGTTGAAGCAAGTGAAGCTTTAATGTTATGTACAATTGCAGCATGAAAAAGGTACTTACGATAAGCTGGAAATCGATAAAAGGTTGTGCGACCATACAGGTCCTGTGCAGTAATTTGGTCAGAGAGGTGCCTCAGTAAAGGGTGCAGTAGAAAAACATTTAATCATCCAAATGTGCTGTATTCAAACTGCTGACTCTTTTCTCCAGGCCAGTACCACGCTGAATTTGGAGGTAGACCGTTCTCTTCAGACACAGCTAGTTAACATAGCCTGCAGGGCCCGGGAGCTCTCTCAGTCTTTTATCTCTCTCTCCCTCTCTCTTTACACCCCTTCCCTCTCTCCCAGGGCCAGTTACGCCAACCCGTCTCTGTTTTGTGACACCTTTTGCAATGTAGCACCCAGCTGGCCCTTCCCAGCCCAGACGAGGAATACGAGAGCTCGCCAGCCACCACACACGTAGCCTTTGCTGGGAGAGAGCACTACAGCAGTGAGGTTTTGTTAAGCTGGGTGTATGAAGTGGTACACAGTGCTCTTGTCCCTTTATCTTTCCTAACCAAACATCAGTTTGAAGGAACTTTATCAGTTTCCTGTAGAAAACTAGACTAAGTTTCTCAGAGCTTAAATTTTGGAGACGAACCAGAGGTGTCCTTGTTTCCTCTTACCCCTTGCAACAGTGCTTTCCAGTGCCTGATTTCACTCCTGTATTTAATGGCACCTTCAAAATTAACTATGTCTTCATGAACTTGGCAGCAGTACAATTCATAAACTTAAGAGGGCCTAGCATGAACATTTCTCTTTGCACATTTATACTCCTCACAAGTAAACACATTACATTTTATTGGATCAGTGCCCTGTCAGATGCTGAGTGCTCTCCTTTCCAGATGAAGTAAAGGAATGAAGGTATGGAGGTGTCCAGCTCTTTCTGGAGACCTTCAGGACATCTTAAAATATGGCTTATCAACTTTGGTTTCTAGATACAGTTGCCATTTTCATTTGTAGGACTCTGAGCTTAGGTCAGCTTCCCTGTGAAAAATATTAGCCTTCACTGACTGAGTCAAGATCAAGTTCTGCCCATCTCATGTTGACCTGCAGATGCGTACAAACACTAATAAATTCATTTTTCCAAGGAGCGGTCTGCCTAAGTTCCTGGTAGCAAATGGTGGTGCCCAACTAAACTGGACTTGCATCATTTTTGAGTTCAGACTAAAGGCAGTGCCATGGTTACTGCAATGTTTGGGGAGGCTCTCTCATCCACGTTACAAAGTTTTTATCTTTTGCAAAGGCTGTTTCATGAATCCTGTTTCCTGCTGCTCTGGAGCTGGAAGAATGGCTAGTACTTCTTATGCCTCTGCATCGGTTCCATGCATCAACCAGTTCAAGCACTGGGATAGCTTTGCTACAGCAGGAGGTGTCTGTGGAACAGATGAAGGCGTGGACTCACTTCGAATGAAATCAGCAGACCCGCTGTTAAGGGGAAGTAAGCTGATCTAAAATACACAGGCAGAGCAGATGTTCTTTGCTTAATAGTGTAAAAAATGGGATGGGATCCTGAGGCAGCACAGCTACAACACACTGGGCTGCCTGTTACTCAAACCAGGGTGCATGGTGTCCAGCCTGGAAGATGTTTATCATCATAACGCAGAATCGTCAGGGACACATATCTAGAGTGCAGAAGGATAGATCTCCCATCAGGAGATGACAGCTCCGTGCTGCAGTTTTGGCATAAGCTAACTACAGGACTCGTGTACTGATGTACTTTCTGACTGAGACTAAACAAAATCAAAAGATTTCCCACTGATGAAGAAGTTTTTACATGAATAATCTTCCTCCTACCTGTGTGGGGAACACAGATGGAAGGAAAGCAGTATCCGTGCAGCACTAATCTCTGACTCATTTGCAGCTGTCATAAACTGCCCTGATGTCTGGTGGAGTAGTGGATGACACACAGGAGCTCCAAACAAGGATTTGGATCGCAGAATGGTGATCACTGCTACATCCATTTTGGCCAGTTCCCAGGGTGTGTGCCCCCAGAATGGCCCACCCATGCGTTACGAGGCTGGTGAATAATAATAATAATAAAGGAAAAAAGAAGAATTTTACTTGTTTGTTGAAAAAACTTGGGGTAGAATTCTGTAATGTAGAAAAGCCTCTCCAAGCAGCACCGGATTTGTTTATCAGTTAATTTGCAAATCTTATATTTTTACTGTTTTTAAACATGCTTTTCAATTCATGCTCTTGAATTTGGGTGCAGTTCTAGGGGGAGATGCTTGAAATTACATTGTTGGCTCTCTCTGCTCTGTGGTAACTCTAACCCTCTACTAGGCAGAAGAGAACATGGAGCTGGGGTGCAGGTAGCTGCCATTTGAAAGCCATCATTCCCAGGATACCTCACTTCTTCCATGATGGGACTTGTCCCGAGCAATTCCCTGCTGTCTTTGCTGTTGACCAGCCACATTCAGCTGAACCGCATCTAGGCTCTCAAGAGGCAGGCTGATAGCTCCTAAGTCATGTTGGTTATCTGAATTGCTCTCCTCTTAGATCTGTTCCTTGACATCCTTCCTGCTTCAGTTCTCCAGCAGCAGAGAGTGGGGAGTTGTGCTTCCCGACTTTCTTCAAGTGAAGAGGGTGATGAGGACCTCTTGTTTCCTTCCGAAGGCGTAGGAGAGCCGCTCTATTAGAACTAGATAGCTGTATCCAGCCAGACCCTGGCGCAGCTGTATAAGAGATGCTGGGGCCTGTCATTAATTGGGGGAGGAGATAGATGGGAAAGAGGAACAGAGTGTAACCGGAGAAACTCATGTTTTACCTCTCTCTTCATTGACCCAGGATGGGGGGAGCTTGAAGAAAGGCCGATTGCTGTTTTTTCCTTGAAACTCTCCAGTTTAAGTTGAGACACAATAAATAGAGGTGCTCATTGCATTTGACCAACTGTGCAGTAACACCAGCTGCTCTCAACCAGCCTCCTACTACAGTAACAGTTGTGCTCCATCCTTTCCTGCAACACTTCATTTGCAGCCGTCTCTGAAATTTTCCCCTTGAACAAGGGGACAGGTTTAAAAAAAAGGACAGGTTTAACAGCAGAATTTCATGGGTTTAGTGCTACACACTCCTGGCAAGTGAGACCTGTGGAAATTTTGTACTCTGTTAGCAATAACAAAAGTGCTCTATTGTCTTCTTTACCAGTAATCTGATTCATCAGGAATAAACGCCCTCTGTTTCTGATTGGACTCATGATTAGTGACCCACGAAAACAGGGTGGGACTGACATTGCTGTTTCCACACTGCTGAGGCAAAGAGCAGGCCTCAAAACCCCCCAAATTTGCATGTTAAAAACAAGCAATACCAGTGGGATCTACAGGGAAGTCTGTTTTACTCAAGATTGCGGTCAAGTACCATTTTCCAATGAACTGACAGAATCGTATTAGTAGCTGTGCTGAGTCTACACACACTGTTATGTAGTTGTATTAATATGAGAAACTTGGGAAAGTATACTCTCCAGAAAGTACTGTTTATGGTTACAGCATGAAACATACTGCATTAGCAACAGTATCAGTAGACTTCAGGAACTAATCTGATTCCTTGAACAAAGTTTTCAGGAGATACCAAAAAAAATTTTTTTTTTTTTTTTAAAGAAGGTTGTACTCAACACTGCTTGTAAGGAAAGCAGACAGATGTGCACTTAGGGCTGGGTTTTCCACTGTGCTGCAGGAGAGGTACATCAGTCAAAGTGGAATAACACTAGGGGAAGGCAGACCCCTCTCTGTACCTGCTACTCTTCCGTGGCTTCAGGTGTTAGCATCATCTGAAAGAAAAAAAAACTGGCCATGACATTGCACGGAAAGGTCCCTGAACAATTCCAGCCCTTGTCTTTGGTAGAAAAAGATTAAGCTTAAGGAGTGAATGTAAACATCACACAGTGCAGTAAGGTATCGTTAAATTACCAAGTTGGCTCCAGCATCTTTCTGCTTCAGTCAGCGTTCCTGCTGAACACAGACGTGTATATCTTTTTGTACAGCGTTTTTTGAGTATTATACCTAATTCACAAGCTCCCTCTGCTGGGCTTCCAGCATAGGAGCCTAATGGTAAAGCTCCTGTTAGATTATTTGTAGACTGATCCATTTTTTTCAGCTTATTTTGATACTTTCTACAGCATCAGAAAAAGTGTATGATCAAATTCATGTAAATGGCTTTTAGAAGTGTGACAGAGAGAGGTTTGATGTGTTAGATGCATATTAAAGTTTTTTTACATGCATAGACGAAGGCTTTTTCCACAATGATGTAAGTGTACCTGTTACCTCCTAAAAGTACTGATGCATCTATAAAAAGATAATGATACTTGGCATTCAGTAATGCCTTCTGTTACTGACATGCAGGAAAGAGCTCTAAGAAAATAAATACAGATCTTTCAAAAGAATTAAAAGCTTACAGTCCTCAAGCGTACTCAATACAGTATGCAGGTTTATGTAGCAGTGGTTTTCAAAAGGCAAATCATGAGCCAAGGGGCTTGTAGCAAACATTGAGAGGAATGATGAAGTGTTGAAAGTGTTATTGTAATCAGAAGCAAAGAAGAGCTAGTCCTGCTTCTTTATGCCTAATCCTCAAGGTCAAGATTTCTGTCTACAGTTTTTGAAACACATATCTAGGGCCTAGCATTGTCATAACCAATATATTATGAAATCTCTCTTAGTAGGTTATAAGGAGTTGTGAAATTATATACTTCCCACTAAACAATCTCGGGTTGAGAAGGACTGCTAACAACAAAAAAGGATGGTGTTCTGTGATTGCTGTAGACATAGCACTTCCTTGCTGACTTTTAACAGGGATTTACTGAATAAAGTACCCGCCTTAAATAATTCACAGATTTGTGGAGTGCCTTAATGGGAGAAGGCGTATTGTCTGCAGTGGCACAAGAGAAAAATGGAGAGACTTTAGAAATAATCACAATGGCTTTTTTTACTATAAGTAGGGCTTCTAGGCACAGGCAGTAGTACAAATACTAATAGTACTCTTAAGCATTGTGCTTAAAGTAAAAGGTATATGGGAATGCAGCGGTCACCAGTGTGAGTGGAACAGTTATTTAACAGCACACAGCATTACTGGACAGTGATTTAAAACAGAAAATAAGGAACTCCACTGACCAATTGATACAGAAATTGCAGGGGAAATGTGGAATGCATGTATTCCAAACTTTGGCCTAGTGAGGAGACCAAAGTGAACACTTCTAATGTGATAGGATAGGTTGTGGTGTCTTTAAAAATACAAAAAGAGTTAGCTGAAATATTAAACCACCAGCAATGTATCTCTTAGTGTCAGTAGTCTTTTGGCTAAGTACTGACGTGATAAAGAATATTTTACCTACTGTGTAGCCAGCTCATATTAAATGACATTCAAGAAGTTTCTCAAAAAATGTAGCTATCTCAAGCATGAAATTTTTTTCTGGGTAGCATATTCTCATATTGGCTTTATTCTTCATCAAAGCGTCTGACAGCTTTCACCAGAGGATGTGATATCAATATGCAATTTATCCTTTCAAAGCCTTTGGGATGATCAGTCTATTTCTTTGCCGTCCCTAATTAAACATATTGCTTCAGTAATTCCCAGGAGCAAGGAGGCATTGCAACTACGCTGAAATGAAAATGAACTTTGTAGAACCATGGCTACACCGTCTGTGATGATGATTAATGTATTCTATGATTGTTGTTTTGGTCATAAGTTTTTATCTGTTTTATTAAATACACTGTGAGGGAGCATACAGAGACTAGCCACAGATTTTATTTCTTGTCAGAGTGAAAGAAATCTGAGGAGGTTTTAACACAGATTTGGTTGAAATAAAATGTAGCAAGCTGATGGAGATCTTAAATGTGATCTCTGATCATTCAACCTTTGGAATGCTACTAATAACAATGGTAAGTGAGGGTTCCTGTTCCAGCCAACCATCTCCTAGAATAAGGAGCAAATACAAATCCTTCATATTTAAGTGTTTTGGAAAGGAGAGGCAGCAGCCCTACAATGACTCTGGATCGAGGCACTTGGTAAGAGATATTTGGAGTCAGCACAAAAATTTTCTTGTTTACCTATTAGTTAGGACACATTTCCTATCTGCCTTAAGCGTACAGGTCAGTCTGAGTGGCCAGGGAGAAGGTTGCTTTCAAGGTATACAGGTTATTTTCTTTTCTGTTTTCTTTGGTAATGTGGAAGTGGGTCAGGATCCATTGATTTCTATCATCCATTCTAATAATGATTTTAAATAGTCATTTTTCATCTGGCTTTGCATGTGGGCTTTTTTCGCCTTCTGAAAAAGAGGTGATATTCATTAGCATATTTCATTATGCCAGCCAAAAGGGTATACTATGTATACGCTTAAGTAATCGTAGTGGGTTTGACTTTTTACACTTAGTTTATGCTAAAAAATCGTGAACAATGCATTTCTTGCTAGCTGATACTTCTTTATGCAGTGTTGTGCAAGGCTGGATTTGGGTAGAAGTTTAAATCCATTTAAAATACACAATCAGCATTTTAAAATAGTCATAAATTAAATTTAAAAATTAAATGTGCTGAACATAAAAATAAGCTTAGCAAAATACGGTTTGTATTGAAAGCCAGTTGATTTATTAAGTAAAGGAACCATTACATACAGAAAATGAACAGATTATGATTTTTCTAACCAGTGTGCCTTCCAGAATTACAACTAGGAAATCTTGTCCTTCACATTTCTTTTTAACCTTACTAATCCTTTTACAAAATACAGACTTTGGAGGACTAGGTCTCAGACTGCAAGATTGTAAAATGAGAGCTCTGGAGAGAATGCAGTATGTCTCACCGTGTCTCCGATCTCCTCGTTTGCTTAGGATTTAAACCATTTCTTTAAATTCAGTGAAGCTAAACCAATTAATTTAAAAATGACTGGAAATGAGTGAAGTCTCCAGATGTTAATGGCTTATTTACTTATACTGCAGCAACATTAAAGAACACTAATCAAGATCAGAAGTAGGTTGTTCTCCAGGTTGTACGAATATCATAGTCATTTGGAGCAGCTGTAATAAAATGCGTTGTTATCAGGGAGCAAGGTAAAGTAGACAAACAAGATTTTTCAGCCATTAGTTTTCAGTTAAGTGACATTAATTATCCATAGCATCTTTTACATGCCAATTGAGAGAATTTAGTTTATAACAGACGTTGCCTACATACTTAATGGTAACAGTATTTTTTTAACTTGAAGAAGTAATTGTAAATCCTATGATAATACAAAATAGCAAAACCAAATGTGTTCAGAAACAGTTTAAAGATATTACCTTGATATTCCAGTTAGTTTTAGGATTACTATTTGTCTTATCAAGGCTATTTCTGCAGCTCTTTTCTTTTTTTTCTGCCTCATTTTGCCTTTTTTCTTTCTCAGTTCTCTTTTCATAAGTTGAAATATATTTTTGCAAAGTACAGCTGCCATACAGGCTTTCCCCTAAAACACAACTTCAACTAAATTATTTAGATAACCTAGGTATTGGTCAGTAATGTACAGAAGTGGCTGACACAGATGAAATTGCTGACGATTGCAGTGAATTGCATATAATTAGAGCTGTAGTTAAAACCTGTAAAACCGATTCCTCACTGAATGCTTTAGCTCAGTCACTTGGAAAAAGTTAATGTCTGGTGAAATACATGATTTGTCAATCTTGTTTATTTTTGACACCACTAAGAGTAAGGCATTAGTAATTTCTCAGGACTGCATTAAAGGCAGCGTTGACCTGTTCATGATGATAAAGTCCCCTAAACATAGCTAGCTTGTCTTCTTGGAAACCTGTCTTGCACTTCATTTTTCTTAGCATTTGCTGGAAGTAAGAAGGCCTGATTCTTTTACTAAGATGTTTCTGCACCCACGTATGTAGTATTGGTTTTCAGTAAAATTTAGTACCCTCTTCCTTGCTGCTTCTTTTTTATCTTGTCTGCAGAAAAATCTGTCT
This sequence comes from Harpia harpyja, assembly GCF_026419915.1. Lineage (NCBI taxonomy): Eukaryota > Metazoa > Chordata > Aves > Accipitriformes > Accipitridae > Harpia > Harpia harpyja. Next base: position 8,104,549 of record NC_068947.1, read on the forward strand.
AGCTTGGTATCTCCCAATAAAGCCTGTAACATTTACTTCTTCTCTAGGTCTGTTTTCCTCTGTCTTCTCCTAATGTCTCTTCCTCCAGTCTGGAGGCTGTTGTTCTGCAGCTTGCCTGGTGCGTTTTGTCAGCTTCCATCAGACTGATGGATCTCTGGGAAGGAAAGGCACGAGCTCTTAGTGGGCCTGTTTTCGTCTCATCTGTGCAGCTAAAGATTTGACATTCACTTTCCTGAGAGGGGATGAAACTCTGCTTTTGAGAAACATTATGTAAATTTACTGGTTTATGTAAGGAACTCTTCATAATGATGTACATTACAGTATGCAGATTAAAGGCAGTACTTTGTCTTGTGCAATAGCAAAAAAGCAGAGTCCTGAAAAATGTCTAAAAAATAAAATTATTGTAATAGACTTGATGTTTGGTTTGATGTTTCTGTTTAGGTGCTGACCCCAGCACAAATAAAATCAATTTGCCTGGCCATACTAGAATCAGGAAAGCAGTATGCAGTGAAGAAGAGGAAACCGTTCCCACTCATGTATTCCTACTATGGAACAGAGTATCTTGGTGAGTAAAACACACCAACTACTTTGAAAGTGATGCTGTGTGTAGATGCTGAGCCACTGGATGCTTCAGAAATAAAATACATAAAACCTACAATGTGGGATTTCTCCTGACGGAGTTGGGACCATCCAGCCCCCTAAAACTACAAAGTGGGTCTGAGGAGCTGGAGGGAAGGACTGATGCTGCCTGGCGCTGTGGAACGCCAGAGGTGCCTGTGCTGCACCAGGGGAGCAGCAGGCAGCAGCTTCGTTCCCTCTTCTCCTTTCTGCCCTGGTAAATCTGTCCTTGCCAGATGGAGGCAGCGAGAGGTGTGATGCCCATGCCTGCGTGGCGAAGGTTACCAGAGAGAACTGTCAGGGGATGTTATTTGTAAGCTGCTGTTGCCACGCAGGGAGTTGCAGAGCGTTTTTGGCCGTAGCAGTGCAACTCAAGCATATGGTCAGCTCCTACCCATCGCGAGCAGCTTAGTTGGAGCTCATCTGAACAGGTCATTGAGCAGGTCCCTACTGGGGTTCTCAAGGCACAATATCACACTGCAGAAAGCGTGAGATTGTTTTGCAAATGTTAGTGAGTTCTCTGGCAGGGGAGCAGAGGGAGAAGTCGCTGGTGCTATTCCACAGACCCTGGCCGATACAGACAATTCTTGCACTGAACTTCAGGTTTTAGCTGACTGATGGTGTCAGTCAGGAACTGGGAATACCATTTATGGTCCAGTTTCCATTTGCGTTCAACAAAGACTTCAGAATAGTGGTCCAGATTGAGTAGTGTGTCAAAAAGAATAACGTCTTGAAACAGTATTCAGTTTAGGTTCAGTGTAACTTCACACACTGAGTTTCAGTCATATCAGAGTGAGAGCAGACAAAATTCTTACGTATTTTTGCTTAGCTTGGGGAACTGGAAAAGACAGAAGTAGTAACAAACCATAGTGTCATGCACCTAAAAAGCTTTATTCCAAGCACTATTGTAATATGCATAAAGAAGATGAAAGAGGACTTGACAAGGAAATCAGTCCCAAGAGAAAGTTGTCATGAGATGGAGGTAGGACCTAAACCTACCCTCTCCTTTTGACTGTTGCTGTTCTTTACAGGTGCAGCACATGGGCTTTCATCAATCCTTCAGATGTTGCTTTCCTATTATGAGTACCTGCAGCCAGCAGATCAGGAGCTTGTGTGGCAGAGCGTTGATTTTCTTATGGACCAAGAGCAGAACAGCAACTGGCCTCCTGAGCTGGGAGAGACAATCGAGCGGGAGAATGAGCTTGTACACTGGTGTCATGGAGCTCCAGGTTCTTTTCCCATTGATGCTATGAATAGCCAGATGCAGATCACATTGCTTTTCCACATTAGGTGATTCCATGTAGAAGATATCTCAGGATAACTTTGACCGATTTTTGACATTTTATGAGAGGCAGGCAAACTATTTAGGCTTTTTCTTCCAGTTAAGAGTGTTTTATTTATTGCCGAAGCAGCTGGAAGGATAGGCGTATTTCCTGCCTTAAAAGCATAGGTGATCACAGCTGAAAGAATTCTGGTGATCCTGAACTGTATGTTTTCCACTCTTGCTCCCTTTCATGATAAGACCTTGAAGAATGGTACAGCTGAGTCAAAAGACAGCATATGCTGGACAGATAAATAGTATGCAGAAGAACACAGATACAGACACATCTGTGAGTTTTGGGAAGGCCTTCAGGATAGCTTTTTCCCCCCCACACCAGAATCAAAGTTTAAGCTGCACTTATTACATGGATAATGCATAAATTTGACCAAATTATTTTCATGTGAAGGGGATTTTGTACTAGCAAGAGGCATTTTTTCTGAAAGTCAGCCATATAAAACTGCTTTTCAGAGAGAAAGAGAATCGATCTTTAGTTTGGGTTCATAAGATAAGGCTGATGTCTGTCAGTTCAGAATCTAATCCTATACCTTTGCAATTTTGGCAAGTACTGCTGTGTATTGAAATTGCTTTTTTACCCCCAGGCAGAATTTTATTGCTAACTAGTCATATTGGCTTGGTAACATGAACCTAGAAGGTTACAGAAAAACTTACTTTTATTAAAAAATGTCCATGAGCATTGATGCATTGCTTTTAAAGGTGTTCTATTTAAATTACAGAGAGTACATTATAATTAACATCCCTTAAGTGTGCTTTCTGCTGATGCATTACCTTTTTGTTGGTATGATTAAGGAACAAGCTTCTTGCTCTCACACTCTAATGAGGTGAAAACAGCTTTTGCTTACCAGCCTTTTTTATTTTTGAGAGGAAAAATTACTTCTACAGTATGGCTGGCCTAGTGATGAAACCTGCAGGGAAGATGCCCTCTTTGTTAAAGTATCTTGAGAGTGGCCTTTGACTTGGGTTTAACTGTTAGTGGAGACATATGCAGTGAGACTGGACCAAAGTGACAAAATCCCAAAGGGCATAAAGAAGTTACTTTAGGAGACATTTAGAGACATGCAAATTCATTAATTGCTATTGTTCTTCCCCAGAAAATCCTGTATCCCATCATTGTGCTGGGTAATAACACACATGTAGCTTACAAGAACACTTTTCAGCTACTTGAGTGTGTATTATATTCAGTCCACAAGCAAGCTATTCTAAACATTTCCTTAGGCCCTTGGCTTGGTTATGTGTCATATGCATTCTTTCAAGGTTACCATGAACTGAGCTGTACAGTGCTCTGTTGAAGATTATGATTAATTTATTTGAATCACCTCCAAAAATAAGCCAAATAGCTGCTGCTTTTTTTTTTTTTTTTTGACAGAAGTTAGTATGCATAACTGTTCATAAGTAGAATAAAGCAGCATGGGCCACACTGAAAAGAGGGCAAGCTTCTCTTTCTCATTGAGTAAAAAAATTTATCTGTTGCCAGTGTAAGAAATTATCTAGCCTGTCGTTGTGTTTCTGTCAGTGTAAATAGGTGAGGTGAATGGGGATTTGAAACCAGTAGAAGACAGTGCTAAGCGTTTACTGGTTTAAAGGCAAAAATGTGACTACTGTTTTAAATTGCTGAAGGACTGGGAATTTTAGAGATGTTTGAGTAAACCCTGGCATTCAGTAATGCAGTGAAAAGACTGAAAGTGGTGATATCACAGGGAGTGGATAAGTACATCTTACCATATGCTTTTTAGCTTACCAGATACTCTTCCCCTCCATAGGTAGCAGATAGATATGCAACGTTGACATGTGTAGAGCATGAGACTGCAGTTCTTTAGTGTATTAATCTTTATTTTCTTATGTCTTCTACAAAACCTTTGGCCTACTTATTACAAAAGACAATCTCACTGCTATTTTCCTAGGCATTGCATATCTGTTCGCCAAAGCTTACCTGGTTTCCAAGAAGCCTCAATATCTGGACACTTGTATCCGGTGTGGAGAGCTAACTTGGCAGAAAGGCCTGTTGAAGAAGGGACCTGGAATATGCCATGGAGTGGCTGGTAGTGCTTATGTGTTCCTGCTGCTGTATAGGCTCACTGGAAACTCAAAATACATATACAGGGCACAAAGGTTAGCATTCCTACCTTTCTGGGTTCAGGGTAATACCGGAAAGTTTCAAGAACATTTATAAAGCTCCTCAGAGTCTGGGATCACCATCCTTGGATGTAGTCTGAGTGTTTAAGCCTCAGGTGCAATTCTAGCTCTGAGTTGTGGGGCAGGAGCGCTCTGCAGGGAGCCCTCCAGTCCTGCTTTCAGGCTGCTTGCAGCAGGAGAAGCATCGGGTTCTCCCGGGCTCGCTCCCTCCCTGCCTGAGAGCCTCTGCTCCTTCGGAGAGAATCAGGGTGGATGGGAGGAACGGCGCACATCCAGGTCTCATCCTGACATGAGGTCAGAAACCAGCCAAGTTGTGTACCCGCATCCAGGAGCAGAGTAAAATATGATTTGCTCTGATTTTCAGAGCATTTAACGCTCTCCCTTACTACTAGAAGTGGAAAGTAAGTATAGGACCTGCTTTGCTGTTACAGTTTTTTAATTTATCATTCCCAGCTTTAGCCAGTTTGATGTTGTGCTGTTCAGCTTAGCTAGTGGGGTCAATTCCATTTTGTCCTCATGCAAGCAGGTATGGTCCACTGAAAATTCTGTCACAGTGCTGCAATTATCTTTAATTATATTTCCATAATTTACCGTACATGTTTAAAAACATAGTATTCGATGTTTGTAACTGTTTTCCTTATAGCACAGAATAATGAGGGGACGTGGTGTAGTAATTAGGGTGACTTATTTTCAGCCATTTGAAGTGAAAACATTTTATTTGTGTAATTTCAGCATTACAGAATTTGTTGCATCAATGTGAAACATTGCTTGCATCGTGCTGAAATAACAACAAAGATAAAAGTTATTAAAAAGTATTTGTTTAATAATATGTCTTATAGAAATCAGAAAAAGTTTATAGCTCTCAAAGAAGCGTAACACATGTACAGTTCGCAAAGGTTTGGCTTTTCTAGATCTCATGGACCTCAGTTTGTCATGGAAATCGGAGAGTGTAAAATTTCCACATAAGGTTAAATAATGAACATTCTACTTTTTTTAATGATCATTGAATGTTATTAAAATGATGTTTTCAAACAACAAGTAAGTAGACATACATGGACACCAAATAATGACAAACTCTTTTTTTTTTCCTGTTTCTTAGGTTTGCAGAGTTCTTATTTACAGAAGAATTTAAGGCTGGTTCCCGAGCATTAGAAAGTGTATATAGTCTGTATGAAGGCTTCTCGGGAACTGTGTGTTTCCTGACTGACTTGCTGCAACCCAACCAAGCTGAGTTTCCTCTCTTCAGTGTCTTTGTCTAGAAAGTAACATTCTCCAGGGCCACATCCTAGTGGCGGTGGGAGAGGGCACTGCGGTTTCACTTATTTGTCAAGAGAGGCTATTTACAAAACAAGCCAGTGGTACCACTAATGCTAGCCTTAACTTAGCTGGGAGTCAGGTGAAAAAGAAAATACACTGGGGGTTTGGGAGGGAAGTATGTGGTCAAAAAAAAATGGGTCAGTGAAAAAAAAAAAAATGGGGGAAGTGATTGAATCTGATGGGGTAGATATTTAGCTGTAATAAGAAGCAAAATCTAATTATTCAACTGAGAGAGAAAGGGGCATTACCAAACTTTTAATCTGGTGGTTACACAGGAGAAAAAAAAAGGCAAGCTAGAATTATAGCAACATGCATAGAAGAAACAGTGATGCATCCAGTAGGTTTTAAAAAGAGACCTGCAAAAACAAGTCTTCGTGCAGTGATGCACGAGTCGGGGAGGGTGTTGTAGACATGTCACAACACTGCACGTAGGCAAAATCTGGGATTTTCTACCTAAACCACATCTACTAGTTCTACTAACATGTATTAGAAATACCTGTATCTTGGAGCTCCTTCATCTTCATATGCATATACTGATAGTTATGTAGAAAGCTATATATTCACAGGTTCATTTCAGCTAGTGGGGTTTCGTGTGTGTAAATGAGAACTGAATTTGACCCTTCCTTTCAGAGCTCAGTCTGGGGCGAGGAGCTGGTGTCCTTACTGATTTACTGCAACCGTGTCACTTCTTGTCAATACTTTCCCTGTTACAGGGAAGATGAGTGGAGCCATGGAGAAGACTTGGATCAAAAAGTTCTATAGCAAAGATACAGCAGGCAGATGCTTTCTTCACAGTACAGCATTACTAGATAAGCATTGTTCAGTGATACAAAAGCTTCCTTTAAAAATTAATTACCTATAGCAGCATTTCTGAACAATAGCATACATATTTCAGACAACAGAAAATCTGTTTTCCTTGATGAATTGTTCACTACAAACCCTGCAAACTGAATGCAAACCTTGGATGGCATACTGATTTTAAGAAAAACCTGGTAACAAAATTCAAAAATGCTTCTTTTCCTGGTTAACAAAATAATGTATATGCCCAAATGATTTGTAGCTATAGAAATAAATGGGTTGCTCAACACTAGTTGCACTAGCACTTAAGGTTTCGATTATATGCTGGTTTATATGTATTATAAATGAGACACGGTACTTGAAAGCTAAAGAAAATGCTAACATAGATTTGTACTAAAAAAACTATGAAATCAATATCTGTATTTAAAATATATTTACTATTTATTTATTTTTATTTATATGGGAATAATGTAATGCACTTGCCTTTGAAGACAGATTGGGAAGACCAGTATGTCAAAAATTGCAGTTAGGGTGAAAAAGCTGACCTACATGCACTGCCAAACAATGCAGTCTCTCTTCCTGCATTCTCAGCTGGAGGAGATTACAATTTCTTTATTTTTAATGCCTAACGGATTAAAGTTCCCATTTAATTTCAGTGGGCCTTGATCAGGCTGTAAGTTGGAGCCAGGTCTTGCAACCCTTCTGCATTTTAATATAGTAATCCCGTTCCTGCTCTTGCCACTGTTATTTTAATGAGATGGCTTGCATCATTATGAGCTGCAGATTAGGATTTCTGCTATTTTGTCTTGCACTGTGCAGCTCTAATTAATTATTTAATCATAGAAGCCATTGGTGAATAAAGCAATGCAGTTCTGTATCAGCTTGTCAAGAATTTAGGGATTTTTTGGTGAACGGAAATGTTAAAATTCAATATACAGTTGTTATGTGTTTATTATTTGTGGGATAAAAGGTCTTTTAAGAAAGCCATTAATGTCGCTTACGTTGTTACTCTGAGCAGTGAGATGTGTACACATAGGAGTATGTATTTCACAGGCAGGTATACATGTGAGGCTAAATCAAAAAGTCAATGGAGATGTGCACGTGCTCTGCCCAGCCAGGTTGAAATGCTCCTGTTAGATCAGAGCAAAGTCAATTGTCAGTAGTCAAGATCCCAAGTCTATTAGGATTCTTCTCTAGTTGCTTCCTGTAATGCGGGTGTCTAATATATTTCATAACTGGAACCTTTTTAAACAAATGTTTAAGGAAGGTGAAACTTGGCCTATCCACTTTTTCCCTGTGGTGAATAGGTTTTCAGTCTCAATATTCATTGTAGGGTAATGTCACTCAGCTAAAACATGTAAGTAACAACATTTGTGCCATAGCATTTAGATAGCTACTGTAACTGTATTCTGTCTTAGTGCAAGAGAGTGAAATAGGTTCTGCCATGATCTAGACTCAAGCTGTTGCAACCATACATTTATTGCCAATCCTTTTATTTAGAGATGCAAAGATAAAACAAGAACACTTAGTGTTTTGATAACTATGTCAAAAAACCCCAAACAACTCCAAACTTAAGCCTTAACGGAATCTACACATACCAGAATAGTAATCATGACCTTTCGATTTTGTCCCCGGTGCCTACTTTTTAATTATCAGTGGGCCACAACATTTAATTGTTTCCAGTTAGTTATTTCTCAGGAGATGCTTGAAGAAGAAAATCTTTGCCAAAACCTCAGTAAATCTAGAGCACAATAAATGAGTATAGTAACTTAGATCCTGACCAAGTCATGAATGCTGATATTGTAACACATACCACATCTGTGTTAAAATTTAGCATAACAGCAGTAGATAAAAACACTCTATTTTATTATGCTTAACTTCCAACGGTCATGTTTGCATTTATCTTTTAATGTGATTCTTCATAAATGGCAGGAAGTATACATTAAGAATTCAGTGTTAGTTTTCTAGTGGTTTTCCCTCTGTGTCTCTTTGTAGAATTAATTCCTTCTGATTTACATTCAGAGGAGACTCTGATCTGCTCTGTGTCGTGTTCAACAGCACCCGCAAAACAAATCTCTGTCTCTGCAACCATTCTCCGTATATGAAGCCATGTGTTTGGCTTCATTTGATACTGGTCCTGTGAGAAAGAAAATAGTTACTTGAGTAGGAGTTAGTCCATTCAACAATGAGAAAGCCCATGCAACCACCCAGTTTTCAAAATCTAGTTCCCAAACATCTCTCTGCAAGTCATGCAAGTTCAGCACTGACTTCAGCCAGGGCAGCACGCAAACTTTGTTTACTGACACTCAAGATCAGTAACAGTAACATAAACATCCAGTCTCATGGGATACATCTTATAAAATCTCGGAACATAATTATTCATCTGTTTTGTCAGACATGGCAGTTTGAGCTCATTCTTAGAGCTTCGTGGCTTTTCTTACCTGACTTAGCTGGGTTAAGGTGGCTACTAGACGTGCTGTAGTCACAGCTTCTGAACACAGTGTAAATATACCCCAGGGCTCTTCTGAAAATGCCAGTCATTAAATGAGCAGGTTTTTTTCATCTTTTTCCTCCTCTTAATTGTCTAGCTGCTTCTTTTCCTTTGTACTATATATGCTGTTACATACATGCTGTTAAAACCTTTATTTGTTGCTTTTAAGACGTTGACAGGAAAGCAACCTGAGCAGAGCCATCAGCACTTTTCAGTGTAATAAAAAAATAAGTCCTTTGTGTTCCCTTCTTACTGCTTCGAGAAATTGATCATGCAACCTTTGCTAGACATTCTCAGTGGGATGCTGTCTCCTCCTGCTCCTGACTCGGGCCCTAATAGACTGAAAAAACGTTTTCCTGAACAGATTCTGCCATGGTGCTGTGACAAAAGACTGTGTTACCAGAAACTTGAGAAGCCTCTTTCAAAGTGTAAAACATTGTTACTACGTCATGTTTGCACATTAGTTTCTTGACTGTGTTTAGTTTCTAAAGTGTAGGCAATAGGAATTTAAGTGATATAATAGTATTTCTGATTATGCTGTTAAAGCAAAGAGGATGCATTGTGTGGGTATTGGTGCTTATTTGTGATGTACCTGTGTTTGTGTGGTGCTGTTTGTGAGTAAAGCTGTAGATTACAAATCTCTAAGGAGCTATATACTATTCATGACTTTTGGTAGGTCATCCATAGATTACTGTCATGGAATAATTTTGAGGGAAACTAGATCTGTAATGTCCAGGTTTAGTGATTTCAGGATTCATAGAGCCAGATGCAATAAGTTTCATCAACAGTACAGTTCTAACGAATATATCTTAATTTTTTCCTGCTACTCACAACTTCTCAGCACGATAACATATTCATTTTGTGCTACTGCTTTCAATATCTGCTTTGTTTGCATCGTTTCCTTCAGTTTCCCTGCCTTTCTTTCCCAACCTATGAATAACTTAAGAAGTCTGAAGCAGCAGCCCAGGTCTTTTGTTCTTGAAAATAAGATTGATTAATTTTGCCTAAGAGGGGTGTTCCACTTATTTGCATTACATTATTTTACACTCCCAGATGGCCTCTTCTCACTGGCTCTGCCATTTCCCACCTGCTAAGGAAAAATCATTATACTGTATAACAACTGTCACTGATGTTTTACATCATTAAATAAAACAAAGAGAGACTTTCTAGGGAGCATGTTCACTTCTCTAGTATCTCAATTCTATTAAGACAATCAAAAACAAGTGAAATGGCTAAACATCCCAAAATACACATTTAAATAGTTCTGGGAAATATGCACAAATAAATGCAAGTAAAGTGGTCACCGTTTTTGCTATTCTGAAATTAAGTAATGCCACTTTGATGTTCTAATAATACTTGTATGGACATGTAGAGAATATGATAAGAATACTGATTAGTTTTTAAAATACTGTGGAAAAAACGATGCGTAGGTGTCTGATGTATTCAGAAACATACAGGTGCAATATGTGCAAATGAAAACTTTCATAAGCAATCAAATTTTTGTACTTATATTGTTATCCGCATATACAGTTACAGCATCTGCCAACATATTGCATGTTTTATGCAAACAGTGACCTATATTTTAGTGTATGCATGCATTTTGACAATATATCCTTGTTACTTGGACCTATAAGATCCATGGGCAGAGTGTATCTCTGTAAGTGTAAATCTCAGGTGCGGTAATCTTCTCCTACATACCTTGAATATTCGCTGGCATGAGTGTATATTCTAATCCGTAGGAAGATCAGTATATCAGGAATAAGAATTGCCCTGTAGATTTTAAAGAGTAACCTTCCTGTGAAGAATTACACCAATGAGCAATTTCTGGCTAACAGCACAGTCTAGATTGCTCTGAGAAGACATTTCATTTTATGTAAGTATGTCCTGGACTAAGTAGTAAGCAGCAGAAAGCTAAATTGAAAAGAAGTAAGAAAATGACCAAAAATCACATTGCTGAGGGAACAACATACTTCAAAGCCATAAGACAAAAATGCTCAGGGCCCACAAAACAATACAGCAATTTAGGGATGTGAATAGGCATTTTCCAAGAGAATAGCACAGTTTGCTTCATTGCAGAGACAGTGGTACAGTGTGCAGTGTACAGGTTTTAGCTGCCTTGAACAGCGCTTCATTGCCATTATAGCAAAGTCATCATATGCTGAAAAAAGTCTGCCTGTGAGGGACTTACCTGTAGCTGAACCTACTGCCCATTCCTGTCGTTTAATGGAATAGAAATGATGGACCCTATCGATGCTTAGGTAGTTTAAAAAAATAGATCCAAGAAGCCAACATGCACCAACTTTTCAACCTGCCTTTGAGTTATTAAACCTCCTGACTAATTTGTACTGTCACTGATGTCACTGTTGGTCTGGTACCCTGTATATTTAAAATTTTACATCATGCTCTGAAAAAAGTCAATTTATAAATAGCAGTCTGCTTGAAAATACATACGGCCATGTTTATTTTTAATACTTACAAGGGAGTCCCTTGACTTTGTTCACTGCATGACTCCAAGAGAAGGTGGAGGCATTTAGGTCAAGTACAGCAGTGCCAACTAGAATGGCAGAAAATTAATTAAAAACTCATTTTGCCTAGTGGTATAATGATATTTGAATGAAAGATACTTTATAATGCAGTGATATTCAGCAACAGCACTGCATGACTACACATGCATACTCCCGAGAGAATTTTGTGTGGAAGTCCTGAAGTCAGTTATATCCCACAGTGAATAGAAAACAAATCCTATTCAAACATACATTTCTACTTCATATAGAAGAGAAAGGCTGTCTGACCAGCAACTGAACTCGGCTTCCATCTTCATTACCATGACCAAAGAAAGATTTCCTCTAACAATGGTCTGATTTTGCCACTGATTTGATCTGCGCTCATTTTAAGGGCCTGATACGCCACTGCTGATGTCAGTGGTGAATCTCCACTTGATTTCAGACATGCAAGGTTAGGTCCTTCCACACATGTGAAACGGGCAAAACTGCATCATTCCGGACCCCAACCCTACAAACTTTCCTTTACACATGAGTCCCATGGAATTAGTAAGGCTTGTTCGTATAGTAAGAGGAAAGCACAGGTGTTTGCATATGCAGGGCCCTATTTGATAGCAGTTTTATACCCATTTTCCCTCAATATGTCTGCAATATACATGGATGCCAACACCAATAAAAAGTACAGGGAACTCAAATAGCATTATTTCATGTCTAGTTTGTGTTGGTTACACTTGAATATTCAGTATATTCCAACATACGGTGTTCATTTCTGGAGTACATGCCACACCCTAGATTGGTTTCTCGGTGTAATAGCCATTCGCAGCCATAATATGGTACAGGCCCTTAGAATCAAGATTGATTTGATTCTTTAGAAATGCACCTTATTGTTTAAAAGCAGGACCCCTGCTCTTCTAATGTTTTAAACACTGTGATCTTTCAGAATGTGTTTATTGTATTAGTTTTGTATTGTAGATTATGATAGAAACTAGATTTTATAGCTTTTTAAAAGCAGTGGTAATACTAAGCTTCATAGTGGCAGAACAAACTCTGTATATATCGATATTATGAATATTAAAGCTGTGATTATATTTTGCCTTAAATAAAAGCCCAACCTTGAACAGTATGATTTTGCATTGGATTGCTTATTTCTGTACTTATCTTTCACAGTGCTGGCAACTTTTCCTTCCGGAGCAGTCATGACTCAGGGCTCCAAAAGCTTTTCAGTGGTACTGTGTTATCAAAGGTAAAATCATCCATCTTCCAATCAGAAGACATCCAGGCTGCACGTAGCCATTAGGTATAACTACCTCATGGGAGCTTCCCAAGAGAAGACAGGTTGCTTTTGGCCTGTAGATTAAAGTTTTCCACTTAAGTGTTTATTTTCAGCCTGCTTAAATCTTAGTACACATGGCCTCTTCTCTTTCCAGAAAGACCCCCTCCATTCTCAGTGAAGGGCACTAGAGAATTAAATTCACTTCAGCCCACCCATAACAAGGTTTCGATCTTTGCTATCATGAGCTGAGCTCAACTAGAGGTGAGCAACAGGACTGCAGATTAGTCAGTGCAGCAGTTCAAGAAATGGCCCAAACAAAGTATTATTGGCATTTTTTGTATAAATCTGGTGACAACCTAAGTTGCATTAAAGAATAGTAGAATAGTAGCAGACGTGCAGAAGTAGCCATTAGTGTTACCCCATTAGTAGGCTAATAGCATCTCAAACTCTGCATCTTGCCTTCTTGTTGTGCTCCTGGTAGGTCTCAGGTCTGTAGCTAACCTCCACCTGCAGATCTGTAGTTACCTGGGAACAGGCACGGAGAAACAAGATCTATCAGGTCAGGCATCAGAGCCAGCCGAGCACAAACAAAGTACCCGCACCAAGAGGAGAAGTGGTGGTGATTGAAGACTCCCCCTGTGCAGGATACAGGCACCATCTGCCAACCTGACTAGGTACCTCAGGAGCTTTGTTTCTTGCCAGGCGGTCGCGTTCACAATGTTGTGGAGAGACTGCAAAGGCTTGTCTTGCCCTTGGGCTAATACCTTTTGCTGCTCGTCCATGGGGGCATCAGTGATACTGCCAGGGTGACCTTACGCATGTCCAGAATGACTCCAGAGCTCTGGTGGCGAGGGAGAGAGGCGCGGGGTGGTCTTCTGGCTCCTGCTGGGGAAGGGCCTGGGGACAGCAGGCAAATGCTGCTGGTGTCGCAGCAGGGCTTTGGGGTTTGTGGTCCTGGGAACCTTTGAAGGGAAAGGCCTGACAAGCAAGGGTAAGATCCACCTGACGAAGTGGTAAAAGGGCATCAGGGGAGGCTTACCAGCACTCGCAGCTCCTTTTCGGCATTTTTTTTTTTTTATCAGCTGCCCTTCAGCCTTTTATTGTTGCACAGGGTTCTTTTCCTCCAGGTGCAGGACTTTGCCCTCGCCTCCTCCTTTCAGCCTGTTTCTCCAGCCTGCCCACATCCCCCTGACCTTTCCACCCACCAATCCCCCCCCCCCCCACTCCAGTCACGTATCTTACGGCCGTGATGAGGGGGTGCTCCCCACGCACCACCGGGCACCATTTACCCCCACACCAGCCGGGATGAAGCCCCAGCGCACCCGCAGCGGGGCCGCCGCCGGAGGGACCCGACCCCGGGGCCCCCCCCGCACCGAGGCCGCGGTGAGCGCGGCGGCTGCGCCGGCGGCTCCCCCTAGCGGGCGCCGCGCCACGCCGCGCCGCGCCTCACCTCAGCTCGCCTCAGCGGCGGTTGGGCGGGCCGGGGCGCGGCGAGAACGGGCGGCCGCGGGTGGTGGTGAAGGAGGAGATGAAATTCCCGGGCTCCGTCCTCGTCTCCCTCGTCCTCTTCGTGGCCGAGACGGCGGCCGCGCTGTGCCTGAGCGGGGCGTACCGCGCGGCGGGGGACCGCATGTGGCAGTGGCTGACGCTGCTCTTCGCCCTCCTGCCCTGCGCGCTGGTGCAGCTCAGCCTGGTCTTCATCCACCGCGACGTGAGCCGCGACCGACCGCTGGTGCTGCTGCTGCACCTCCTGCAGCTGGGGCCCCTCGTCAGGTCGGTGAGTCCCGCCTCGCCCCGCCGCCCTTTCCCACCTCAGCGGGCCCGGGGAGGGGGGGGGCGGATCGCCCCGGCCTTTGTGGCGGGCGGCTGCTGCTCTGCCCCGGTGCTAGCCGCCATCAGATCCTTCCCAGTCTTATTTCTGAAGCTGCGGGAGGAATAATTTCCTTTGCAGATGTCCTGAGGCAGAAGCGCGGCGAGGGGCGTGGTGGTTTCTGCCCTTCAGTAAGCACCTGGCGGGGGGGGGGGAACGGGCTGAGCCCCTGCGGAGGGGCGGGCGGGGGCGGGCTGCGGCCCTGCGGGGAGCCGGGGAGAGCCCGCTCCCTCCTTCTGGCGGCGTTTTCTGCCCTTATTTTCTCCCCGCGTGGCTTTCCGCACACGGTGGTGGCTGTTGGCTGCTGGTTTATCCCTACCGCTTTACCCCGAGGTCGCTTCCCAGGGAGAAAGGAAGACTTACCCCGTTGCTGGCTTAAAACAGTGAGAGTACCCATCCCGTCTGTGCACCTTGGAAATACGAGTAATGCTGTAGTCTGTCTCTTCTTGCCGAAAGTGAGCTGCTTGCCCCAAATTGCTTTGGAGGTTTTTCAACTCCAGTTCAACTTCTGACTGAAAATGTCCTTGGGGGGAGGGGGGGAACCCAAAACAACAGATAGGTGAAAAGTGGCAGAGGTGGTGCAATCCCATGACAAAATGTTTGCTGGGGCTTTCGTTTTAAATTTATGTTCAAATCCCTCCTTTAAAAAGAAAGCGAATTAAATACAGTATCTCTGTAGTACAGGCTAGGAGAAGTACCCCCAACTTTTTGAAATTCCTGGACAGTGTGGGAAAGGAAGATTTGTTCACACTGATAAGGGTAAACAGTTTGGATGTTACAAAACATTTCACACATCAAAAACATTGAATTCCTTTTAACCATCGCTGGATTTTTTGTTTGTTTGTTTGTTTTCTTAATATTTTAAAGAGACTTAAGTGATGGCTTAACAGTTAAGTTCTTGAAGAGCTCTGATTTTCTACAGGCTAAGAACAAAATTCTTTGGAAAATAAGAGTGGAACCAAAGAGAAAGCAACTATCAAAATAAAAATGATGTTCATTACTTTTGTCATTCTAAATCGATTTCTTGAGGTCAGACAAGGAAAGAATGTCATGTCGAGCTGCAAGATGTAGAGAGGCAAACAAAGGATGAAAGCAACAACAACAAATTAAAGGATTTTCTTTCTAATTATCTGGAAGAGACATAGGCTTCTGCTTTGACCTTAACAACTAATCATGATTTCACTTTCTTTCTCAACATCAAGTTTATCTGTTTACAACATGAGTCTCACCTTGTGCAGAACACACTTTCTGCTGTGTTGGCGAGCTCCCAGCTGCAGTCGCAGCTGTAAAACTAGTGGGCATACGGAAGCCCTCTCCCTCCCCTCGATGCTGCAGTGTATGAGTGTGTCGCTAGCTCTGCACTTCTGCCTTTCTCAAAGATTGAAGAACTTGGTGTTTCCAGGTTTGAAGATGTTCTGGAACCGTTGCAGCACGCCTGTGCTACAGTGCCCTTGGCATCATTTAGGCAGTACTAAGTGATGCATGTTAACATCTCTCTGGGCTCAGGATAACTGGAATTATAATTACTAATAAAAAGAGGGTAGTACATTCGTGCCACCTGAAAAAACTTATGTCCTGCTAAAGGCTGGAGGGACTCTACAAATTAAGAGGGAAAGCTTCATAGATGACAACCTCTTTTTAAATTTGGGGAAATGTGTCTATTTGTAGGATAGAGTACAGAAGTGTGGGAAGGCAAAGTGATCAGTCTGAGACAGACATTAAAGGTCTTTTTTTTTTTTTCCTCTTCCTTGTGTTCCTATCCACTGCCACTAAACATTGTTGTATCTGTCAAGAGGAACCCGATTGCTTCCCATCAGGTGTAGATCTGCACTGTAAAAGTTGAACTGTTTTCAGCACGTGAAATACCTTACCTTTCCCTACTTTGCACAGAAGGCTTTCTATCCTGTGTGGACTGGAATACACGTGAGTCGGAGGTGACAGCTCGAAGGCAAAATATTTTTTGACTGTATCATCACTTCACTGTGGCTTTAACCATTGTGAGCTGAAAAGGACCATTGTCCCTGGAGCCATTTTGTCCTATCCTTTTAGGCAAACCTCTGCTCCTTTGCACCGGAAAGTCCAGCTGCTGTTAGTCATCTGCTTCCCCAGTATGAAGCCTCACTCCATCCCCTGTATTCGGTCTCTCTTAGGTCTCACTGGCACAGCCCAGGGCCTTTTAGGGTAAGCTGGATCAAATTAGGTCAAATAGGACATATAGACAGTAGAGCCACCTCAGCTTTGTCCACTTGCTGCATCAGAATGAAATGTTAAAGAGCCTTTAGGCTGTGTGAGATGGCATGCTTCAACAGAGGGCAGCCTGCTTCGTCTGGCTTTAAAAAAAGCTAACACTAACTTTTTAACCATCTCTACTGGGTTTGTGACATGATACAGGATAGTTAGTATTTCTCTGTTCAGACTCAAATACTCAAATATCAGTGCACTGCTTTACAGACAGCCCATGTATGTTGTGTGAGTCTTCTTCATCATCTCAAAAGCTAGACATTTTTCTCCCCTTCTTTTTTCCCTTAAAAAGTTAAGTTTGAATCTTAGGGAATGGTATGGAAGTATCTTGGCAGGGAAGGAGGGTATTTATCTTTGCAAGCCAAATGATCCAGCCTATTTTGAATCCTCTGTGTGACAGGGAAAAAAGTACATTCTCTTATAAAACCTTCTTGCATACCACCACCTTCCCCAGACACCCACGCTCCACCTGTTCAGGAGGCATTTGCTGTCCTGCTGCCGCCACTGGAAGCACTAAAATTAGGAAGCATCCCTCTTCCTGGAGAGGACTTTCGCTGTACTGGGAGAGTACTGTTAATGCACCCTTTTTTAATTCCTTCTGCCATTCCCTAAGAGTTTCTCTATAAATTTGGAGCAATTTGTAGGGTAAAATTCCTACACCCCTTGGTGGCCTGGCTCTGATCCCCAGGATGTAGGCATGCTGGAGACTATGCAGAGAGTTGGCTGGAACAAAGTAACTGCAGGTTTCTGAGCACTGTGGGGGATTCCTGCAGTATTTCAGGTCGGTGCCATTCCTTGTGAGCACATTAATTTGTCTGGATGGTTAGAAAATATATTTGGATACTTCCTCTTTTTTTTTTCTTTTGTAAAAGGAGATTCTTTTACCACATAAGTCAATTTTTGTGGAATAAATTACTTTAAAACGGTAGCCAATGTCAATGAGAGATTTAATACATTTTTCTCTTCTTTAGAGAAGACCGCGATGAGCTTTTTGGCTTATTATTGACTGCTCCTGAGCCAAGAACTGTCTCTTTGTTCCCTGTTCATTTGGTCAACACCTGTAGCATCAACAGTGTCTTGAGGTTTTAAGTGCTGCTACAATTCCAATAAATAATAATTGGATGTATTTTTGCTAGTGTACTGCTCTGCACTTAGGGATTTGTTCAAAATGCAAATAGCTCTTCACAAAGGGTGCCAGAGAAACCCCTGTTAACTTGCTTGCCCCTTTTCTATTCTGCAAGCAATGAATAGGTCAGGAGCTGAAGTGAGGAGTGCAGATTTCCAACAAACCAACTTGAAGAGTCGGGGCTTACGGTCACGAGCAGGGGGTGTTGGTGGTATTGTACTGTACATCTGCTGGATGTGGTGGTTCCTTACTATCTGATTTACTGAAGACAGTACTGAAGTGGCATATCCAGAAGGGACTCGTGTGAACTTGGCAGTGGTTCCTTCTGATACCAACTTCATGGAGAGGAAAGCTAAGTGACTGCTGGTGTCTTTGAAACTACCGTCCCTAGTGCTCTGTTAGCTGGATGTAGGCCTACAGGTTCTTCCTAATGAGGAACATGCAATCAGGAGATGGCTCTGTCTGCAGGACGATGAACTTCTCTTACGAAAAAAAATTGAAAGCCAATATAACAGGCCCTGATATAGAACACTAATGAGTGTTTTCCTCAGATTTTAATGGGACAAGAATGTAAACAATAGACTTTTTTTTTTTTTTAATGGGATCAGGCTTTGTTTCTCAAGGCATAAGGAGAAACAATTACATGTGTCTGTGTACCGTGTAGACTGCAGCAAAACAGATGCAGTAGGAAGTTTGCATCAAACTGCCAGAGGATTTGCTGTTACGGCCAAAGTTAGATTCTGTGAGCTGCAGGAAGTTAAAAAAAAAACAACAACAACACCCCCCCCCCCCCCCCCAAACCCAACCAACAACCAAAAAAAAACCCCAAACCCAAAACAAAACTCTATAGGCTGAAGTTATCGGAGTCATTAATGTTTTGGGCACCTAATTCTGCAGTTTGAAATCTAATAAGCTATAACGGTGCAGATAATATTTCAGTCACGTTGTGCAGAAGCATTGTCTCTTGTGGATAGTCTCTCTTTCCTAGTGACCTGCTTCATAGTTCAGAATAGCACAGGTCTAAAAACCTCTCTTACTTGCAGGACTTCCATTGGCAGACCTTACTGTAGGAGATTCTGCGAGCTCTAAACTTTACAACTGTTGATGCATCTCCCTCTTTTCCAGATGGGAAGAATATGCCTAGACTCTCTTCAGGCTTTTCTTTTTTCTTTATTCTTGAGCAGATGTGTTAGGTGTCCAAGGTGCGATGAACAGAAAGTCAGTGCAGATGGAAGGTAGAACAATGAGTGAGGAACAAATCTTTGTCTGACACAGGTAAGTAAATCTGCAGGACTGATAAGTCTTTTGCACACTTCCCTAAAGAAAAGGAATTACTAAAAATTGAGTCATTAGAGAAATCTGCTTTTATGTTTGCACTGAGTGTGTGTGGATAGGTCTCTCAAATAGACGTTTGCTCTTGGAGCGCTTGTTGGCTGTGGGAAGGTCCCTGTTTTCATTGCCTGCTCCCTCTTCACACCACCATTATTTTGCCTGTATTTAAATCCCACACATCCATGATTAAAAGAGGGAATGAGGTGCTTGCTCTCAGTAGGCATATAAGGATAGGATTATTCCTCCTACTGACTGCGTAGAAGACAAATGTGTTGCTGCTGAATCACTCTTTGTAGGCACCATCAGGATCCTTGAAAAAGTATAGCTCTTCTCTCTGCCAAGATTTGGCAGCAGAGGAGAATGCAGCACCATCTTTTTCTTACCTTTTAACTTTCACTATAGAGAGTAGATCTGACTTTTTTTTTTTCTTCAAAGTAATTTTAGTTCCTTCAGAGCCTGTACTGCAACTGTCATTGCTTTACATGCAGCGAAACTGGCCAGCTGCATGCCTTCTGCTGTTGATTCCATGTGTGGATCTGTTGAAAGGGCCCTAAACATCACTGCATTGCAGGAGATGGATTGTACAGAAGTTGGGATCTCCCATTCCTGTTCCTCCAGAGCAGAGCAGCAATGAGCAGTGAGCAACTGGGCCTTCTGGGGAATTCCTTGTTCTGTAGCGGAGTTTGTAACTGCGGAAGAAAACTGGCTCAAAGCAATTGCCTTCTTGCATTGTCTTTTAGTTGTGTTTCATACTAAAAACATACAAGCCAGTTCATTTAAAGACAACCTTTCTGAATGCACTTCATAGACAAAGTGGTAACACGGCACAGGTACGTGATCTGAATTGATTCTTCATCACTGTTATGAACCCTTCTCACCTGGATGGTTCTTCAAGTGCTTTTGCCCCTCTTATGCTTTATTACTTAAACATTTAGATTGGTGCTATTTCTTTCTAGTGTATCAGCTGCCAGTCTGCTCTTGTTTGAAGCAGTTTCTTGCGCAGTGGCACCAGCTAGAATCTTGAGTACATTTGTTATTGTCCCTAGAAGGCATGACCTCCAGAGACACTCTGGCATGGGATGGGCAGGGCTTGGAAGCAGATGGGCATCATTACTGATGTAATCTGAGTGCTTGCACATACCATTTTTATTACTCTGTTGTACTGGTAAAAGTCCCCTTTGGCCCTAAGGTTTGCTCATCAGACCATTCATTTCACATTGTGTTTGCTTTTCTATACGGACATAAAAGATCCCATCACAAACAATATACTGCTACTTAATACCTAGCTCATATATACAAATGAAATATTTGCTCTAAACCCCAACATTTTGTTGATTATGATATTTGCTATAGTCAGTCATCTTATGAATTTTATCATCTCTTTTATGGGATTACTGTGTACTTGTTAGATGGGTCCCTAGACTATATCTGCTTCTGATCACACATAGCAAGAGTTCAGAGGCTGATGCTGGCTGAGATCTCATTTTTCATAATAACTTCAGACTTGCCCTCAGCTCAGGATGAGTAGATGGCTGTGAATACTAAGCAAGACAAAAATGTTCTGGGATCTTTCTTTTGGAATAAAATCAATTTGTTGGCTTCATAAGCTGTTGTGCTTTATTAATTTTTCACACTTTATTTTTGGCTGTGTGGATGTCCTGGTTTCAGCTGGGATAGAGTTAACTGTCTTCCTAGTAGCTGGTACAGTGCTATGTTTTGAGTTCAGAGCGAAGAATGTTGATAACACCGATGTTTTCAGTTGTTGCTCAGTAGTGTTTAGACTAATGTCAAGGATTTTTCAGCTTCTCATGCCCAGCCAGCGAGAAAGCTGGAGGGGCACAAGAAGTTGGCACAGGACACAGCCAGGGCAGCTGACCCAAACTGGCCAACGGGGTATTCCATACCATGTGACGTCCCATCCAGTATAGGAACGGGGAAGTGGGGGGCAGGGATTCGCCGCTCGGGGACTGGCTGGGTGTCGGTCGGCGGGTGGTGATCAATTGCACTGCGCATCATTTGTACATTCCACTCCTTTCATTATTGCTGTTGTCATTTTATTAGTGTTATCATTATCATTATTAGTTTCTTCTTTTCTGTTCTATTAAACCGTTCTTATCTCAACCCACGGGTTTTGCTTCTTTTCCCGATTTTCTCCCCCATCCCACTGGGTGGGGGGGAGTGAGTGAGCGGCTGCGTGGTGTTTGGTTGCTGGCTGGGGTTAAACCACGACAGTGGATTATTTCACATGGAACAAGATTGGCCCGGACTGAAAAGATTAACAAGGGGAAAATAGGAAGTCACCACTGTGAATGGAGCCTCCAGCGCACCAGGCGCTTCAAATAGCTTTAGTGATAATAGTAGCTGAAGCCTAGTGAATCAAGGATAGTACTACAGGATCCTAAAACTGCTCTCCATCTAGAGCAGGTGAAACTTGCTAGTGGTCCAGTTAGGGGAAAAAATGAAATCAAGTTTATTGAAACAAAAATTAATATGCTTTTATTTGAATTTCTATCAGTGCTGCTTTAGAGTTCAGTCTGTGAGCTTTCCCCTAAAAGGCTGTGTTAGACTCTGACTTGGCAATTGTTGAAAAAAATCAAGCTGAGAAGGAAATGGGAATTCAAAGTCTCAGACAAGTATAGCTCCATGTGCTTTGTGTTTGTGAGATACTTTTAAACAGAAGATAAGCCTTATTTGTACATTACAAAAACTCACTGGCCAAATCTGACCTGTCAGAGACTTGGAGATGCTGCATTCTAGCAAGTATTACCTACAGAGGCAACCAGGTGGAGGAGATGCCTTCCCAGCAGGCACTATGGAAGGAAAGAAGACAGGTCAGTCCTCATCAGGATGATGCCTACACAAGAAGATACCATGCATGTTGGGCCATGGGAGAAGACGCGACCAGAGCTGGTGCCACAAGTTGCCCTTGCAGTGGGGGTTTCTCTCCCCTGAGTTTCCCTCTGAGCTGGAAGCCAGCCCTCACCAGTCCTGTTGCTCACACTATGATTGTTTTTCTTCTTGAAGCCCATACCAGTATTAGGCATAAAAGAGAAAACAGGTTGTGTCTGCACGGGGTTTGGGCTTTTGGGAGTTTTATTTTTCAGTAGTCAATGCCATTTATACTTTATGATCCTGCTGTACACAGGCTCCTCCACAGAAGGCCCTGTATTTTTAGGACCCTATGCTATGTGACAGAAATAGTGTTTCTTTCCTCTCCCTTTCCCCTCAGCTTGTGACTTCATCTGTACCTCAGTAGATCCTTGCTTGTTATTACTTCCCACACAAGGTTGACTGTTGCCCTTTGTGTTTTGGGTCCTGCTTGATGCCCAAGCCCACCTTTGACACCTTCATACCCAAGCAACTCTCTTAGAATAGTTTTTCTAAAGTTTTTGCCAAACTAAAAATAGGCATTGAAAGGAAGTTTCAGAAGCTTTCCTTTCATAAATGAGTGTGAGGATGTATTATCTTCTTTAATACTCAAGGAGCCAACTTGTCCTCGTTGCTACAGCATTTGCTGCTGCCAACCCCTTTAGCCCTTTTCCATTCCCTCCCAAATGTATGGATTATTCTCTGTGCGTGGGTAGAGGCAGCATGTGTTACAACAATATGTAATTTATGAATAGGAATGTATGTGCTGGCACCACTTTTTTCTTTGGAAGTTAGTCTGTGGTAAGTTAGATCTACATAAACAAGAGGGTTTGGTTCACCTGTGTTTACAGTACAAAGAGCTGCGGCAGCTGAAAACGCTGCATGTTCTTATTTAGAATATTTTTGCAAGATTGTGTTTAATATTCCTTAAACAGTGCAGTAAATGTAAGCAAATGTAAGGTGTAAAGCTCCTCTTTCTGTGTCTTTAAAAAAAATGTTAATATCCAGAGTTGTGAGGCTCTAAACTTTGTTCTTGTTATTGCTGCCATGAATTGTTACTTATGTTTTGGAACCATTGCTTGGTAAAGCAAGGACTAGACTCTAACTGTTTGAGGTGTGTGCACCCACTCATACCCTGAGCTTCTCTCCAATGTCTTGAAATTGTTTAAGGCAAAGGTATGAGAAGTGGGTTTGCTATTTCACGGGTGTATGGATAACACCAAGAGAAAGACATGAGAATCTGAAGAAACATTTCCAACTTGGGTCCTGGGTTGGGAGCCTATGAACATTGCAGTGGATCAGTAGTTTAAGGACTTTAATAGGACAGTAGAGAACAAGGGCAGCTTATAGAAAACAACTGCCTTCTGTGTCTCAGTACTACAAGCAGCTCAAAGAGCACTGCCAGATTCTTGCCCTCCAGCCGCATGTAGTTCATGTTTTAAAGGGTGAAATCTGTCATATTCCAAATTTGCCAAGAAGAGAAAATGTACATGCTTTGCTCTGTGAACAAATTACTTGGTATCTGATGGCTTAAAATACTAAGGAGTGGGAAGACCTATGTTTTCTTTCATTTTTTCCTGTTACTCTATTTACTGATTTGCTTGTAGGTGTGTGGAAGTCTTTTACATTTACTTCCATGCTGGCAGAGTTGAAGAGCCCTATGTCAGCATCACGAAGAAGAGGCAGATGCCCAAGGATGGGTACTCGGAAGAAATTGAGAAGGAAGTGGGCCAGGCTGAAGGCAAGCTGTGTACACACAGGTCTGCGTTCAGTAGGGCGTCTGTGATCCAGGCGTTCCTCGGCTCGGCACCCCAGCTCACGCTCCAGCTTTACATCTGTGTCCTGCAGCAGGAGATCACGGCTGCCAGAAGTAGGTAGAGCTGTTGTTATCACCTCCATATTTTGGTGGGAGGGAGAGGAGAAGGGTCAGCAGTCAGGTGTAGCTGCCCTGGGCAAGAACCACACATATTGCAATGGGTTTCATCTCCCTGACAGCTTTTAATGGTGATGTTGCTTTCAAGTTTATCTATACCATCATGTTTAGACTAAATGAAGAACCTACTCCAGTTGGTCATAGGACAACCAGCTTTTTGGTGTAAGAAAGGGCTTTGGCACCTGTGTGAGCTGGAGGTGTGTTTCCACCAAAATACAAAATAGCTCTTGTTATATCTCTGAGGCCCTGAGAGGCCAGGGATCTTTACCAGCTTCACACCTAGGGAGGCTGAGGCTAGGGTGACATGTTGTGAATCTGATTGCTTTCTTCAGTTCCGGTACCTTGGTTGGCAGTGTACCAAGGTAAGGAACTAAGATTTTTGGAGAACCCTTTATAATAACGTCAGGGTTCTCCCCTCAACTTGGGAAATGGAAAACTTTAGTATACCAAAGGGCGAGTCAGCACATAAAGATATTACAACAGGTTAAGGTCTTTATACAAAAGTACTTGTTTAAGGTCATAGCAGTAGTTACTTGAAAGACATTGCTCCTGATGGTTTCTGAGTACTTCACAGCTAAGGTGGGCTCTTCAAATAACCATGGCATCTGTGACATGGGATGAGAACAAAGCAGCTGAATCCTTTGCTGAGCAGTGCAATTAGCTAAATTTCCAATCACTTCACTGCAGATGGCATTTGCTTGAGAAAGGTCACCTTTTTATTGTATTTCTTCTGTTACTGGTGTTGACCTTACTGGTCATGACTGCCAAGGAGAAGTGCTGTTTTCCAGATGATTAGAGAATTGCATATTTAATAATAATTTGTGATGCCCTATTACTTCTGACTTTTATCAGTCACTGCTGAGATAAATTCTGAATCAGACTGGTAAGTGACCCTCTGTGGGTAAAGTAAAGTTAAACAACCAGAGATAAGCTGGCTCGCCGGGGAGTTCAGCAAACACACCAGCAAATGCAGTAGTCATCTCATGTCTCCCAGAAACCATCTCCATAGCAGGTGTAATTCTAAAATATAGAAATGAAAAGGTAAAAAAAAAAAAAGTGTTGTTGTTTTTTCTTAACCATTGATTTAGGAACAATGGCAATGTCTATTAGAGCTCATTCATCAGAAAAACAAGAGTCCTAACCATATTCCTCTTGTGTGTATTTTACCTTCTGAAATATTGAAACTTTCTGCAATCTCTTTAGCCAGCTTATTTCTGCAGTAGTACCTTTTGTCCACCGGTATTATTCAGCCTCCAGAGCAAATGGGAATGATGCATAACACAGTTTCAGCTTGTTGTTTGTTACGTGTATACGGGGATTCTCATGTATAGGGACATGACTTCAACCTTTCGATCTTGCAGCATCATCAAAGTAATCTAACAGCCAGTCCAGCTCTTCTTCCACACTTCAGATGTCTTCAACTTCCCTGTTCTTTGACACTGGTCCTCCAAAGTCCATGCTCTTTTCCATTTGTCTCTGTTATAATTATGACTCTCTTCTTGTTGCATTTTGATTTCCACATTTTTTTGTCTTGTCTCCTCATCAGTCTCTTATTTTTCTGGATTCCTACACTACCCTGACTGTCATTCTGTGTAAATTCTGCTTGGACAGTGGTAATGAGGTCAGTATCACCTGTGAACCTAAAGCTGTTTACCATCATGCTACATAGCATGGTTTGTCCCTTTCAGATCTGTTTAAAACTCATTGCTTCCAGTATCGAATTGAACAGTTCTGAAAAGAGCGTGCATCCTTGCCTAGCCCTTTGTCAGCCAGAGCCATGCTGCATCTTTCTTGTGTATTTCATGGCATTCATTAATTTCTCTGGATGTTTTCTTCTGGATGATCAGATTCTTGCCAGTGTCTGGCATTCTCCAAATTGTCATTTCACTGTCTGCCAAGAGTGTAACATCAAGAGAACTAAAGAGAGTTGCAAAAGCAGGACAAAGCCTCTAGGTTAGTGATGAAAGACATAATGCTTCGGTGACTGTTTAGCACAAAATGGATAGAAATGTTGTATGAAATGCAACATTGGAAACCCACATGTAATAGCCTAATCTGAGTCCTAGTTCTAGACATTCAGCTCTTTCTTTGGTTACAGCGTAACTGGGAAGAAGTTCCTAACTTGTTACTGTATGAAATGCCCAGTCTGACTTTGTAATTGCCACTCCCAGAACAGACGCCAAAGTCTCTCTTGTACATTTGGGCTTCACGCTGTACTAAACGCTTCAACGTCTGTCAGTATCATGCATTGCCTGAGAGCCAGCTATAACCTTGCTTCGAAGAGGTGGCTGACATCAGGCTCAGGTCCACTTACACACTGTTGGGCAGCTCTCCAGACCTCTTCACTTAGGTGGTACCACCTGGAGAAGTGCAAGGCCAGGAGGTGCCAAAAAGACCTGAGTTAGTGTTAATTACAAAAACAGCTAGCTGGAGGTGGGGGATGTGTGACTTGGCCTCTTATCCTTGAAAAAGGGCCAGTTCTCAGTCTGCAATATTGAATGCGGATGATCTGCTTCCGTTAAGAGCAATCTTTTTGTAAGTGTAAAGGTTTTTTTGCCATTAACACCAGTTATCTTTTTCAAGTGTTGCTTACAGTGATAAAATAATCTCAAAAGGCGGATTTCCTACCATTTAAAAATAAAATTATTCTGCTGAAAAAGGTAGGTTGGTTTGGGTTTTTTAATGCAAATTTGTAGCATTGACTGCCATCTTCAAGAATAGAAGTTTTGGTTTTATTTTTTTTCAACTTACTAGTGTTTGCAGTGTCACTTTCCTAATGTTCATGACTGGGCTTTGTAGGTGGTCTTATTAGATATCTTAAGATGCTTCTACAGTTGCTTCTTCTCAACTCATTAAGCTCTGACCTCAGAATACTTTTCTCATTGTTTGAACAACATACTTTGAGTATTAATAGTTGTTTCTAAGCATTGGAATTACCTCTTAAGGCAAAAAAAATAAGTGCCCTTATTTTTCAAGGTTTCTGATTATCGGTTTAGAAAACTATAATATATATAATAGATAATTTATGATTCTTCATCTGAATGTAAGATTTTAGTAATAGGTATTTGTGATGCAGCTCATCTAGAGCAGAATTCACTCTCTTAGCAATTTCTGAAGTGGGAAGGACCAGGTCTTGAAAAGACTTAAGACATAATAAAAAAACCCAACAAAGTAAAACTGTGCCTCCCCGAATGACTCTCTGTGTACCTCTGATTTGTAAGAAAAGTACAGCCTTCTGGGAGTAGGAAGGGAGAAGACAAATGCCATCCTTATAAGAACTTTTAGGGGATTTGAGACTGTTCCAGGGGAAGATACTTTGCCTTTTAAATTTTCACTTCTTTACCTGCTCAGGATGAGTAAAAGCAACAATAATGTCACCCTCCCACATTTCCCTTTGTGGTTGCTTCAAACCATCTTTCTCACAGACTTAAAAGTGATGTTTGAACAGAAGGTTTGGCCACAGTACTGAGCTTTTGGGAAAGGAGCAGGACTGGACTACTGTATTAAACCAGAGTCGGCATGACCTGGTTTCTATCAATGGAGAAATGCCTCTTTCAAAGGCTTGAGTTTTTAAGACAAGTTTGAGAATAACATAGAATCCCTATGAAATTGGGTAATAAAATGAATGTCTCAGCTTATCACAGCAGAAAGTAAGCAGAGTTCCAGGACAGCAGCGCCCTGTCCCCAGTGCATAGACTTTTTTGTTTCTTTAACTCTGAGAAGATTCTTTTGCTTCCTTAGCTGCTGGAAGTTATTTGTTCTTTCACAGTTCTACAGCCAGCTCAAAACTACAGGAAAGATTTTGTAAAGAGCCACAGGATATCAAGTGGTATTCTTGACTGCACTCACTTGCTCTTCTGCTTTCAGCCAATGTTTTTCTAAGACTTAAAGTTTAAAAATTCTCAGATCAAGTACAGTGCTGTAAGAAAGATGTTTAAAAACACTATTAAAAATTTAAGTGTTAAACAAGCAAATATATAACCATTTTCAGAGAATATATGCGCCACCAAACTGGCATGTACAAAATTACCATACAAAATGGCAAATGTTTTTCAGCTTACTGATTGCTCTTGGAAAATTAGATATAAAGGATTAATTAATTTTTTTTCCAAAATAATTCAGAGGTGTTTGAGGATCAGAGTGGGAGAGAGGTTAGCTAAAATGATAGAGAAAATCCTGTTAGAAAGTTGTTAGAGATCCTAAAATACTTGTTTCTTTCAAAGTCATGGTTAGAAATTAATAACTTTAATTAGAAAAAAACTGATAGTCGTGGCCATATAGCTATAGCAAAGCAGGGAATCCAGTTCATTTGTAGAATATTGACACATAAACTAATTGAAGGCTGCAGAAAGCATTGGTTGCAAAGCATTGCAAAAGTAATTGACATAATCAAGAATTCCCAACTCTGATTATTTTATTTTATCTGATGCAATATAATGCCCTGTAGCATGACCAGTTAGCTTGGTTAGTTTCATTAAAACTCTAAAAGAGACAACTGAATCAATTTTACTGTGCTTAACTCATTTGCATTTGAAGTGTTCCTTGTGTAGACAAAATGCTAAGATTGCCTAAAATTAGTCCTGTAAATCAGCTGTTCAGCATGTGGGTAAAAATTGTGAAGAAATTATGCAAATGCTAACAAAACTGCAGGCAGTTAGCACTTCTGGACATCAAGGTACTTCTCAATGAATGTTCGTTCTATGCATCCAGGGTTCTTGTACATTTGTACCTACTTAATGTCGCAAGAGAAGACTCCCTCCTGCAGTGCCAGAAAGCTTTTCCGCTATTGCATCTGGAAGGGAAGCCAGGTAACAACTGGCCTCTGCCTTCACTTTCTGCAGAATTTAAATGCTGTGAAACCTTCACTTGAGGGATTCTGGGTAAACGGGAGATACTGAAAGTTGATCTAAATTTAAAGACATTTTTTAAAGGAGTGTTGTTTTTAAATGCATGATACAGATAGGTGTATAAAGAAAACGGATATATAGGAAAACACAGTGTACACAGGTGAGCAAATCTCTGTCTACACAGGCAGAGAAAGTGCAGGTGGTTCTGCGTTTAAATTGCTTTGGCTTTCAATTTTGAGCTCTGTCACAGAGCTTTTCTGTGATCTTAGACAGTTTACTTCGACATAGAACTTCACAAGCACCGAGGTATCTGCACGCTCAAGTTAATCCAAAATTTCGGCTTCTGTTTTGCTGGTTTTCATCTGTACGGAGAGCGAGTAGCACTCCTGTGCCTTGTGGAGTACTATGAGACTTTGAGAGTGAGTTGGTTACTCTTACAGTTGTGACTGCTAAGTGCCTTTTTTTCTTTCTGGCTACTTGGAAAAGTAACAAATGGGGACCAAAATAGCAGGTAGGGTTAGAGTAAGAAGTGTATACAAGGAATGGCTGTTCTGGCGTTACACCCTGCTGGGAATCCCTGGGAGTGCTGCAAAGACAACTACATCTGCGCTACTCTGATGCAATGTCTTTAACTTCTGCTAAGCCGAAGGTCCTGATCTGTCTTTTCTCTTTGTAGGTGTTTTTATGGTCCTTTCTCTCCTGTCAATTGTATATGGCGCCTTACGCTGTAACATCCTGGCTATTAAGATTAAGTATGATGATTATGATGTCAGCGTGAAACCAGCCGCCTACCTCTGCATATTCATGTGGAGAAGCTTTGAGATTGCTACGCGTGTTACAGTGTTGGTCCTTTTCAGTTCAGTCCTTCAAATCTGGACTCTCCCCGTTGTGCTAGTGAATTTCTTTGGTTTTTTCTTCTACCCATGGATTCTCTTCTGGCAAAGCAAGTCCCCATTTCCCGAGAACATAGAGAAGGCATTGAGCAGGGTCGGCACTACCATCGTCTTGTGCCTTCTCACCTTCCTGTATGCTGGCATTAACATGTTCTGCTGGTCAGCAGTGCAAGTGAAGCTCAATGATCCTGACTTAATTAACAAATCCCAAAATTGGTACCGACTGACTGTGTATTACATGCTGCGATTCATCGAGAATGCATTCCTCCTGCTGATGTGGTACGTCTATAAAACCGATATCTACCTGTATGTCTGCGCCCCATTGTTGGTCTTGCAGCTTCTGATAGGTTACTGCATGGCTGTCCTCTTCATGTTGGTGTTCTACCAGTTCTGCCACCCGTGCAAAAAGCTTTTCTCATCCAGCATTTCCGAAGGTTTGCTGTCCTGTTTCAAGTTCCTCTGCTTTATTTGCAAGCCTCCCAAATCCACCATACTGACAGACAAGGCAGAGGTGAAATCTGAAAATACTGATGAAGCATGGAGCAGTAGCAAGACAATAGATTCTCAAAAGGGGAATCCTCATCAAAGTGTTTCTTCCAATGCCTAGTACAACTGGAAGCAAGTAGTGCCTTTGGAAGGTGGCAGATCACCTGCTGGGAATGTTGTGTATCTTGGACATTGTGTCTTGTGAATGGGGTTTCTTTCTTGCAGGCGTAGCACTGCATGACGACTGACAAGCCTACCTTTCTCGAAAACTTCGTGTATGAGTATGTGCATCTGTGTGTGTTTGTGTATGGAGAGCAATCATTGTTTGTAGACTTCTATTTCAGAATCTTTTGCACATAGGTTTATTATCACATGCTTATTTTGAAATCATTATAGGAGACATCCTTCAAAAACTGGCCTGATGCCCACCTTACTCAGGAAATCTGAGGATGGAAGGAAATGCATTTTATTTCAGATAGGATGTCATTATGGCATGCCACCCTAGCATGGAAACAGAGCTTAGGCCTTGACTATATATGGACTGTAGCTGTGGTCTGCTTTGATCAAATTGCAGACTTTTTTACACTCTAATCAGTGTAATAAGATAATACTTCTCTCTGTGGTTTAAGAATTGGACTTCTACAATGCACTGTAGTCTAAGTTGCCAAGAAACAGCCAATTAGCCAGCACTAATACTGAAATGTGACCGTTATTGAGAACGGACAGAGGGGTTATTGGCTTTGCACTGTTTTACCTTTCATATTTGCTGCTTGTTAGTAAGGGAATTAAATTTAACACACTAATTGTGATGTTCTGGAATAGCTCATTTTTCTGACCTTATCATTTATCTAATACTTTGTTTGTGATGTTCTGGTATTAGGGTGGTGTTCACTTTATATAACTTTAAATATCTAGAAGTTGGGCAGATAGTGCGAACTGGTCATGTAGGTGCTCTCCAGAGCACATCTCCAGGGAGTAATTCAACCCATCTTAAACTGTCCTTTAAGGCAGGTGATACGGATCATTCTCTGGAGACCTGTTACTCAGTGTTAACCAGATGCCTTGACAATTAGTTTTGATTCTCCGTCTCCCTTTTAGATGGCTGAAGTTAAGAGATGAGCACTGCCCTGATTGTCAGGGGGTTGGTAGTACAGCAAGCAGGCAACTCAGTGACTTGTTATGTGGGGATAAAAGACACTGAGTCCTTCTTTTTGAGGCTGTAATATGTTATGGTTAGCTAAGATCAGTAGTTCAAAACCCTCTGACTTCTTTACCTCAGAAGTATCACAGGCTTGAAATCTGAAAGAGGAAATGAAAGTCATCAACTTTTTCTTCTGTGCACTATATCACCACAAATAAAAGTGTTTCTGTATTTTGCAAGTTGCTGAGAAAGCTTTAGCAGATGAATGGCCAAGAATTTGGTGGGAATACACAAACACAACTGTATGTTCAAAAATTAAGTGAAAGCTTTTTGCACTTTGTTTATTTAGTACCTTGCATTTCTTCTGAGTATTACACATTATGGCTGCTAGTGGAAACAAATAATTCATGACCCAAAGCATCTCCTAGTGTCCTAAGCTTAGCCTCTATCCTATTGTCGTGGAGGATGTGAAGTTCTTTAGTAGGGATGAAATCAGCATCATTGTATTAAAAGTGTCTCAAGTTTGGTGTCTGAGGTCATTTATAATGAAATATGTCACATGCAATGCTGCAAAGAGTTAAGCTGGTTTTATTTTTTTTTTACTGCACTGTAAATGAATGTCTTCGTACTTCAGTTTTATAATGGAGTTATGTTTTTTATTTTGCTTAATATCTGTCTGTGTGTGGTATGTGTATGTAGATCTCATTAAATTATTGGTGGGTGGTAATGGGAATTTTTGGCCTGAGCTTGCTGTGGGAATGTACCTCACATATCTGGGGAAGACACCAAACATCTCAGCTCTAATTTCTTTCTCTGAGAAGCATAGAATAGTGAAGTGACTCCTTGAAGACACTACAGCATTCCTCTGTACTTCTGTATGTCAAAGTACAGTATAGTATTTCTCTGTACTTTTCTAGATGTAGAAGAGTATTTCAGATTTTTTTTGTTCAGTAGCTCGTTAAGGGAGCAAGTGAAAATGTAACCCTTGCTTCCAAACCTGCAGAGTTCAGCACACAGAGCCAAATTTTCAGGTGTTCTTAACTAAAACTGAGTATCTGACTTTATCGTTGGATATCCATCAATAATCAGGGAATTATGGTTGTTGCCTATCTACAGATGTACCTAGGTCTGAAATGTTACGCTTTGAAAAAAAAAAAGTGGCTTCATATGTAGAAGTACTTCATCTCTAAAGAGAGAGGTCTCAAACTCTTAAAGCAGACTTTGGACACGGTAAGTGATGGTGCTGTTGTGATTTTGCCATTTGAAAACAGTGGAAGCTCACAAACCTCGGCCAGTGAAATGCTTGTGCTACAATGAAGTCAACAGTAGGGGAGTTACACAGCCAGGAGTCCAGGATGTATACATAGTGAGTACCATTTAACTTCACATACCAATGATGAAGACTACTGTATATGGATATTTTTAGAGTGTGCCATATTACTTCCTATTTTTGTACCAAGTTCCTGAAGTGCATGCATAGGGAACGGAATATTTAAATCACTGTTACGAGTGGGGGGGGAATTTGTATGGGTTATATTACTGTCATATGATTTTGCCTTAGTTGTGCAGACTAACCAAATACAGTTTAAACACTCCATGAGCGTGAGGGCCGTTGCTTTTGCCATGCCCCATATCACCACAGCATGGAGTGCAGATTAACTAACAGTATTGCTGCTCTATTTATGTTTGGATCTAGCTGTGCTGCCCTTGCTGGTAGAAAGAGGGTATGGGAGGGAGTCACAGAGACAGAGATACTTTGCTAAGACCAGTGTTTTGAAGGACAAGCTTATTTTTCTAAAGTATGCTATAATGCTAGCTAGGAGAGGCAATCTTTCTCAGGCTAATGACAGTCCTAGACAGTGTTGTTATCAGTACACCCCGTGGCTGCGCTGAGAGGATAGTATTAGCTACGAAGGATGTATGTGTATGAATGAGTGATCTCTTGCTGCAAGTTTACTGTAGTTTTATTCTCCTCTATGAATGTTAGAGGTGTATGTATTCAGTGGAAGGGTATAGGGCTACTGTTAAAAACTGTACTC
The DNA here is from genome assembly GCF_026419915.1 of Harpia harpyja. Taxonomy (NCBI): domain Eukaryota; kingdom Metazoa; phylum Chordata; class Aves; order Accipitriformes; family Accipitridae; genus Harpia; species Harpia harpyja. The sequence continues at coordinate 8,137,795 of NC_068947.1, forward strand.
ACTTGAGTGCTCCTGAGTCGCACAAAGGATTGCTCAGTAAGGATTATTCATGTGTATGAGAGTATGCAAGATCTGATAAATAGGTTTTCTTTTATACTTGTAAAGCAACACAAATTAAAATGTTGAAACACTCCCTTAAGTTGTGTTGGTATCAGTTCTTAGTCCGCTGCTTTCAGAAATCTAAGGTAAAGGTTATATAGCACACTGTCATTTGTTACCATGCAGTACAAGAAATGTTTTCAAGCAGACCTGACAGAAGAATAATCTGTGATTGATCTGGGAGTTCCTTACCTCCAACCAGTGGTGCTTCCAGTGCTGTTTAGCTGGTTGGGGTCTCAGCAGAAAATTTTGTAGGAGGCAGGCAGTTTAAGAGACCAGTGTTACACAAAACAAGAGCAGTATGGGTTATTTATTGTTGAGATGAGAATATTTAGTTGGCTTACATTGGGAATCAGAAAGAAATCATTACCTTATAAAGGATCTTGTAACTTTTTCCTGCACGCTTGTTTCATGCTCATCTGGATTTACCATGTGCTTGTCTGTGACCTCGGGAATAGCCAGCAAAATCCACACTGAGGAAGGACTGCTGTGGAGGCACACAAATGCATAAAAAACTTTGTAACATGTTTAAGTGTTTGTAAATTTATATACATAATATGTATGTATTTAAAAATACAGATGTAAATAGCTACATTGTAACAAGTTGTAATGCATGCACATCACTTAAATGAGGAACAGCGACAAAGGATTTTAGAAGTCCTGGTGGCGATGGACCCAGCTATCGGCTAGTGAGAGCTGTGCTCCCTGAAACATAGAAAGTAATTAATCCTTTCTTACAGACATTATTTTTAGTCTCAAGGGATGATTTTTAAATGAGTATCCAGCATATATTTTTTAATCAAACGTAGATTAAAACTTCAATGAAAAATTTCAGATTTAGGCACAATGTTGATAACTTCTGTTTTCTACATGGTTTCTTGAAGAAAAGCTTGTGTGACCACACTCTTTCTCTGTCAGCCCTGTTCTCCCCAGTACATATCAAGCTTATTGGACACATTAAAACTAAATTTTTCTGAGGGCAGATATCTGAGGAAATAAACCAGGTTTGTACAAGCTTTGTGAAGACTATCATCTTCCAGGAGGAAAAGATGGGAACTGATAAAATGATCCTACTGGTAAGAAAGATTTCAGCATGACCTTCTTGCTTAACAAGCCAGGCAAACAGCATGCTTTAGGTGTTATAAACCTGTGTATCACTCAGCAATCCACGTACCTGCTACTTCTTGTCCTGAGCGTGACAGGGAACTAGAAGTTGTGGGGATGAAGAGATACAGAGGGAAAGAGGAGGACATCATAAAATCATGGGAGGTAATAGGAGTCACTTCAGTTTAAATGTGGCAGTACAGGCTCTACAGGACATTATACTTTCTGTACCATTGCATTGATTGCAGGACAACTTATTTCAAGTTAGTTCCTAACTATTTAATAAAAGACGGGTTTGTTAGACTTGAAAAATGCATGGCAAGTAAAATGAACCCCTTTTTTCAAATGATTGATTATTTGCAAGCCAATCTGGTGACATTTGCAGGCTGGCTCAGACTTGGTGAATACTTGGGGTTAGTAAACTGTAATCTAATTAAAAAAAAATAAAATAAAGATCGGGGGATTTTTTTTTAATTCCCCAGTAGTTCTGTATGTTTTCCCACAGCAGCTGATAACATCTAGTCTAAAACAATAAACCATTTTCTGTTACTTCCTGCCTATTTGAAGGGCTTATGTACCAAAGAAAACATGATTTTGAACTGAGATATTTGCAAGCCAAACATCATAGTGGGTATTTTTAATCCTGTATTTTAAAATGCAATTGAGGTGACTGCCTCTAGTCACTCAGGAATCATGACAGAAACATGAACATATATAGTAATTTGGCAGAGATGGTAAGTTTGATTCACCAGAGACAGAAGAGTTGAAAAGTAAGAGGTGTTAAGGCTTATGTAATTTCTTACTGACCAAGAAAAATAAGTATAATAAAACTGTTAGGTCTCAGGTTCACCCCAAAACTAAAGTCAAAATGAAAGGTAAGTGCTTCAAAATGACAATGTGAAAGTTTACTGAATCTCTCCCTTGAATGAACAACAACTTCATATCCTGGAAAAAAGGAACAGTTTTATCCTTTTTTGCATTTCTTACAGTCATAAGGAAAATCTCTTGCCACTGAAATGAAGTTTTACAGAGATGATGAGTGTCTGTATTCAGGTACGAAAATTTCACCTTTCAGGTGTGAAATTCAGATGTGAATGCTTGTGTGTAAAGGCTTCTAATCACAGACTGGCATTAATGGTTAAATGCATCTAAGCAGGGGATGGATGCTAATTAGTTGGAAGGTGCTTACTGAGACCCTTGTGGAACAATGTCACAGCTGTAACTTTTTGGACCTGAAGGTGAGACCTGATTTAACGAAATAGAAACAGCCCGTCTTAAACACATGTTCTGTACCTTCATGTTCATAACTGCTTAAGTTTGACAGAGCAAACAAAGTGGCAGGGAATAAATGTTACATATTTTAACTTCTGAAATTTCTTTCATCAGTTAGTCTTTTCATCTGATTAATGTGCCCTGTCGGTGCAGAGCTTTAATCAGCCACAGATACTTTCAGGAAAATGATCCGGGATGGATTCAGATGGAGAGCGATGCCAGTGGTAGTCAAGGTGAAGATTAATTCATATCTAGCTTCTAGAGTGGGAACTAAATATCAAAACAGTAGCACAGCACCTTAGAGATGAGACACCAGTGTTGCGTTTGTTGTCTTTATGCATGGATTCGCAGTCTTGTAAGTCTGTGTTGTAGTAAGATGTGTGCTAAACTCAGCAGCTAACAGAAAAGAGAAGTGCTTGCCATTGCTTTAGTTTTGCAGCTGATGGCCCTCATAACACCAGTTATATTCTCTAGAATATATGTCCTATATATTCCTCCTTCCTCTCTGCTGCTTCATGGTGGTCATTTTAAATAGAAATGGAGAAACAAGTCTCAGTGAAACACTCAGCTGCATTTTTCAGTAGGGCTACTCTTCAGAGCCAAAGTTGCACAGCTGTGAAAAGGGCTGAACTCATGGAGTGCATCAATTCTTTATTGCCACGTTGAGAATTTTAATAATAGTGGGCAGTACAGTAATTCAAAAGCATGCAGGTGTCATTTCAAAAAAAATTAGAATGGAAAGGAAATTTTCAAAAAGGAGTAGCATCAACTTTGGAACTACAAGGAAAGCAAGGGAGCCTTACAACTGCAGAGTAATTAGGTATTCCTTAAATATTTTTCTTCACTGTGTTTGTGGATTCCTCCCCCCTCCCCCCGCCTTTCACATTTTTTAAGCAACAAGGAGGAAAAAAGACCAAACATGAGAAAAAGGAATACTTTATAAAAAAAATAAAATGTTACTGCAAACCTACAGAAACGTGTGAGGCTGTGAGAGACTGAAAGAGTGAATGTCTCAAACATTGTGGCGGGGTAAGTTCTGATTAAGGACGAACTCTGCATAACGAGGAACGCTGCAAAGCAAGGAACGCCAGGAGAGAAGCAGCTGATGAGCAGGCGGGGAGGCCGTGCCGGACACAGCACATCTCCCTGCTCTGATAACGCTGCCCTGATGCGCTGAGCAGGGCAGCTCACCCTGCGCGGCCAAAGATCACGTCTGCTGGGAAGGGCAAGTTACTCCCCAAAAGACCCCCAAGCCCACCGACCCATTTCCCAAAGGCTCACAAATGGCTCAGGACACCTAATTAGCCTCATGGGTTCAAGTGCTAGCCCAAAGGAGGGGCACGGATGATAAAAGGGCGCGATCTGAAGCCCCACGCGTGCACGCCCACTGGAACGGGACCCCCCGGCTGACTGGAGCAACGCTGGACCAGGGACCGGTGACATCTTTCTCTTTTCCTTTCTCTCCGTCTTGTTCTCTCTTTTTCCCTTTTCCGTAATCCCTACACCTCGTCCCTTTACACACAAACCGCTGACTAAGTCTGGGACTCGGAGCGGATCCAGCCGCCCCCGGGCTCCTCTCTGAGGAGGAGTCTGGAAAGCAAGGGGGTCCGCTCTGAACCCCCTGACCCAACGGGAGGGATCTCCCCATTCCCTGAACCGATGTAGGTGGTCACCGCGGGTTCCACGGGTCACTGAGGTAGCTCCATGCCAGTTCCTGTTGTGAGAAACCCCGCTACCTGCTGTCATACCTCCCAAGTTCAGTTTGTTTCTGCCACGAATAAAATGTTTAACTGATCGTTTGGTGTCGTTTCACCTTCATTTAGCCTGAGGGAGTTCCGAACTCAACACGACTCCCTGGTCTGTCCAGCCCAGGTCGTGACAGGGGCAACTCAGACACACCTTGCATTGAGGGTGAGCCCAGATTGATCCACTGCTGCTGTCCCAGTTGTACACCCCAGTACAGAGTCCAGGTGCAGCCAGGCAGCGTACCTGGCCTCAGAAACTAAGAAGGTCTACCTGACCTAGACAGAGCCTCAATTTTTTAAAAAATTATCTTTCTCTGTTCTTTGTCTGGTTTAATACCAGTGTAGTCTTAATTATATACATTGTGTTGCAGTACACATGTTAGTTTTGATTCTGCATCTCGGCACAAATAGGTAATTTCCATGCTAATGGTCAGAACAGAAATATTACCACTGATGTAATATGTGCAGTTTGCTTAGCTGATTCCACCTTCCATATGCACGTAAAGAAAAACAATGACCTGTGCAATATATCGGGGAGTTTTTAACACCATGTGGTAGCTGGCTGGTTCCTGCTTGGATCATGTTTTCTTCAGCAGCTGACAAGATGTGACGCCCTGAAAAAAATCAGTGTCTGTTCTTTACAGAAAGATAAAATGTAATCAAATGGAGAAGCCTAAGACATGGGACATGCTAAGTCTTACTTATGGTGATTTGGCTGTGTACATCAGAAATGAACCAAACTACTTCAGAGTAAGAGGAAAGTGAAAACATTGCAGGGGAGACAGGTTATCAGGTGGGAACAGGCAAGGAATGTAAGAAGGAGTGAAAAATTACATCTGCCTTGTCATGAAATATGGACCTCAGTAGTGATGCTGATGGTGTGCCATAAAGATTGATAGTGAGGCAAATTCAAGGAAAGGTGAAGAGTGCTGTACCACTAGCTTATCAAATGACTCAACTGTCAATTACACCTGACTCTTCAGCGTAATTCACCATTGGTACAAAATGAAGTGGAAGCCCCCAAGGGCCCCAAGCAGGAATCCATTAGGAAACACCTATAAATCACCTGTCCTATAGCAATCAAGGGCTTATGTGTTTGAGCTGCTATCTTAATAAACCATACATCACTGTTCTTTCGAGGGTACAACAGCAAATGAGCAGTTGTCTCTTCAAGTAAGAAAAGAAAAAAAATTGGCAAGGGAAAATTTACTAATGGGAGATCTAAATTAAAATACACAAACTGCATATGGTCTTAAGCTTATCAGTCATTCACAGGAAGTTCCAGTGTACTAGAAAACTAAATGCAATTTTAATGTGTATAAGAGCATATTTGTATGGAAAAAAATATTGGCAAAGGATTGGAGTATGATTTGGCAGACCCTCCCTGCCAGGTAACAAAGGTCTCAGCGAGGTGGGGTTGTGTCCCAGAGTACAAAAGTGTTGTAGGTCACTGTAATTAGCAGTCAAAAGCTCTGATTTGGATTCCAGGTGGACACAACTCCCTTAGCTTTGGCAGAAAACTACCCAGGAGAAGGATCTGTAAATCCAACTGAGAAACAACTGAGGCATCTCCCACCTATTGCTACTCCCATGAAAGCCTGAGCAATGAAAATAGCAGAGTATCATTAAACCATCAAACCTTTAAAAGACCATAAAAGCAAGAAAGAGAACGAATAAATAATACTGCAGAAATTGTATTCCCCGATCTAATCCACTCATTTTAACTTCATTTTTAATAGTGGTTTCTCTGGAAGTGCTAAAAATGTATTACGGGAGGGAGGTATGTGTATGCCTAAAGTGCTGTAAACAGTCTTGCAACAGGAGGCTTCAGTAGCTATTAATCCAATGGTAAGTCAGCCTGGAAGAAAGAAATCCCTGTTCAAAGCCCAGGTTGTGCATCATTTGTGTCTTCATTAAGTTTCCAAAGAGATGGATGGATGCCTCCAAGCTTCTCCCAGGGGTAACTTAAGCCAGGTAGGGCTTTGCAAGCTACTCTCAGACAAGTGTCCAAGTTTTCGTGGCAAATCCAGAAGTAAAAAAACTTTACCATGACAAATGAGTGGAGGGAAACATAAAAATCCAGTGATTGTGTGGCTGGAGCAGTATAATTCTGTATTAAGAGGCAGTTTAAGTATGATTTAGCAGCACATAGGCTTCATGCTGAGTCTTGGCACGGGAATGAACCACATTTTAGGAATCATAGAATCATAGCATGGTTTGGGTTGGGAGGGACCTTAAAGATCTTCTAGTCCAACCCCCCTGCCATGGGCAGGGACACCTTCCACTAGACCAGGTTGCTCCAAGCCCCATCCAACCTGGCCTTGAACACTGCCAGGGATGGGGCATCCACAACTTCTCTGGGCAACCTGTTCCAGTGCCAGCTGCAGGACAATTTTTAAGCACAAGCTTGTTCCTTGGTTCCACAGTTCATTGTATCGTGTTATCTTCCTCAGACACGTCCATTAAAAATTACATAATTCCTCAGTGTTTCCCCTATTGATGTTACTGAAAACTAAAAGTCATCGGTACAAAGAGGACTGAGCCAGAGGCTGTATCCGTCAGGTGTCTGGTCATGGACCGGCATCTGCTAACTGACCTGGGTCACTCTGTCAGCCCCATACTGAGGACTGGGAGAGAGTAAGATCGGTAAAAAGCTATCACAGCACTCATTTGTATTTTATAAGACAAACTGCAGCAATGTAAAGTAATACAGACCTGTGTAGTTAGGGTGTAGGCACTAAGGTGTTCACCCCTGGGGAGCTGTTCCTGGGTGTGAAGGGGGATACTGGAATACTTCTATGGCCCTTTAGTTATGTTGAAGCCATTCTTCCATTGCTGTAACATAGACAGACAGGCAATGGATAAAGCTGTATCGGGGCATGGTGCAGGTTTAGTTTAGACCTGGGATTACAGACCCTTCTGTGAAGTGATGGCTTTTGGGTGCCTTTGGATGCTCCCAGGCTGTCTCCTTGTGTAATATCCTAACATGCTGACAGTCAAGTCATGGATCCAACTCTAGCCACTGTGCAAATGCAGTAAAAAGACACTCTTTTTTCAAAACCTGTTTTTCAAAATCAAAGATGAGAGACAGGTGATAGATGTGGAGCAATAGGGAAATCCCAGCCCGAGGCAGCTTGCCTTTCTCTAATGCCAGAAGGCTTGTGATGAGTCAAGTCTGCTAGATTTTCAGATCCATCAGGGAGCGTATAGCTTCAGCAGTGGGCCCTGTGAGTGGGAGCTGGGATCCTGAGGGAAACAGTAAGGAAGTGGCATTTTGAGTTAAAAGAGGAAAAACAAAAAGCTGCTGCCTGGAGACTGTAGGCTGTGGTGGCCGGTGAACTGACACTGTCCAGATACTTTATACATTTCACACCAGCGACTTTCATTCTTGTTTCTGATTTCTTAATCCCTAAAATATTTCCCCGCGGAAGCGCTGATCCCTGAATGGCAAATTAACAAATTTAATACAAAACATGAACTCATGGTTTGGTGGCAGGCTGGGCCGGTCGGTGCTGCCCAGCGGGTGGCATTGCCGAGCCACCGGCCGCAGCAGGCAGCCCCAGCGCGGCTGGACAACCAGTGGCTTCCCTCCAGCTCCTGCTCCTGCCCTGAAACTTCAGCTGGTTGAATCTGGGCTGAAAGTCTTCTAGGGGAAGAGCATAAGGAGAAAACCGCCCTCCCTCTCGCATCTTTCGAGATGTTTTCTTGAGTGGGAAATTGCTGGTCAACAGCTTCTGGTGAAGTCCTTCTCTCCAGGCAGAGAGGAGTTACCCCGGGCTATCACAGGCGTGTGTAAAGGTAGTAGGTGTGAAGCCATGGGAGGAGAAGCCTGGCTACACAGGGAGAAGCAAATCGATGATAACTGTGTCCCAGTCCCAGAGCCAGACTGGCAGATCATAAAGCCCAGTACCCTGCCGAAAGGCTGCAAGCTGGGCTCCCGCTCCCTTAGTCCCACGTGAAGCCAGGTTATTTTGGCCTCTGCCTTTACACATGGGAGATTACGTTATCCAACTTTACTCCAGCTCTACCTGGAAACCAGCTTAATGTAATAAAATTTCTATCTGTACTTAGACAGGCTACATTGCTGGTGGTGGCTCTTCCTTCCAGTAACGTAGCAGTGAGCAGCCGTTCTGACCTGTTTTGTGACAGTGCTGTTTGACTTCGAGCCAAGACTGATATGGCAAATAGCGTCTGGGTCATACATGGGGTTTTTTGAATACAGCACATGGGTTTCTCATGATCGTTGCAAAAGGCAGCGTGAGGAAGTACCAGAGCAGGGAACTACGCTGAGGGTTATAGTGTAAAGCAAAGGCATAGAAGGATCTGCCAGTCCTTACTGGAGTCTCACTGACATTTTCTTCCTGGCTTACAGCTATCTGCTTTTCTGCCCTCATCTCAACATGGAAGCATTTATTTTGTAAACAAAACAGAAAGAGCAGAAGTTTCAGACTATGTCATTCCCTTGAGCGAAGGCAAGTGCATACAGTGACAGCTTCAGGCTGCATGTGAAGGCAGTCCCTTCAGGACAGACAGCGTGACAAGTCTCTTGGCCGCTTCTTCCTCTTTGGGGTAGAATCAAGGGAAAACTGGTAAACAAGGATTGCACAGCATGCAAAATAAAGACTTCAGCCTACAAAATAAAAGAGGCTAATCAAGGCCTCTCCTTGTCCTTCCTCCTGCTACATGGGAAGGAGCTCAGCAACCTCAGCTCAGCAACATCCTCGGCAGCGCAGAAGCTGGGTCTCTTTCACTCTGGTCTTCATATCACTCTCTCTTTTGGGTTTTATAGATGCAGAATTTTACATTGTCCCCTTTAGGAGGCAGGTGTGAAACACCTAGGCCTATTGCAAGTGTCTGGCATTAAATTTGTGCAGGAACATACAGAACACTACTGCACAGAGCAGGAGAGGAACTATATTAATTCCTAAGCAAGGGAGTAAAATTACTTCAAGGCAATGAAGAACCCTGAGACATGAATACTTTTGAAAAACTGTCATGCTGCAAAAGGGTCACTGTTCGCTGAACTTTCCAGCGCGAAGCAGCATGAAAATTGCTGTGCGTAATCAGCTAGCTTGAAAGAAATTTTAGAAACAGAATGAGATAGTGTTTAATTTTTTCCAGTTTTACACACTCCTACGTAATTAATACACAGCTGCTGATGTTGCCTTTTCTTGTACAGGATGCATTTTTCAAATTAGACCAAATTACAAAACACGCAAGTCTTTGTAATATTATAACAAAGAGGTTTCACTCATTCAGAAGGTGCAAGCACCAGAACTAAATCAGGGGTGACACGTGGGTGGTTTTGATACCAGTTCTACTCACACCTGTCACTTGCAGCAACCAGGCAAAGTTTGCTGTGTGTTGTCCCGTCACTTTTGAAATTAATAGGAAAACTCACAAACATCAGGGAGCGCCAGAACTCACCAGCTGTGGAAGGGTCCAGCACCTCGACCCTTTCTTTCGAGTTCAGGCAGTGAGATCAGCTATGCGCATTTGATAACTGCTAGGCTGGCAGCAGCTGAAATACATTCTGATTCATGGCCTGTATTCAGGCTGTTAAGAGGACGTCAGATTGTGCGACGGCTGTGACTGATCTAAGATCAGCCCCTGCTGGGTTTGCCGCCTGCCAGAAACCTCCTGAGCCAGTAAATCCGTGTTTCAGTGGCCCTGGTGCCTGAGGAGCTGCCAGGCAAGGCAGGGCTGCCAAAGCTCGGGGCATCCTGGATGCCCACACTTGCTCACCCCAGAGAAGCCGTAAGAAACTTAGCTTAAACTAAGGGGAAGAAAAAGGCAGCGAGAGCGCTGCGCTTTCTGGGCAGGGAGAACGGGTTAGTCTTCACAGCAAGAATGGACATCCACAGATCAGAACTGCCCCCCTCCTTTCCTTCCCCAACCACTCTAGCTATTTAGCTCCCAAAGACTTCCTCCACAAACAAAAATAGGGGGGACCAGACGCTCTGCTGACATCCATTTGGGACGGCCATCAAAGCGACTGATACCACGTGAGAGCCTGGCCCACCACAGAGCCTGCCAGATGAGGCTGCCGTGAACCCCATTTAACAGGTTTCGAAGACTTCATTTGGGGTTTCAGTTACTGAAGCTTGGGAGGCTTCTGTGGAGGAAGATGATTCAAACACTGTCTGTCCTGCCTACGTGAGGAGGTGAAGGGCTGCTGCTCGTCCCTGGGCTACGTTTGAGCCGTTACTTCTATACATCCCAAGAAGGAATAACAACGCGGAGGTCACCTGTATCATTCAGATAGCTGTGGTTTAGAAAAACCTAGAAATGTAAGACTTTTTTTCTGTAATGGATCTTTGTTCAAGTCCCAGTTATGACACCTTACGGAGGCCGTATTCCAGGAGAAATTTAATGAAGGTAGTGGTATGTTGGAAGTGGAGGGAGGAAGAGAGCAGCTAGCCAGAGCCCAGGTATTTGCCCTGGCTCCTCTCATCCTCAGTTTTACATCGTGACCAAATGTCTCATGGCTGCCAGAATCAGGCCCTAAGAAAGCTAGTTTCTAAGTGAGTCCAGAGTAAGGTAGGCTTAGCATAATTTTTCTGACGCTCTCAGAGCCGTGAAATTCTGCAGGGTCCAACAAGGTGTCGCAGCTCTGGCAGAGAGACACCACCGCTCAAACTGCCCTTCTGCGACTTTCTAAAGCCTAAAAAGATCTTTAAAGACCACCATACGTACATGCACTTCACCTCTCTGGAAAGGAGACAGGCTTGTGTCGGTCACTTTGGGAGGAGATCTGTTTTCTGTGGAATACACGGGCGAGCAAGCTGGCGGGAGGCAGGTCCAGATGCCTTGCTCCTTCCTAGGGCCTGGACCTTGCCGAAGGATGGTCCTTCTTAATCCCGGTGCTTCCCCCAAAACTACCATTTTGCAGTCTTTATTGCGGGTTTGGAAATTTTGATACCACAGAGGCCAAACATTCAGAAATCATTACACTCCCTTAATTTTTTTTTTTTTTTTTCAAACAAATACACTTAGGGTAAATATCCTCTGGCTTGTAAGCTCTAAAATACATTTGGGCAATTTCCCATATTTTTCTCTCTAATCACAAAAGCAAAATACTTACCTTAATTTTTTTCTTATCTAGTGACATGATTCCTGGGGCTGGGGACTCCATGAGAGTGCAAAATATGAAAAATAGCCTATATCTAGTGACACATGTCCTCAGTTTTGGCCCAAGCAGAGACAAAGCAGCAACACTTGCATGTACCAGACAAGAGGAGTGTTAGATTACATTTGGAAGCTTCTGTGGACATTGAATTACTGGAAGAGAAATTATTCTAGTGATTATTTATCAGAGGATCAGCAGAAATGGCAACTCAGACCTGAGGTGATAAAAAAAGACAAGGCTGGGAAGAGATAACTCTTCTGTGCATTCTGTATTACATTTCAGCATTGAAAGTTATATAAAGTGGCAATACATTTTTTTTAGCAGAAAACCTGACCAGTTAAGTTATTTATGTTATCCTCTGTATCGCAAGGAAAAAATAGTCTATTTCAATTGTTTATATATATTTGAGTTATGGAAAGTTATAAGTAAAGCTGGTAGAAACACGTTTGAAACAGAAGTATGGACATGATTCAATGGTTAACTTATTTCCTAAATGAATGAGAAAGGAAACAGGTTGCTGCAAGCTTCTACTCTCACTTCCTTATGAGAGAAGACATAGAGGCTGTCTGATAAAGAACGGGGCCATTGTGCGTGCTCGTCTCGGGCAATCATGGGTAACTGGGTAGAGAATGAAGGACTGTCCATCTTCGTCGTTGTAAGTACAATTTTTATTGTGATTTAAGTCTGGTAAAAAGTTCTACAGAAAGCCGTACTAAGCAGTTCTCCCTATGCCAGTGAACGATGCATATGATTATGCTGAAACTAGGGCAGCAAGTGCAGTGAAACGCTTCAAGAGAATAGTTTTCAAGGAGCTCTGTCTGGTATCTCAATTGCTGTAGGCTTCATTGTCAACTGAGAAATGATCATATGTTAACTTTCATTTGCTTTGTTAGAAATATTTAAGTATCTGGGGTTTTTGGATGCAACAGTGACTTAAGGAAAACAAATAACATTACATCTCACTTAACTATGTGTGCTTCAACAGAGAAAGCAATTACAAAAACCACCCTTTCTTGCACTTTTATAAACAAAAGTGGGTGTAACTGAAAGCACAGTGTCTTGATGGTATAAAATTTGTATTAGAGTCAGATTCCAGAATTTAGAGAAGAGATTCATGAATCCTTCATTAAGACACCGAGTATTTGAATTGAGTTTGAATGCAGCTTGCATAGAGTGGCTGTGAAAGTAGATTAAATTGATTCTCAGCAAGATTTTAAAGTACTGAAAATCCCAGTCACATTTAAAAGTGCTAAAGAGTAAATTAGGGCAGTCCTCCTTGGAGAAAACTTAGACAGAAGTTAGTATTTCAGTGTTTTCTTTTTTTCACTTCACAGTGTGATACAATAGGTATAGAATTTTATATATATATATATATATATATAAACATATACAACACCAAAATGTAGTACTAGTTAGAGGTATTGTTGCCAAGTGTGGTTAGTAGAGGTAAATACTGAGAGGAAGAAAAAGAAGACATAGACCTTATGTATTTGTGGTGACTGAAATGTGAACACCTTTATTCAAAAAGGTATTTCTGATGCTATGAACCATCCATACTTATATATTATATTGTAGATGTGTAGCTCTAGTTTAGGAACATAACCCTGGCACTTCAGTGCTTTGAAAAGGAGTAGCTGTGTTTGCTGTCACCTTCAGTGACTTGAGGAAGTTGAAACTGCCAAGAGGTGAATTCTGGCATGTTGGTTTTTTTTTTTTCCCACCAGAACTGAAATATTAAAAGAATTAAGTAAGAGGCCCATACTTTGTTCAAATAAGGAATTTGTTTTTAGAGTCTGAAAGCTGTAACAAGGTCCTCTAATAGGGAAGGAAATCAACAAAGTCACTGACAAAGAAACCAGCTAAAAGGACAATTTGCTGAAGCCTTACCGAAGTGTTCTGCATTGTCCTGTACAGTTCTACTGCACACTGACTAGGTACAGGGTTGTCCAATGCTTGACAGAAACAGGACAGCCACAATTTCTATTGATTTATCCCCACAAAACAGAAACATGACAGCCTAAACCCCAGCCAATGCTGCCTTCACTGGTCCTAGCTAAAGAGCATGGATGGCTTCTAACTCTGCAACTCAACCCAAGCTGCCAGAGGTGCCACAGTCTTTTTCAAAGGGTCCACGTTCCCTGTGGGTCAACACCAAGAAGAACTGTGAGACACCATCAAGGATCATGCCAAACGTCTTGGTCTTCTGGGCATGCTGTCAGGCTAGCATACATGGGAGTGGCACTCTCTCACTTTAAATACGTATCCTAAGCATTTAATCCTGAGATGAGCTTAGGTTTTTAATGAGGATTTGGGGATTTCCCATATACTGCCTTACCCAGATGGAAATCCCTTCATTTCCCTGTATTTAAGCCACAAGGGTAAGATGTTTTCAAGCTCTAAACTGATCCCAAGTTTTTTACTGTGTCAGCTGGGCCAAAGAACTAGCAAAAAGTATGGGTTAGGAGGAGTGAGGGACTGTAATGTCGCAATTTCTGAGGGTGCACTGATACAGGTTGGTTTCACTATGGGATGTGAAATCAGCCATCCACCTCCAGAAGGGCAAACAGCCAGATTCGCTATGATCTCTGTGGCCAGAGGAGCTTGTAGCTGCCTTAGCTTTGAGAAGGGTTAATAACTTCTCTTTTCCAAAAGAAACCTGCAGAGTAGGATGTGCAAGTCTGAGACAATACCTTACTACAGCTATGAAGAACCCCGGTTTTGGGTAGTCTAAACACTACCAAAGTGCCTGTGTTGAATATTTCCTGCAGGCTGATTTCAGACCTTTAGTGTCTCCTACTTAACAGAAAACATTAAGCCTTAGGTGTAATTTAGGCCATCTATATTTAGATCTCAAGCTTTTTTGTCCTTTGGCCTGGCTCCTAAGTCTTCCTCTTACTTGGGTGAATATGTCTGAGGAACTGCCATTTGAAAGAGCTCCTAACCTTTAATGATGTTCGGAGATTCAACCAGACTCGCAGACTTAGCTAGACACCTGTAATATGATGGTCTTTATATAATCATGTCTAAACCCCTTGAGCTATGCAAAAGTTTCAGCTACCCATTGCTGTATTTTGGTTTAAAGCCACTCCTGTACTCCTGTGTGCATACATTAGAGCCCACTTCCACCAGAAAAATTTCTATATCGCCCCTGCTGAACCCTTCATACCCTGCAGTATGCCTCTCTGTGCAAACAGGAGCACAATTAACTGATTGACCATTATCTGAACTGTGTAAATTCAGACGTATGATTTCTAACAACAAACTGTAAAGTTTCCTGTTCATTTCTCTTTCAGCTTGTGTGGCTGGGCTTGAATGTCTTCCTCTTTTGGTGGTACTACCTTGCATATGATATCCCACCAAAATTCTTCTACACCAGAATACTCCTTGGCGTAAGTACAAAACATGTATTATCTTGGCATAGACTGAGCACATAGCATTTTTTGCCTAGTTTTATTTAATTGAAACAGGATCAAGTGGCTGGAGCAGCAGGTTCCCGTAGGAGTTAAAAGTCACGTGCAAACAGATAACAGAATGCAGGTAGATGTCCAGTCCTTCTGAATAGAAAGCTGGTAAGCAAAATAGAGAGATCCCATTCTAAAGATGTTTTCAGGTAACTATTATGCTCCTGGTAATTAAAGTAAATGTGCATTGTGGCTGCTTTATTAAGCAAAAGATGAATAAAATATTGCTGCTGAACTATTGTGCAGTCATTTCGCCTTGCAATTATTTTTCACAGCTTGAATAGTTTACAAAGCTATTAGCTCTGAAAAGTAATCATCATTCACATATTCATCAAGCGTGTGAATAGTTGTCAAGTAGTCAAGTGATCCTGGACCCTGGGCTATTCAATATAACCCAATGGTTAATGCAGCATTATGTATCCTACTACAAACTTGCTTCCAAAGCTACCACAGGTCATGACCAATTGACAGAGAAAATTAATTTGTTCACATATTTTAAAAGCCTGATCACAGACATAAAAGTCAGTCTAAGCTTCAAATTACAGAACACAGCACTTTGTAAAAGGTTTGCAAAGCCATGGTTTAATTCAACAAAGCATGAAATCCCCTTCTGCATACAGCTTCAGATCTATGGATCAAATTCTGCCCTTTGCAATCATGCTGCAGTTGCCTTTGAAGTCACAGAGACCTGTGCTTGGATAACTAGAGCTCAGTGTAACCCCAAGTAACTAACTGTGATCTGAAACCTGAAAGGGTCCCAATCGATGCAAGGAGAGTAAACATTACCTTTTCCTTCCCTTCATTGTGTTTGGATTAATATGGTCATTATTCCCTCCTTTCAAACAGTATTTGTTCAAAAATCTGAAATCATTCAGGATGTGAAAAGCAACATTAAAGGAACGTATTCCTAAAAGATGAGGCAACAAATTTCCCTAGACTCCCTTTGCTGACAACAGAGAATATAAAACCACTTCCCTCATAAGCTGTTCCTTCTGTCCACCATAACCTCCCAGCCAACTGAAACCACAGCAGCGAGACTTTC
This sequence comes from Harpia harpyja, assembly GCF_026419915.1. NCBI lineage: Eukaryota > Metazoa > Chordata > Aves > Accipitriformes > Accipitridae > Harpia > Harpia harpyja. Next base: position 8,153,647 of record NC_068947.1, read on the forward strand.
TTTACAGCCTTGGGACAGAAAATTCTACTAATGGCTTAGACTTGCATCTGTGCTTGGCCATTGATTGTCAGACATGACAGGCAGGTTTTCGTACAACCATATTATTTCAAAACTGGAAATAGAAGGTGTCTATCTGGAGGAATGTGTTTTGCCTGCATATGTGTCTCTGACTTGGCCAGAGCATGACTACTCTGAAATGTGAACATTGTTAATTAACTCTAGAATTCACACTCACGAAAAGTTGTGATATAATACATAAATGAAATCTGTGCCTGTCCATGTCCTGGATAACGTCTTAGGTAATGCACTTAATAACAGCATCTCTTCAATTACAGCGTGCTTTGGCACTGGCAAGGGCCCCTGCAGCTTGTCTGAATTTCAACTGCATGCTGATTCTGCTGCCAGTATGTCGAAACTTGCTCTCCTTCCTCAGAGGATCAAGTGCGGTAAGATGAAGAAAGAATTTCAAAATTTATGAAAGATAATAAGCCAAGCAGCCTTGCAAATATACCAAGCAATTCCGTCCAAGTTCCCCAAATATACCGTACGTTGGGGATGTCCTCTTTTAAGAAGTAGATAAACGTCGAGTTTTGCTATGAGCAAGACAGAGGTCTGTACACCAATGGTGTGTCTAGAGCTCTGTTGAGAGGTTTGGCCTTGAATTAGCCTCCTTTGAGTCTTCCCTTTTCTCTTGCCTCCTGGGCATCATGCTGCCCTGGATGAAAAGTCCCTCTTCTGTCTGGCAGCAGCTGTGGGTGGTGCTTACACACATTTGCCCTGTTTGTCACCAATGCAACACCCATTTATAGAGGAAGGCATTAGCCCATGTATTCTGTCTTTGCATGTCCAGTTCTTAAAGTAAAAGTAGTCCTTCACAGAATTTCAGCATGGGACTTTTTTCAGCTGGTTCATAAATTACATTCTTTCTTGTCTGAGCGGCATTTCCATCTCAGGATGAAATAGTTCACAGGCCATTTGACCATTTCTAGCTCCCAAATGCAAATGTTATATACAGCACTGAGGAACCACCACTAAGAAAGGGACAACTGATTCTAAGTGACAGCTGGAGAGGCCTCCTATGATAGTACTGACTGAATCACACTGCTGAAATCTAGATCTCTGGCTGTTACAGCAGCAATAATGCAGACAATGCATGCCATGGTGCAGTGAAAAAGCAATATTCTCCTCAACATCGTGAACTGTCCTTCCAAATATATAATGATTCCTCCTTTCTTTCTAGCCTCTTTAATATACACATGGTCAACAAAACTAGTTCACAGGAGTTGTGTTTCATCTGTAAATCTAGCACAAATTCTTTCATGCAAATGAGATGGCCTGCGGGGGCTGAAAAAGCCAAGCAAAAGAGGAAGCAATAAAATAGATGCAGTGTTTCAACAGTCCTTCATCGGGGAAGAGAGTGGGATCCAAAGTAATGAGAAAATAATCAGAGGCAACACAGGCTGTACCTGCATCTAGTACATATATCCTGATGGTCAGTGTGGCTGAATAAATGAGACCTGTCTGCCACATTAAGCTCCTAAATTACATTTAGGAGTAAGGCCAGTGCCCTGGCCTTTTTAAGGCATAACACTTAGGAATATAAAGTTGGAACCACACAGACCAGGCTCTCAGTCCTGTGCTATACCCCTTCAGATGCTGGGATGCTACAGAAGCAGACAGCCGTACCCCCCATGTACAAAAGAAAAAGAATAGTAAGGAAAACTGTAGGGTTAAAGCTGTTCTTCCCCTGCCCTGAGAAAGATCAGCTAGTATCTGCCAAAACAGAGAGCTGATTCCCCAAGCTGCAGAAGTCAATAATGAATGCAAATTTAGTAAGAATTAATGTTGCTATTGGATGAATGCAACTAGAAAATATCGATGAGCTCTTGATCATACACGGCCTTCATGAGGTCTGAAATAGATTCCACAGCGGTCGAGCTGAAAGCAGGTTGGGCAAACATCTTCTGAGGTCAGAGCAATGAAAGAGCTGAAGACACTTTTGGAGATGGTACTGGAAGGCTAAAAACTGATTCCAAGGAATCAGAGAACTGTATTCCAGCCGGGACTTTATGCTACTTGTCCTGAATTGCTCATCTCCTATCATCTATCACTTGGCTTTTCTAACCAGGATCCCGACAAAGCTGTCCCTCTTATCTTAGTATTCAAGCTACAGAGTAAGTCCTTCTGCCTCGGGCACTGGGATACAGTCTCGCTCAGGCTACACCCAATCTGCAAGTGAGAACCATGCAGAGATCTACAGCTCCATTTCTGCTGCCTGCCTGCAGCTCGCTCTCTTGCTAACGGTGCTGTATGAGGAAGCGAAGGGCTCTGAGGGTGAGCGAGGAGGTAAGGGGGGGGCATAAAACAGGACTGTTAGCTGGAGTTTGGTTAACTTCGGCTGCTTTTTGCAATAAAAAAGACACTTGTGCTTGTTCTGCTGTTGTCTCTAATTAGCTATGCTCCGCAAGTAACACCTGTGAGGATCTCTTAAGAAAAATCAGGATTTTAAAACGTCACATAACTTACTGAAAGGGTAGTGACCTTTCCAACAGCAATGTCGTTGGGGTTAAGTAGAGGGGAGAATTGTTCAACCCCACTGTTCAATAGGAATGTGCTGGCAACTCTTGCCCTTTACCTCCTGCCACCCAGAAATCATATGCTACAAAGTTATTTGTTATTAATTGAAAGAACAGCTGTATTGTCTTTGCATGCCCCTTATTGCTGTATTCATTGCTGTTGTTAATGAGCCTCACTACTGAATCTAGCTACAGCATTTTGCCATTGCTTGGCCTTCTGCTTCTTAACAGAAAGATCAAGGCAGTCAAGCCAAGTTGCCACTTCCTCACTATGCTACAGTTTATTCTACAATCTTTTTAATCGTGTCTCAAGACACATGATACAGAGAAGGCCAAATTTCTCCTGGCTGTTGTTATAGTCTACTGAGGTCATTGCAATAGCCCCGGAGTGTTAGACTTTGCCCTTTAATCAGTGTCACAGCTGGAGAATAACCAAAGGAGAGAACTGTTCCCTGCTCACCTATTTTATCTGTACAGTTAATACGCATGGGATATTTAGAAACTTACTGGTATGGAAGAGTAAGGCCACTGCTGGTATATCTCCACTAAGCAAAGAAAAAATCAGAAATTAAATTCCGCTCTTCCCCTCTTCTGTTTCACTCCTGGATGGTTGGGATGATCAGCTCCACCCTACTAGCTGGGACGATACGTTACCTTACCCTGCCATCTACAAAGTTAATGCCAGGCACACAGTTGGGAGAATATTTTGGTCTCTCTTAATTTGTTGTGTGAAACATCTACATGGTTCTTATGAGGAAATGTTTGTGTTAGTTTGCATGGTGTTTTCTTCCTTTTGCCAGTCAGCAAAAGCAATATAAAGATACAACACAGGATAATCATGCTTTCTACTGTGTGGAGACAGCAAACGCTAGTTTTACAGGAACTTGAAGTTATAGGAAAACTCCCACTGACTGCAGGACAATTTAGATGGGGCCTGTTAGGAACCTGTCATCATTCTTAATGAAAATATCATTCTGTTTTTCTTAAGAACCAACTTCTTCAGTTTGTACCAGCAGAGATTTTTTCTTTCTGTTTCTCTTTGGGTAACTCCAGCAACAAGTTGTAAGTGAATGCCTGGCAAGTACAGCCAGTATTCTGGGGAGGGAATCACTTCATATTACCGAGCATAACAGACTAGTACATTTGGGGTGGGAGCTCCCTGAGACAGTTATACCCAAATTTTACAGTCCATTTCTACAGTGTGAACCACAACAGGATCCTGATGCTAGGTGGCAACTTGAGACTCTACCAAGGCAGTCACCCTGCCATGGCAGACTGTGATCCCTCCTTCTGTTTAGAATATGTAATTTCACACAGATAAGATACATACTTTTGTCATACTGGATGTTAAGTTTTTTCTCATTATCAAATACTTCGTTTCAATGGGACATGTTAAAACATAATCTGTTATTCCAGTATTCTGAAGTCCGGGGGGAAATGTTTTTTGTCTATATTTAGGAATTCCAGATTTTTATTAGCAATGCCACCAATTGTTGTGCTCAGGGCCTCTCTTTTTGCTCCTGCATTTAAATAAGTATGCAGAGACGTCGCAAATAGTCTTAAAATACTTTTTTTCTTCAAACCCAAAGTGTTGCTCTACCCGCGTCAGACGACAGCTGGACAGGAACCTCACCTTTCACAAAATGGTGGCATGGATGATCGCCCTTCATACTGGTTGGTACTCAAATGTTTCTTTGTTTATTGCTTTCTCGTGCATTTTGCACAGAATCCAGGTGGGATTCAAGCACTTAAAGATATGGGCAGAGACCTGATTTCATTAACCTAAAGGAGTCAGCATGTTCCAGGGCTTAAATCAGTTTCCAAATACTATTCTGCAACTGGCAGAGAGCAAAAGATAAATAAGAACGAATACTTTTCTCTTGAACTGTCGGCACCATTTATGCCACTGGTTAATAAAGGGTGTTTGGCAACGCCCTGAGAACCAGATACCCTGGCTTTAATTCTTGTTTAGACTTACTTCTTAGCTGGCATGTCTGAAACAAATAATAGAAATGATGGAGGAAAAGGGTATAAAAAGCTTGGACATGGAAATGTTTTCATCTTTTATCTCTCATTTCCTAAACTAAGGGGTTTATATCTTTTTTTTTTCATCAAATTTGTCACTTCTCAATGCAAGTACCTTACAAATCACATATCCTAGAACAGTCTTCATATCAGTAGATTACTTGAGCTGAGCAGGTTCCCTTTCTGAGCCGTGGCTGAAATCTCATCACCACTTCATAGAAAAGGAGCAGGACAATGCAGTTAATTACTGTAAGGCCACAGAGGAGGTCTGCAGCAGAGATGGATTGTTTGGGGGTGTTAGATCTGTACCCATCAGGCCCTGTTTTGAAGGTGAATAAGTATTTGGTGATATAAAAGGGGAAAAATTTTGCAAAGTATTGTACAGCTTACCCCTGCAATAATGTGTAGTGAAAATAGTATGAAGCACCTCAGCTGTACCAGGTTTGTGGGACACGTCCAGCTCAGCAAGAACATTATCAGTGATTATTAGCTATACAGCAGAGCAAAGCAGTGCTAGCAAATGTGACACCAAAGAGATCCAGATTCACTTCTTGGCTCTTCTACAGAATTTCTGGATGATCCTGACAAATAATTTAAGCCATCTCGTGCTTCAGTTTCCCAGGCATAAAATTAGGGTACTGCTCTTCCACTTGAATTGCTGAAAGCTGGAAACTTCTTCCTTTTACTTCTTTCCTTCCCCCACTCAAAAAGATGTAAACTTCAGATGGTAAAGCTTTAATGGTAAAACGTGTCGGTGATCTGAAATTGTGACAAAGAGGGTGAGAGTGGCAAAGGTCTTAAACTGCAGCTGCCAAATGTTACAAAGTTTAAAATGATAGCCAAAACCACTGAGTACCTTTATTGTGCTTAACCCTGATTATTTCTTTCCTGTCACTCCTAGCAATTCACACCATCGCACACTTATTCAATGTAGAGTGGAGTGTGCAAGCCCGTGTTGAAGAGAAAGGAACTCTGGCAGCTGTGCTTTCTAGCCTTGGTGATAACCCAAATGAAAGCTATATCAACTTTTTTAGAAAAACTATTGGGGTAAGTGACATCAGGCTGTGAAGAATCAGTATTACACTTGGTTAGATGACCATATAAAACAATCTGAGCAGAGTGCCTATTTCTGGTGGGCACAGTCTGGGTTTGTGTTGCAGGGAACCATCTGGAGACGTGAGCCGAGTAACAACCGGACACCGATACGGTTAAAGTTGTTCTCCCTTTATTGCCCAAATAGTGTGCTTATATACCTTGTCAAGCTAAACATCAGCTGTCCATGCACCATAAGCTAAAATATAATTGGTTATACTAACTCTGTCCACGCGCATAAACATAGGACACAATTGGTTATACTAACTAAAACATGCGAAACTTGTCTCAGCCTAATTGGTCAAGATAAACTGCCGAATTGAGGTTCTTCGTGCCAAGTTCCCTTTATCTTGGAATGTGCACCTGTGTTCTTCTAATTGGCATCTTTCTTTTTTTGTCTTCTTGTTTATTCTGTTCAAGGCCTTCTAAAGGCATCTGGAATGCTTTTGCGACCATTAGCTAAATACGTGTCTGCAACAGGTTTGGACCATCTTGCAGCAAAATTCTGCACAATTCATTCTTCTATATTTGTGAGCAATATTGTTGCTGAATTTTGGTAGTATAAACTTTTTCACCTCAGGATTTCAAAGTAGTTTTAAAACATTACATAAAAACAAATACCCTGCAAAAAAGTTTTCTGACTAAGGTAGATGTGGCATACAGAAAGGCACACCGATATCAAGGCAAAAGTTTTGAACGTGGGCTCCTTAACTCTGGTTAAAAAAAAAAACCCACCACCAAAATAAGGAAGTTCCCCATTCCTCAGAAGCACCAAGCATCCGATCTCTGTACGAGTTATGAGACCCACAGCTGCACAACGCCACTGAAAAGGAGCACTTTCATTTAGCTCCCTAAATATAGATGTAACAACAGAGATGTCCAGAAGTGTTCACTTTCCCCAAGCCTGTACTGCTGAGCAGCGGCAGAGTGAGAAACAGTGTTTGGTGTGTGAATCGGTGGAAAACCCTTTCTACTTCCACTTACTTTAGTACAAGTAAATCTGCAGTGCAACAACAGTGGAGTGGGATTGGGGCATTGTTGGCACGCAAATTCATGGAAGGTGACTTAAAACCTACAACAAGGTACAGGATTTGTTGAGTGAGACAGACTGATGGTTCAGCTGGCTCTGCTTTGATGCAACCCCTTCCTTAGACCAACGTGTGCAATTCTTTCACAGAATCCTGTGGGGGGCCTGTATGTGGCTTTCACGTATTTGGCTGGTCTCACTGGCGTTATCATCACACTGGCCCTCATACTAATCATCACGTCATCCACCAAAACCATCCGAAGGTCGTATTTTGAAGTATTTTGGTACACCCACCATCTCTTTGTCATCTTCTTCATTGGCCTTGTCATCCATGGTGCTGGGTGAGTATTCGCACTTATCACACAATACACAATAACTACTGTATCTTAATGTAAAGCCCTCTACTCACCTAAGTATAGGGACTTAAGTCACTAAGCAGCAGTTATTTTTTATGGTAATGATGGGCCAACAGAGGCTTTGAGAGCCAAGAGGCTCTCACTGGTACATGCAACAAGCTATTCATAGGCAGGAGGCTTTATGGGACTTGCATACTTAAGCTCACTCAACTTCTTCTGGTATTTTAATGGGAAAGCTCTTTTCTAAGGTTCCTGTTTCTAATTGTTAATTTATCTTTCTCTCCTAAAAGGAATTGCATCACACACATGCATGTAAGGATGACATAGGGCCCAGGATTTTGTTGGGTAAATGAAAACTATAATAACACAGACTTATCTTTCAGACTTGGATGAACTTTTAATATCAGCAACATTTCAGAATAGGTTTTTGCTGTTGCAGCTCAAATAAAGGCAACTGTAAGTTTTTGTAACTTCCAAATGCCAAACATCTTTTTCCACTGTTGGCTCATTCCATATCTTCTTCTGAAATAGCTGAAAAGCCTAATGAAACAACTTTAGCACTACGCAAACACAATTTTAGCACTTAGAAAAATGAAATTTAGTTCCATTTTATAAAACCATAGAACTGATGCATAAAGAAAAAAAAAGGGCTAAATTATCCAAGCCACATTTCATAGTTCATAATTATACTGTATTGTCCATTTTAAAGTAAATTCTAGGTGTACTAGAAAGTGTGCTTTAAAAATGCCCAGCAAAAATGACTATTCAAAAACACTTCCTCTCAGTCCAGTAGTGCTAGAAAAAAGACAGAAATGAGACTACAACAGGAAGAACAAAAATAGAAGGCAGATAAGAATCACCACCAGCATATTTGTCCATTCCAACTTCCAAAAAAAGGAGAAGGTTTGAGTAAAACCTGTTGACGGAAAAGAACAAGTGGTTCATGTTTTCTGCGGCAAATATTGTATAGTTACTGGCAAAAGGTCCAAATTTGCCAGTAGTTATGACACAATGCTATCAGAAAGCAAGTGTTGCTCTTCCTAGAGGTCAGTGAGGAGCATATATTTCATAAAAGTTGACTTTTTATTTACTTGGATGTTCAGTATACTTCCACCATTTTAATTGCACTGTACTGAAAAGACAAGAGTTTAGGCAGCAGTGGGGTTGAACTTGGTTGTCAGAGAAGTTCAGCTATCCTTTGGAAGGAGATAAACACAGGAATATTATTGTTTGTAGAGGGAAGGATGCTTTCTGGGTGTGAACTCAGTGGCCTCGCTTATTTGGCCTTAAAGGCAAGAATGACATTCTGAGTTTAGAGAAAATACTAATACATTGAAAAATATTGGACAGGCTTTTTGCACTCAAGGAAGGCATCTTAGGTGGATGTTATGGAGTAAGTATGACCTGCCAGTCTCAAAGTAATAGAGAGAGGCATAGATGTCAGTTTATCTCAGGAGACAGAAGGCCGTGTGTCAAATATACATATATATACGTACATATATGTATATACTGAAAACTGAACCAAAGGTAATAGAATTGAAGGGGCAGATTCTTGTCCATTACAAGCTGTTACAGCACTTTTGTAGCACTGATGTTTTTTGTGCATGAGCTATGTGTCACAGACAGATGTCCCAAACTTCCCATCACAGTAAATGTAAAGAGAGAGTACAGAGATGCAGATCAACCTGCTTTGGAAGCTAAAGTAACGCTTTCAGCCGAAAAAGAAGTAATTATAAGGCTATACTACTGAAAGCTTAATTGCAGTACTGGAAGAGCATCTACACTGAGTAATAAGGGAAAATAAGTCTTTTCTTTCTCTTGTACAGGGTACCAGCATTGTCAAACCTTGAATGGAGCATAGGGCAAGGCAAAAACCCTCAGGCCCACTTTCCCTTAAGCAATGGGGTGAGGAGTGGCAGGAAACGGGCTCCTCCTGTTCCCGTAACTCATCCCAGCGGGCGGCTCAGCTGAACCCGCTGTCACTGGTGGGGAAGTAAACTGCAACTGGTGATGTTCCTGCAAACTGCAACTCGTGATGCTCCTGGGACAGTGTCATTCCTTCCCTTTATTTTTCAGGCAGGATGTTAATCAAACCTTTAATGAGGAAGAGGTTCATTAGTAATATTTATGAGCGATGCAATCATTTAACTTTCAAGACTGTGAACAGGCTTTCTAATGATCTGTCACTTAAAGCTAGGCATACATATGACTTTGATACCATGTTTTTTTGAAACATCAGAAACATAGTCTAGTTAACGGAAACTGAGCTAGAAAAGCAGAAAGAGAAGTCATGGGAAGAAGATATCAACCGAATCATATTGGCAGATAACTGAACAGCCTGATCAGAATCAGACCGTTTCTAGGGAAAGGCAGCAGATCTCAGTCTGAATTTCTCTACTATGACCCTCAGCCTAATAATTACCATCATTTTGGGGATTCTCACTCACCCCTGAGGTTGGCAGAACTTCAGACAGAGGCAGGAAATAGTGAACAAGGTCAGAATATATTTTTCCCCCTCAAAACTGAAACTGTCTTTCAGCACTAGCTCTGCCACTGGAAATATAGCTGAACTGGAGCAATCAGGCTTCTCTATAATACACCAAAAAACAACAACAAAACCCCCTAACCAAGCAAGAATATAGAGGCCAGATCATCAGCTGATGCAAGCTGGTATAGCTGGCATAGCTGCTTTGCATCAGAAGCGTTTGTGTTCATGCACACCAACTGAACAGCTACTCCACAGCTTTAGAGGGAGAGGAAGGGTCAAAGGAAGGATGTATGTTGGAAAGGGCTCTCCAAGTTTCTAAGATAAACAACAGAAATAATTTCTGTACCTGTCCCTAGGAAATTGATTACTTTGCCCACTCCAGGTTTTGTTTTCACTGAAGAAAAAAGTAGGGTAACTCTGAAAAGAATGAAGCTTTCCTATTGTGACCATATCCTGGAAATGGTAATGGACATACTTCTCAGTTCTTCACCTAATCTTGTAGTCAGTATTTTCCCCCACAAACTTTTCTCCCCATTTTTATCATTTTAATAGCAATTCTGTGGGTTGATTAGAGCAGTAAAGCTGTATCAAAGCTGTACCACTGCAGAAGTCCACAACTGTACATAAATAGAGTAGTACATAAATGGAATAACAATAAGGGACAGATACCTTCATTTTCATTTCATTGCCTTAATGATTTTTATTTTTTTCCAGGCGTATTGTACGGGGCCAGACAGCTGCGAGTCTGGCTGAACATGATCCAGAGATTTGCTACAAGAACTTCACTCACTGGGGGAAGAAGGGGGCTTGCCCAATCCCCCAGTTTTCAGGGAATCCTCCTATGGTAAGAACAGTTGTCTTGAGTGTAAATCCAATTTACAATGTTTACACTGTACTCTTTTTGCTAAATAACACATGCACTTGCTATGTAACCCCCAGTGCTCTTCAGTGGCGGCTTTCTCTACATAAAGCAACAGATTTTGACACAATGGATTAAAAGCAGAAATGGACTACAGACAGACAGACAACCCACTTCCACTGTGCTGTAAAATGAGCACAATTAACAGGCAAAGCAATGTGAAAATCGTACCTGAGAACTGTTTACCCAAAATGTATTTTGTGGCTTGTGGGGATTTCTAGAAAGTGCTATAATCCACATAATAAATCACTTCACATTATTAATGGACTAATGTTCATTAAAAGAAAATTAATGCCTCTGGAAATGTGACATTGAAACTTCAGCTTTTATTGACTAACCAGGCTGGTTGTTCATTCACATTTCAGACTGATCTGTTAACAGAAACTACATCTTTTCCTGCAGTAATACAGACCTGAGTCAATAATACATTCAGAGCTTTACTCCACATTTCACGTAGTTACCTTAATTTTTAGGCAGAGACAAAAATCACTCTTTGCTGTCACTCTAGTAGCAACTAAAAAGCCAGCTGCAACCGGCAACAAAGAAATTCCCTGTCTGACCAGAAGTAATTTTGAAGGTGACGTATCTCTTAAAGGTTCCCTACTCTAGATTACCTGAATTTCACATCTGCTCATAGCATTTACAGGACTCGATTTAATCTAACTTGCCATCTTCATCATCCGGCTTCTCATTTTATTCTGCCTACAGACATGGAAGTGGGTAGTAGGTCCCATGTTTTTGTACCTGTGTGAGAGGTTGGTGCGGTTTTGGAGGTCACAGCAGAAGGTTGTTATCACAAAGGTATGTGTTGACGTTACGCTTAACACCGGGCAAAATATTACCAATTTTTCCAAATGGTGCAGCAAAGCCAGTGGCTCCTACACAGCAGACAATGTTATCAGTGAAAGGAATGTTCCATCTGCTATCGTGGTGTTAACCTCTAACTTCTAAATGCAGCCTGCCTCTAAAAGAGAGCAAGAAGAGGAAGGTAGCAAAGGCACAGGACTGACTCTTAGGAAATAAAAATTAATTTTCTTTGTATTGAGTGAAAAATTCCACAATGTAGAAATTCCACAGCCTTAAGAGTAATTTAAGATACCAAATCTTTGTTTTCAAAACTACCCAGATGTTTAGGAATTCTGATTCTTCAGCAGAACAAATGACTCTTGAAAAGGAGAGTTAGGGGGTGCCTATTTTGTGCAGCCAAAGCTAATGTTGAGCTTCCATTCCCCATGGTGTGTTGCAGAGATATTAACGCTGGTTCTGAAGGTCTGACAGACAAATTAGCATGGCACTAAGCTCAAACATATAAAAACTACCCTGGCCTTTCCTAGTGTAATTTCCTCACATGGCACTGTGCTGCATCTCGTGGACATAACCTGTTCAAATCATAGCAGGGCTTGGGGGATGACATTAGATGTCTCTACTGTGCTCTGGCACGATGCTGACATGTAGGAAGGCTCCTATATGCTTGTGTGCTTTTTGGTAATTTTACCAAAATATCTCTGAGCCATTTCGACAGCATATGTCTGTGGCACCTGCTTATTGCCCTGTTGGCAGAAAATTAGCCACTATTATTAATACCTACATTAATAGATAGAGAAACTTGATTGTCCCTCTTGCATATCTCTTCTGAAAAATGAAAATATCTTTGGCAGACAACTTTAGGATTAAAAAATCATAGTGACAGAAATATTGGCCTTGCTTCTAGAATATTGCTTCTATTTATTCTTGGCTAAAGACAGGCAGAATGCAAATGCCTGTATTATAGGTCCCACCCAGCTATAACACAAAAACATCCGTTTCCAGTGGTACTATCTATTCAGTTCCCCATCTGTATGACAGCCCTATATTTTTGTCCCTATATATACAGTCAGATCCCATAACACTGTGGTCTGTGCCACTGTGCAAGGTGCATCTGGAATTAACAATGTGCATACATAGATCTGGTGATGTGTTACAAGATGTGCCAGTCTGACCCGTCCTTTTTGGAGTGATTGCAAGCATGGTGTCAAAAAATACTTCAACCAAAAATTCAGCATCTTCTGCAGTCTTTCATCTGGCTGTCAGGCACTGTTCCTCACTTCCAGTTCTGCTGGGAACAAAGTTTCACCTGCTTTCCTTGCTCTCATAGCAGAGGATGATGTTAGTGATAGAGGATGTAGATACATCCAGTGAACAGTGAAGACAGCCTTTTTCTTTTCCCTTTTTTCCCCTTGTCTCTCTCACTGTAGGTGGTCATTCATCCCTTCAAGACAATTGAGCTCCAGATGATGAAGAAGGGCTTCAAGATGGAGGTCGGGCAATACATTTTTGTCAAATGTCCAGCAGTGTCTAAACTGGAATGGCATCCATTTACATTAACCTCTGCTCCAGAAGAGGATTACTTCAGCATTCACATCCGTATTGTAGGAGACTGGACAGAGGGCTTGTTCAATGCCTGCGGATGTGATAAGCAAGAATTTCAGGAGGCATGGAAGTTGCCCAAGTACGTACAAAGAGTCTCCAACCTTTACCAACCTTGGTAAAGTCAACCAACACCTACAACAGCTTCAATTTTGCTCAACCAGTTTGGTGGCACCTGTGATATAATCCTTAACTACTTCCATCATGGATGTGGGCCTTAAATGGCTCTTTACAGTTTCTTCCTATCAACCCTACCTCTTCTTTTGCTGACTAGTATTCAGCCCAAATGTGCATGGTAGCAGACAAACACCTTACCTTTTTATTGTTATTTTAAATGGTGCTAATAAATATTCACTATTGATTTATTAAGTGTACTTTCAATTTCAGAATAGCTGTGGACGGCCCCTTTGGAACAGCGAGTGAGGATGTATTCAGTTATGAAACTGTTATGCTTGTTGGAGCTGGAATAGGGGTCACCCCCTTTGCATCTGTACTCAAGTCTGTCTGGTACAAATACTGCCACGATGCGACCAACCTAAAACTCAAGAAGGTACGTGTCCTCTTTCCCAGAACCAACATAATTGTTCAAGGGCCAACAGCCCAAATCAAAACAGGCCCAGCAAAGGTGATCTGGCTCCAGACATGCGTGAGTCCTACGAGAAGAGTCCAGTTACCTCACAAGACTAGCAGGCAGGGAAGCAGGAGGGTCAAAAGCAAAAATATAATAAAAGGAGAAATAGCCTATGAGCAAAATGACACATGCAAATCCTGACTGTGGCCTTGGGGACTTCCACGTGCACTGGAGATGCTGTTCAATCTGCATGAGAAACATAAAGTCCAAGGCACTAATACAGCCCGTGCAAATATTGCATTCCTTCCCTAAGCACAGAGAAAGCACAACTTTCTGTCAGTGGAAGAGCACTGCTACCATCCTCCTCTCCCCTCCTGCCCCTGGAAACTCCCTGGGCAGAGGTGCATGGTCACACTCTGCAGTTATGGTCATATTCACAGAACAGAACTGGTTTTGTTACCTGCTTTAATTTACCTTGCCTGCCAGCAGACAGTGAGATAGAGTCTACCTCTAAATCATTAATTTATGTCCTAACAAACTGTTTTACAAGGATGTAAGTGGGGAAACATCATGAACTAATAATGTAACCTGCTGGTGGAAGAGAAATAGAAAGATGTTTCCTTGTTCTTGCAGTCACTCATTCTGCTTCACAACCCTCCCAGCATCAAAACTCCTGAATACCCTCGATACCATCCTACCCATCTACTGAAGTGGTCAGGGCAATTTCTACAAGAACTCTACAATCCTCATTCTGCCAGCAGACATAAACCAGAAACCATAAGTACCTATGTCCCCTGACAGCTCACTCTTGTCTCTTCCAGATTTATTTTTACTGGCTTTGCAGGGACACTCATGCTTTTGAATGGTTTGCTGACCTCTTGCAATCTCTGGAGGCTCAAATGCAGGAGAGGAATAACGCAGACTTTCTCAGCTATAACATCTACCTTACAGGCTGGGATGAATCTCAGGTAACAACACAGAGGAAAACATCACTTCCATATGCACTGAGGCTGATGTTATCAAGTCTGTTATGTTTTGATAAATGTTCAAATGGTCTTTATCCTGGGCCTCCATCTGGCTCTCAGAAGTTTCAAATGCAGACAGGTATTACCCATCAGAAGTTACATGGGATCAGCTGCTAATGTGCATTCTGAATTCCTTTCTGGTTTACTCTGGCTGTGCACTCTGGGAAGCAGTCTTTCCTCATAGCAGCAACCTCAGGTGACCCTGCAAGTATCTCTAAGACAGCTAATACTGCTTAAAGCATAATTAATGGCATTTGGGACTGAAGAAGCTAATGCACAAAGTTTGAGCGATGGCAGCGTATTTGTTTCAGGACTCTTGTGAGTTCCCTATCTGGTCCCAGGCATGGAGGTCGCTGTGGGGATACAAAGGAGCAGCTCTTCCATGAGCCACTTGCGAATGCGTGATTGAGTCAGGAAAGGTGCTCACTCTTTTACTTTTAGGGATGGTTTATTTTACTTTCATCTCACCATTGTAAAGTTCACCATGTGCCTAAAGTGCTGTAGCTCAGCTAGATGGACAGGGAGGGGTAGGAGCAAGGTAGGAAGTTACCACGCATGCAATGGAAAAAAAAAAAAAACAGGAAGGAAAGAAGAAAAGTCACACAATTTTTCCTTGGGGAGAAAGTTACCTGTAACTTTTTTCTCATCTAAAAGTGCTGCAGAACTCTGCAAGGCCTGAACTTATGCCCTTAACCACATCTTCTCCTCCTGGCTTTACTTAGCTTAGCTGGTCTAGGTGAAAGTCACACAGGGAGGGTGAACAAGACCTCCTCATATGGATCAAAGCTTCCAGACATCAAACTGGCAGAACTGCATTAAGGTCAAGGGAGTTGTATTATTGTACCTGAAGTGGAAGTTTTAATTCATAGCTTTATTTTACATTTCTTAGACTAAACCAGTTCATTGCAAAATAAATGTAATTAATTGCTATGTTCAGTGCTTCAGAGCTTTAACTCTTGAGATTGCCCAGTCTGGGGAAAAGGAGGAGATGATAGACACTGATAGTCAGGACTTTACCAATGTTAGCTTTCCTCGCTAAACACCATAAATTCCATATTCTCGGTTTGGAAATAATTCAGTGTGTATTGATATTATTATTTTTTTAACAGGACGTAATGCTGCCATATTTAACTCTGTCTTTATGCTGTCCTTTCTGTTTCATTTCCCACAGGCCACTCACTTCGTAATGCATCATGAAGAAGAGAAAGATGTGATTACAGGCCTTAAACAGAAAACCTTGTATGGAAGACCTAACTGGGAAAATGAGTTCAAAACTATTGCGGGGAAGCATCCTGGGTAAACCTGTACAAATCAATAGTGTCTATGGACCTCCTCTATCTAAATGCCATAATAGCACAATCTTGTTCTTTTGGCTGATAAAGCTAGAGGAGCATTTTTTTTCTAACAATCCCCAGGTATTTTCTATTCTTGTTTCAGCCATGGACAGGATCTATGGTCTTGACCAAATTGTTTTAACCTACAATTTTAAAAAAATCATCCCTTTTTGGTAAGGTACTTCATGGAGTGTCTAATTACTAGCAGAAGTTTCAGAAAAAACATACCCCATCATTCCAGCTCAAGTAGATAGGAATTTCAGGTGACATCTAAATACCTCCAAAAATACTTTCTACCTCAAAAAACAAAACCTGAATATGGATGACCTTTAGCTGAGCACCCAAAATTAGTAGGGAAAAAAACAGAAGAGTTCCTTTCAAGAATTTGTGCCATAAGCTCTTTGAAGCTCTATTTCCTTGATTCCACTGAGGTCAATAAACCTGTCTCCACTGACTTCTCCTGAGCTGAGATTTAGCTCACCATTTGTTTTAGAAGCAGCAGTAAGTGCCTTGCAAGTTTTAAGGGGTTATAAGTTTTAGGGATAGACATCCTGTTCTACTTTATTTCCTGTAACTGAGAAAAAAACCTTGCACCTACAGAACGTAAGATTGATTTACATGAAGAACATCCAACTGTTCCATACCTAGCTCCTGACCATATTTTCATTTTCTTAACAGCTCCAGAATAGGTGTTTTTCTCTGTGGACCTGAGGGCCTTGCTGACACACTCAACAAGCAGAGCATCAGCAACTCAGAAGCTGACCCACGAGGAGTACACTTCATTTTTAACAAGGAAAATTTCTAACTCCCAAGCATGTGGGAGTCATTCAATACAAAGTCTAAAGACTGGATCTCTTTTTCTGTTTGGAGTCTGGGAAGGACAGCCCAGCTTCTAATCTCAGCTACACTAACACAAATCCCTTTGCTGCTTGGGAATTATTTTGGCTCTGTGGTAGAGTAAAAGAGTCAAGTTTTACCTTAGGGAAGTTTGCACTGCCCTCTGCGTCCTGGCAATTTAGTAGAAATCTATTTTCTTTGTCTGTGTGAGGATATTTCCCCTCAATTAACTGCTTTTATCCTCCTATTATTCATAATGACTGCCGAAGGGTCTAGGCAGCCATATGCATTTGGGAGACAATTCACGCTGATAAAGCTTAATGCTATTAAACAATAAAGCGTTCTAGCATAATGCTTGCTATTAGGAGACAGCTTATCCTGGCTGCAGCCAGTACCTGGAGCTACGGGGGTTTGGGGAAGGGTGACTGGGAAAGATTGTTCCTTGCAAGAGGAAATCTCCTTTGCACACCAGCATCTTTCAGGCTTCCGAATACAAGCCTAAACATCTTGTCCAAGAGATAACGCAGGCAGCTGAAAAGCAACTGTTCCTCTTTAGGAAAGCAGAGAACTGGAAAGGAACCACCTGGATTTCTGAGTCCCACCCCAGCTGTGGGGGGATGACGAGGACAGAGTCAAACCAAGTCCCGCACCTGGCACGTGAGCCATCGCTTGGCTGCTTCGAACACTCTCGGTTTCACATCTTCAAATTCACGGTACAGGGATCCAGACAAGAAGAGATTTTGTGTT
The DNA here is from genome assembly GCF_026419915.1 of Harpia harpyja. Classification (NCBI taxonomy): domain Eukaryota; kingdom Metazoa; phylum Chordata; class Aves; order Accipitriformes; family Accipitridae; genus Harpia; species Harpia harpyja. The sequence goes on from NC_068947.1 coordinate 8,171,050, forward strand.
TTCAAGACTGCCATTTCTGATTTTCAAGGCTGAAGAAACTTGTTGCTAAATGATTTAATAGGTATTTTCTGAAGCATTTTTAAATGCATACAGTGCTTTTGGCCCTATTGTTCAGCTGTTCCTCTTTGACAGTGAACCAGCTTTGAGAAAGCAATGATCATGTGGGCAGTAGCTGGAATAGCTATGAATAAAGTTTCTGATGCGTATAAGACACCCATACACAGCACAGTACTTCTGTATGTACAGTACAGGTAACAGATTCTAAAAAAAAAAAAAAAGGAACCAAAACTTTTAATACCAGCAGCAGATAAAAAAAGCATTAAAACCAGCAGCACAGAAAAAATGAAAAAAGAAGTGCAAAAAGCCTTGAAAAAAGCCACAGTTTAGTATACCATGGGTCTCCTGTTCAGCTCAGTCACCTGCTTAGTGACTTTTAAACTCCGCAGCCAAGCCCTGCAATAGGTCTTACACAGCACAAGACCTTTCTGACAGGTTCTTACTGTCACAGAAGAAAGTGGTGGTCTCCTCCTGCAATTTCAAGCAAGTTTGTGTAGCCATCTGGTTGCATGTATCATATTTTACACCTCAACTTGCCAGACAGGATGTGTTCTCCCTTTATACCATTTTTAAATGTTATCCAAGCACTCCATGCTACTTCAGAAGGACAGCTTACCCATTCCTATTTATTAATATCAGTTTCTGGCAAGTGCTGGCAAAGATCAAATCTTGGTGGGGAATTTTTCAGTTCTTTCCCTCAGAAGGGCCACATTTAAATCCACATAATTCTGTTTGAAACACACCTATTAAATCAGAATAGAACATAAGCAAAATTAAAGAAACTTCTTCTGTGGAATAAAAAATATTGCTACTGAAACATAATAAGGCTCTCATCCCATACAGAGAGCACTGGAATATTTGCCTTTGATTTTAATGGAAACGTGATCAGCCTTTATACTGTTAGAAAGTGGGCAAAGAGGAATTGCAAGGTGTCTGATGGAGACAGTATATTTATCATGTGAAGAGTCTTGGAGGGGTGTATTTTAATTCACCCATTACTTTTCTAAACATTGCCATGTTTGTTCTTAAAACTCCAGGGATCTTCCCTTACTCAGCCATTTGTAATGACACTCCCTGAGCTGCTGCACACTTGTACCAGGGGTTGTTTGTCACCTCAAACTCAGAAAAAGGAATTCTGTGCTTATTAATAAATCATTGTCTTCCTAAAACATATAAAAGAATAAGAAGGTGAGAGCTTCTCAGTTTCTTTCAAAGGTTTGTTCTATTAAATACTGCTAAAATAGCAAGCCATGCATTATCAGTCATCATCTGAATATGAAGTTTTTTTAAAATCTCGGATACAGGAGTGAAACGGATAGCACTGAAATAATACAAACATAAGAAACAAACTAGCTTGAGTCCTCCCTACTCTTCAGCAAAGCACAGAGGGATGTTACTGGTACTGTTTTAAGTCAATGCTGCTGTCTTCTTGGGTGGTAAGGGAGTAAAGCCCTTCCTCCAAATGCTTGCCTGCTCTACAGAAGTTCCCCAAATCAGTGGGTTAACTGGTGAGCCTTTTCTTAATAAAACATCTTTTACAACACTTGCATTAGATATAAAGCCCATGCCTGTGTTAAATTCTTAGACAGCTGTGGCTGCGACAGCACCACCACTTCCCAGGCGGGACATACAGTGCTCCTCATTCACCCGGAGGAGAAGGCTAGGACAGCAGGCTACAGGTGAGCTTAAAGGACAGTCCTCTTTTGTGGCCCAGTGCCTCTGCTTGGAATCTGACCATTGCTATCGGCTGGGCCTCTCGCTGAAAATTTCCTCCTTCCGTGTGTTTGGGGATTTTCTCTCTTGGAGGTGGGGGAAAGGATCATTTTCACAATAAACTGATTCTTTTGCTGTCAAATTGCCTGCCCTGGAAACAAAGGGTGGCTTCTCACCTTTGTTTGAGAAACTGCACATGGTACTCAGCAGTTTAGGCAACGCTACGTGGCACCATGACCCTGCTGCAGTGGCATCTGCAAGGTTTTCTGAAAGGCAGGGATGTCCCAGGGTTGCTTCTCCAGACAGTGCGGGGGAGCCACAGGAGGAGGATGGCAGTGAATGGTTGAAGGCAGGACTTGAGGGAGTTCCATGTTTCACTGATGAGGGTCAATTGCCACCACAGAACTCTTCCTCCCATCCATACTAAGCTTCCAGTTTGCTGGGTGCCAAAGTAAATGAGCTATTGTGCTTGCTCAGGCAGAGCTCTGCCACTGCCCACGCTCGCCAGGGTCTCTGGGCACCCTCCAGAATCGTCCCCACTTCCAGTGGGATCTGAACACTATAAGCAGTTTTCCCATTAAGGCTGTCCTTCAACAGTAACCTTTGGTCCTAGCTATGCCTCATCTGCAGCGATGACTCTAAAAGAGGTAAGAACCTCTTAGCACTCCTGACACCATCAGTAGAGACAGGAGCGCGGTCTGTGTGGCACGCACTGTTGAACTCATGCTGTAGCTGAGTTTACAAAGCGGACTGACGTTTGATCTGTCCTTCCATCCAGTTCCACAAATTCCCTGTTCAAATGAAAAATGCTCTGCTGTTGGCAAGAAAAGCCAGTTGTTGGATTATTAAAATAACTGTTTCAACTAATGGAAGCAATTAGGAGTTCAATTCAGAGTGACTGAAGAGGAAAGTTGGTCTCACTTATGGCCTCAGCTCAGCATGTTTTCCTTCCCTGCTTACATAATATTTTCTCTGTCTTCCCATACGTAGTCATCTGAAATAAGCAGTTAATTAATTCATCAATAGCCTTGATCTCCAGTTCACTGTAGTTAGTCTTACAGTTAAAGACCCTCCAGGGTGCCGGGCAGCTCTGGTTTCCATTGGCCTTATCTTGATTTTGGAAACTGGAAGGGGGCTTCGGAGGGGGCATGGCATCTGGTCATATTCAGAGAATATATTCAAGAGAGACCTTGATATGTACTGGGTCTCATCTAGTCTTTCCTTCCCTGGTACATACTTGCAAAGTGTGCACATGGGCAAATGAAATACAAGTTTTCCTAAGTTTTAACCTACAATAAAAATGCTACTCTGCCTGTTCACCACCATGCATGTCCCGGGGGAAACCACCCTGGTTGCAAAATAGGTCTTCCTCTTTTTAGTCTTGTAAGACTTTCTCTGCTGGGTGGGGACTTTTCTGCCTTTCAGTCCTCAAGTGGTGGGTTAAACCCAATTAGAAACAGAAAAACAAACAAAAAGCCGCCTGTGAACCAGAAGGTACTTTTAAACAAACAAGAAATAATGTTAAGGCCTCCTTACAGCACTTTTTCTCAGGATCCTGCTCTATTTTGGAGTGTTCTTAACAAATTAATGTTGACTCTTTTTATTTTTTCATCTTTCAATGAGTTCCTTGCAGAATTCATAGCCAGGTGTAAGCCCTGACACCTCAAACACATAGGTATATATGCTCAAAGGAAGTTAGGAGCATACATTAAGATGCTAATGGTTATAAGCGTTGGCAGGATCAAGATACTCATGTCTGACTGTGTATAACAGCGTCAGTTCCACAGACACAAGCCAGAGTAGTTACTTGTCATGAACCACACATTTGTTTCTGTATTTCATACAGACCTTAGCAACCTGCTGGTCTCATTTACATTCACCACACACCAACCAGCCCAGACGAGAAGCAAAATTAATTGCAGTAGAGTGGAAAAGTGTTGAGAGACTTGCTGAAAGCTTACAAATGCTTTCCAGCCCCGTTCTGCACCTCCGCTAATCCCATTCCCTCCCCTTCCACTGGTACTCTTCTGCCTGCCTAAGTGGTGTATCTCTGCCCAGCCAGCTACCAAAGATTTCTCTCCGTCCATCCTCTTCTACCAATTGCTGCTATCACCCCTTCACTCACCCACTCCTTCCTGCTCCCCAGCTCTGCAAGTTTCCCGAAAATCTCCAGCTCGCACAATCTTTTTGCCAATTTTGCAAGTGCTTGTGCCCACTGCAAGTGCAGGGAGAGGCACAAGGGCTTCGCTCCCAGCTCCAACCAGTGCAGCGCGCGTCTCGCATAAAATGATTCATCTGCAGCCTCCTCTGTCACTACAAATAGACCAGGGCTGTAGCCACCTCTGCATTGCTCAAACACGTTATATTGGTCCCTTCCCGTAATATTCTCTCCCCCTGCTTAATGATTTTTATTTTAAATTCTACAATAAAGGAAATTTATGAGCTGCTCTGTTCTAGCATTTCAGCATGTACTTTTATCCTGTAAAGCATTTGACCTGCATTTGACCCTATATTTCATTTGCATTGTTCAGAAATTAGGGAAATGGCCAAAAAACTCACTCCCCCGCAAATACCCACCCACCTTGCTGAGCATTATTGTAGAGGGAGGGAAAAGGCCAGCCAGGGAGGTGTCAGACCATCTCTCCCCCTTGGAACTGATGCTTTACAATGCTGGGAACAATTTACAAAGCAAAGTGCCCTGCAAATAGCTCTTTGGTTGATTTTGTTTTGTACTTGTAGGTCAAGTGGTGTTAAGACCAGAAAGTATGCAAATACTATTCACCATGAGTTTTATGGCCTTCGGGACAAATGGATTGCAGAGACATCTTTCGTCAAGTCACTTTCGAAGTAAAGTGTTGATGCTTCTTATGCTGGTTTTGTCTTTTTACACTCCTGTGAGTTAAACTGGACAGTGCCAAAGTCCAGGGTCTGCACTGCGGCTCTGTAAGGTTTCTCTTTGAATGATGGAGAGCACTGTGAAAATTCAGGTGGAATTTTCCTGCGTGCAGAAATGGCATAGGGAAGAACTGGGACAGGGCAATTGCCATCATCTCTTTGCAGTTAACAGGCCAAAATGTAGTTGTCAATACCGGCGTTAAGAGCTGGGCATTTTGGCACAGCAAGTGTCCAGTTTCATATCACAGACTCTCCACCCTTCTAGACTGAAGAGATTTCTACCCTGCAATCTCATGCAGCCAGGGTGTAAGTGAATAACCCTGCAGGATGACCCAAGGCTGGGCAAGCTCCCGTGAACAGCTAATGAAGACAGTTGCCGCTGTGGTTTTATCACCCTCTCTGACGTTTTCTCATACTTCCCTTTCATCTGTGACAACGGATGCTAGCTCAAGCCCGTTTTCAGGCAGCGAATTCACACAAGCCCTCTGAGACCTTAACCTTGCTCAGATAGCAGCAAGGAAATAATCAGCAAAGACTGACAAACCAACTGTGAGAAACACTTTCTAGAGCCAATCCCCCTGAGGGGACAGAAGAAGAGCCCTGTAGACCATCAGCAGCTACCTTCTGCCTCAAAATTAGGAAAGTTCCTCTCATCTGTTAACAATTCATGAAAGACTCACTGTAATAGGGCTGCAAATGGTTAAGTAAGTACGTGGATCATTGTCCATCACTGTTGTCCATCTCATGCATAAATTAAGCACTCAAATAGCAAAGACCTAAGGCTACAAGTCAAAACAAATAACGACAAAAACAGTGTGTAAAGGAGAGCAACACGAGCTGCAATGAAATACTGCTTACAGAGGACTAACTGATGCTCAGTTACCCAATATTACTTGGCATTCGCTTTACAGGAAACCTCTAAAGATTATAGTGTCTGCCACAGTTATTGCTGCAGCTGGAAGTGAGCCTTTTCCCTGCCATTTTACACCCCCTGAGGCAGGCACCAAAGCCCATGTTGCACACATAGCCAGGGAATCTTGCCTCAAGTTAGTCGTTGCTGGTAATTTAATGCATGTCCCAATGCCTTTATTTGCATTAATCTGTCAGACGTTCAGCTGGTATCACTGGAACAGCCATGATAATGAATGAAGTGACCAGTTGGGGACTGCAGGTTCGTATGCTGTGTTCCCTCCCATCACTGCCTGGGGCATACCAGCAGCTTTTCCCCAAGCGACAGCTCTGAATAACAGCTCTCCTCCAGGATAACACTTGTGATACGAGTCTTGTCCTGAGTGTTGCATGACAGGGCCAATACCTTAGCATATTTAGAACATTTGCCAGTGTTCCTTGTTGATGGCCTGCAAGAAGACAATATCCTATTTAAGCACTTTACGCACTGACTCCCTCTGTAGGAACTTGTATGCCCTAAATCCTTTCAGGGTGGTGGGGTGGTTAACTAAATTTGCAGGATGCAGGTATCAGTGACAGATTAGAGATAAGATCTCTGTAGCAATATTTGGGGTGGGGATCTTGAGGCCAGCAGAAAGGGAACAGTAGTAATCAGAGGAGGAGATGATGAGAGCCACTATAGGAGTCTCGGCTTGCGAGGCTGGATAGGAAAAACAGCATCTCCCAACTGTTCTGCTGCAAAAAAAATCTGCATTTCTCAGGCTTGGTCAGGGAGTGATAGATACAGGCAACTTACTACTAGGAAAATTTAACAGGTACACCTGCATTTATGTAAGTAACAGAAGCTAGCCCCAAAACCAAGAAAATGATGTTCCTTTCAAGTCATTTGCAAAGACTAAGCTGTAACCCATTAAGATGGCCACTTCTCCTTTAGAAGTAACAGATGTTCTTTCCTTGTTTAGCTAATGTACACAGTCATTTAATTTGTTTCAGGATGCTGGGCCTTTCCCTTCTCCCCCTACCAGTGGACAAAACCACCGTTCATTGCCAGCTAATGGGGACAGCTTTTGCATGTTGTAACCGCACAAGGAAGCTGTATCAGCAGAGAAAATACTGCCGGGGCAAGCTAGCAAACCACTGCCTTATGTGCCGAGTAGGTATTTACTCCTGCCGAGGAAAGTGTCTGTGGGAAATGTTGCCCAGGACTGGCCTTTGCATATCTTGTAAATGCCACACGAGCCGCAAAGGGAACCTCTCACCTCGTTTGTCTTGTTCTCCACCCAACTTAAGAATACTCTCATCTTTTAAAAAACTAATCAAAGCAATTTCTTCCTAATATAACTACAAGCCCTTCTCCTCTTCCATCTATAACCAAAAAAATTATTTTATACAATTGCCAATACTCCCATTTTCATCTTAAACCTTCTCCTGTCTGACTTCTCAGTGCGACTCTCAAAATGCTGTGACTAAAGTTTCTAAGTAGGCAGATCCCTAGCCCTCTGTTGTTGTTGCCCTTGACATATCAGTCAGCACCAACATGCTCAGCCACGACCTTCCTCAGAGATCTTCATCGCTGTCCTCATCTTGAGACAACTGTTGGACTCAAATTCCTCTCTAGGACCACTGGTTTTGGGCTGGCTAATACTGCTTCTTTGTATTCCTAGGACTGCCTGTGTCCATCCATTTCTCTTCGCAGTCAAACTGAACAGCTTTCAGACAGTAGCTGGGTTTTTCTTTTATGTTTGAATAACATCCAGCATAGCTGGGCATTGTTCCCAACTTAGTGCTTCTAGGTGATGCAGTAATAATAACATCATTATAATAACAATGCTACTTTTACTACTAGTACTACTATTATTATGGAGAACCAGGATCACACATTCCAGTGGCTACTGTTTGAGCAACTCTTAAGCTAGGTTTCCAAGCTAGGTTTATTTGTTTAATCTGTTTTCCTAAAGAAATGAGATAGGAGCTGAGGGAACAAATGGACTACTGAAAAAGGGAGAGACAGTTTTGTAAATTCAGCTGCATTTCAGGGTTGGTCCTACGAGTTGGGAGTTTGCCTCTTATTTAAATCATCTACCTATGTGGAAAATAAAAAATAAATCTGGAGCTCTGTGTTCTCTCTTAAGTTTCTGTTTCAGCTGTTGGTGTTTTCCACGCCCCTTCACATTGCCTCTCTTCTTTGCTTTTCTCTGTTTCAAGTTTGGCTTATAAAAGAGAAAACATCATGCAGATTTTTACGAGATTGTACAGCCCCTTGACCAGCTCCAGTGGGTGAATGAAGGAGGCTGGCAATATATAAGACCAATTCTATTTTTAATTCCCCAACATCTGTTCAGTATCAATAGATTATCACTACTGTTGTGGTCTAATAGATGAATGGCGGTCCCGCGTCTCTTCTCAAGAGAAAGTATTTCCAATAGCAGCAAGACTGAAATTAAAAGTGTCGTATATATAGTTAAGCATGCGTACAAACAGCATAGTTTATGAGGCCCAACAGCTAATACAAAACCAGCCGAGGCAGAAGACGGGCGGGTGACCGTCACACACACAGCTCGCAGCCGCTGCCCTAACTCCGAGTTCCCCGCGGGGAAGTAAGAAGAGGGCCTGTGGGCTATCTATCTGCCGGCCAGCACCGACAGGCCGTTTGCAGGCTCATGTTTCCTGGAGGCTACCACATTTTCACAGAAAACATACGTTTCAAGGGGAATGGCACAACCGTAACTGCCCGGTGCTGTTTTGTAAGAAAGTTACTGATACGTGTTATTACTACTACTTTTAAGGCTGCAGTTGGGGCGTTTCCACCTTGGCTGGTTCCCCTTGACCGCGTTTGCCTGCTTTCCCGCCATCTCTCCTCAGGGTTCCCCGCTGCCCGCAGCGGCGCGGAGCCCGGGCCCCCGGCCCTCCCTCAGGCCGGCCCCCTCGGCTGCAGCCGCCAAACAGCCCCCCCCGAGGCAGGGAAGCGCCGGGCTTTTGTACCGGGAGCTCTGAAACGCACGGGCAGCGGTGTCCGCCCCTTACGACGGGCCCTTTCCCACCCGCGGCCCAGCCCGGCCAGGCCGCGCTCTCCACCCCCCCCTCGGCGGGGGCGCCCGGGCCGTGACCGGCCGGCCGGGGGAACCAGGGGAGCTTCGGCCGCTCGGCCCCGGGCCCTGCCCGCGCTCCCGCCTGAGCCACCGCCGGGGCTGGTGGGCTTGTCGCCGGCTGTGGGTGCGCTGCCGCCCCGCCGCCACCCGCCGGAGCCTTACAGGCCCCGCACACCGGGTCTGTGTGGCGGTGAAAGAGGCACTCGGGATGACGACGAGACGGTTCCAAAGCAACGGCAAAAAGACCTCTTTATTGTCTCTTACAGCATACTTCTATGGTACCGAAACAGGAGCGCGTTATCTGGCTCGGCTGGGATGTTTGCCAGTCCTCAGAACACAAAAGATAAACACGCTCCACACGCATACTCGTGACTGTCTTCAGCCACATCTTCCCAGGCGCACACCGGGCGATCCTCCGACCCAACCCTGTAATACTAGTTCTTCAAAGGCTTGGCAAACACGCGGCACCGCAAGTTCTAACGCTCGCTCTTGAGTCAAACGCCAGGTGTTCCGAGCTGCGCCCACATCTCCCCCTTTTTTGTTTAGGAACATCAGATTGATGAGGAAGGCAGCGAGGACTCTAGCTTCAAATCGGCGCAATCCTCGTACTGCTCCTCAGATGATTCTGATTGCTACAAACATACAAATGATTAATAACCCTCCAACAGCGATAAAAATTCAGATACACAGATTTAAACCTTCAAACCATGTTTTTGGATTTAACCATTTAACACTATTAGACAATTCTTCAAAAACATCTTGTGCTGCTGATTTTGTATATTTCCCATTTGATCGTGTAATATCTGCGTGAGATCTAAGATCTCTCCTGCAATATTAGTAGCAAATGCACCTTGTAAATGCGCCTTCACCTGATTCCAATCACGTAACACTTTCATTCCATTGTAAAGGAGTTACACACAGCCCTTGTTTTCGAAATTCCCAATCACAATGTAATTCCATTCTATTTTGCAATGCACTTTGTCTATCTCCGTGTGATGGGTTGACCCTGGCTGGACGCCAGGCGCCCACCAAAGCCGTTCTATCACTCCCCCTCCTCAGCTGGACAGGGGGACAAGAAATGGGGTTTGCGGGCAGTTCATCACACATTATCTCTGTCGCTTCATCCTCCTCAGGGGCAGCACTCATCACACTCCTCCCCTGCTCCAGCGTGGGATCTCTCCCATGGGACACAGTCCTCCACAAACTGCTCCAGTGTGGGTCCCTTCCATGGCGTGCAGCCCTTCAGGAACGTACCGCTCCAGCGTGGGTCCCCCACGGGGTCACAAGTCCTGCCAGAAAACCCACTCCGTGGGCTTCTCTCTCCACAGATCTGCAGGTCCTGCCAGGAACCTGCTCCAGCATGGGCTTCCCACGGGGTCACAGCCTCCTTCAGGCACCCACCTGCTCCAGTGTGGGGTCCCCCCCAGGCCTGCAGGTGGAGATCTGCTCCCCCGTGGACCTCCCTGGGCTGCAGGGGGACAGCCTGCCTCACCATGGTCTTCCCCAGGGGCTGCAGGGGAATCTCTGCTCCGGCGCCTGGAGCATCTCCTCCCCCTCCTTCTTCACTGACCTTGGGATCTGCAGGGTTGTTTCTCTTACATGTTCTCACTCCTGCCTCTGGCTGCCGTTTCTGTGTGTCCTGCAACCCCCCCCCCCCTTTTTTTTCCTCTCTCTCCCTCCCCCCCCCTTCTCTCTCTCTCTCTCTCTCTTTTTTTCTTAATATGTTATCACAGAGGCGCTACCACTATCACTGATGGGCTCAGCTTTGGCCAGCAGCGGGTACGTCTTAGAGCCAGCTGGCATTGGCTCCATCAGACACAGGGGAAGCCTCCAGCAGCCCCCACAGAAGCCACCCCTGTAACCCCCCGCTACCAAAACCTTGCCACACAAACCCAATACACTCCAAGCCAAATTACCACTGCTTCTAAAGCGTCCAATCGTGCTAGTATTTGTTGATCAATTTGTACCTGGCTATTCATTTCAGCTGTAACATTTTCTAATACGTTAGCTACTGTGAGCAGTCTCAAAGGATTTCGCAAGCGCCGTGGGAGCAACGGCGGCAGTAGCTGCAATAATATAGCTGATATTATAAAGGCAATCAGCCATCCTATATATTGTTTTGGGTGACTATTTGTCCGCTTTAAAAGCCTTGATAATTGACTTAATCCTGATTCCCCTTCCCACGATCTGGTCATATTTACAGGGATCCACAATTCAGCATGACTTCGCATTGGCATGATTACTGTAAGATTTAGTTCAGATATATTCTTATGAGTAAAACAGCTAAAATACCAAGGTTGACTCAGATTAGTTTCAAAAGCATGGTTACATAAAGCGATATCTACAGATTGAGCTGCTACAAAAACATAAGGATGTGAAGTACATATCATCACCGAATCTTTGTGATTCTGTGTCAGGTTCAAACTTACACAAGGAATTGTTCTTTTGCTAACCACCATGAGCTCTTTGTCGTTTTATAAATGGCACACTTATCACCCATGACTTAATGAAAAAAGGTCCAGTATTATTATTATACTGAGCTTGTAATACTGGACGAGACAATCCTCCCTCAGACCATTTCAGGGAGTAATAAGTATGTGTCATTGACACGGATCCATTCTTTCTTTTCTTCTAGTGGGCCAGTGGTAACCATAGCCCTCCCGTCCATTTTGTGTCATTAATAGAGACAGGAATCTCTGAATCCCACCATGTTACTGGCCTAAACAAGGGAGGGTCAGTAACATGGGCCCAATAAAAATGTGGCACCTGAGCCATGGTGACTATGTAAAGAAAAACGATCAGAATTCTTACAATACTGTTGCTGGCCACTATTGCCAGATATGCTAAAAAAGGTGTTCTTGGAGTAGGATACACGTTGCATCATCACGCTAGCTTGTTGCTGCATTCTCTTCAAATCTCCCCACGTGATAGCTTTTTCATTCTCGATGCGCTGCTTCCTCCTCATTCATTTATCCTCTTTCAAATTCAGAGTCTTCATCTGCGGGATTGGGTTGTTCAAGTGGTTTCACCAGCTCATGATAGGGTTTGATGTGACGAGCGGGCAGCCACCTAGGTCCTGCTGGTAGAAGAACACACGCATACCCTCGCCCCCATGTGATTAGTTCCACAGGTCCATTCCAACCAGGCCCACTAAAAGGATCCTTATATAGTACTTTAGGCCTGTGTGAAATAGAATCAGGAGTTTTAAAATGCCGATCTATTGCTGTGCTGGCCATTAAGTCTGGTGAGCGATTTAAAAAATTTAAAGTAAACATAGCATTATCTAGCTGTTGTTGTGGTGGCATATTGCCCCTTTTTTGTTTATGTAGCATGGATTTTAAAACATGATGCGCACGCTCAATTATTGCTTGTCCAGTAGGTGAACGTTGAATTCCTGTCACATGGGATACCTTCCACTGTTGCAAAAATAATTGAGTAGATTTAGCTACATACCCTTGACCATTATCAGTTTTAATGGTGTGAGGAACCCCCATAATTGCAAAGCATCGTGACCCATGTCGTTGAACATCATGCGTCTTTTCTCTAGAATAAGCAGTAGCACAAATATAAGAGGAAAAAGTATCAACAGAAACATGCACAAATTTCAAGGAGCCAAAGGCAGATACATGTGTAACATCACTTTGCCAAATGGCATTAGAACATAAACCACGTGGGTTAACTCCAATGCTCACTGCATCAGAAGCAACTCTTTGACAATCTGGACAAGAACAAATCATATCTTTAGCCTGTGCTTTTGTCAAATTGAACATTTTTTTGCAACGCTGCAGCATTTTGGTGAAAAAAGGAATGAGAGGTTACAGCAGAGTGGAACTGCACTGTGCCAACAGTGAAAGAGTCAGCCACAGCATTTCCTTTAGTTAAAGGTCCTCGCAGCACAGTGTGCGATCTAACATGACAAATAAATAAAGCATAAGTTCTTTTATTTAAAAGAGTCTGCAATGCAAAAAAATTGTTGAATAAATCTTCATCATTTATCTCCTTTAAATAAGATCCTGGTAATCGCTGTACAACATGTACGACATACTCTGAATCAGAAACAATATTGAGTGGTTCCGATGGAAATAGAGCTAAAGCATGTAAAAGAGCCTGCAATTCCACACACTGTGTGGAACCTTGTAACAAGACAACAGACGTCTGCCATACTCCATTATCTAGCCATCCAACTACACCTCTTCCAGTTTTTCCAGATCCATCAACAAAAACAGTACAAGCATTAACAATAGGAGTGTTTGATACTATTGTCTGTGGTTTAATGTCTAATGTATGAAGGTTTTGTAGTAACTTACATTTAGGCGATGAAAAAGAAATTTCGTTTGTAAAGTCAGCTAATGCAATTTGCAACAATTGTGATTGAACAAAAAAGTAATCAAAATCTTGTTTTGAAAAAGGGAGATAGATACAATGTATCTGGATCAAAACTAATGAGACACTGAGTACACGACCGTGCCTTTTGTTCCACAGTCACAATCATTTCTAAAGGCTGCGTAATAGTTTTCTTTAAAGTGTTGGAGAGAAACACCCATTCCAAATATAGAATTTTTGGAGCTACTTTATCATGTTGTCCTATAATAGCGAAAGACTGTTTCGGACCCTGTATTACATACACATCAACAGGCAAAGTTAAGTCCCTTCTATGGGTTTGTAAAGTAGATATCTTTTGTGAAACTAAATTCAACTCTTCCTTGGCAGCTGGAGTTAAAATCCGTGGTGATGTCAAATCAGGATCACCTCTCAGAATGTTAAAGAGATTATTTAATTCCTCAGTTGTGATACCTAGCATGGGCTGTACCCAGTTTATTGTACCTAATAATTTTTGAGCATCGTTCAGAGTTTGTATATCTGTCTGCAACTTTGATGACTGAGGCTGTACTGTTCTTTCCATAAGAATCCACCCTAAGTATTTCCAGGGTGGCATCCTTCGAATTTTTTCTGTAGCAATTTGAAGTCCAAAGGCTTGCAGAGAATTTACAAGATGTTGCACAACACTTTGCAAATACTGCGTTGTTTCTGTTACAATATCATCCATATAATTATATATTATAGCATTTGGAAATGCATCTCGGCTCGGTTGAATTGCAGCAGCAACTACTCTCTGACATATAGTAGGACTATTCATCATGCCCTGAGGCAGTACTGTCCACTGATAATGCTGCATAGGCTCAGCGTTATTTACACTAGGCACTGAAAAAGCAAAGTATGCACAATCATCAGGGTGTAAAGGAATCGTAAAGAAGCAATCTTTTAAATCGATGACTTGTAATTCCCACTCTTTAGGAAGCATTGTAGGATTTGGCGTCCCTGTCTGAGTAATCCCCATAGGCTGTAACGCTGCATTTATCGCTCATAAATCCTGTAATAATCACCATTTTCCTGACTTTTTTGGAATAACAAAAATAGGCATGTTCCATGGACTAGTTGAAGCGACAATGTGCCCTTGCTGTAACTGCTCTTGAATTAATTTATGTGCTTGTATCAATTTCTCCCCTTGTAACGGCCACTGATCGACCCAAAGAAGCGTGGAGGTTAGCCACATAAGTCTGAGCAGGGGTTTTAAATCAGTGACCCTTAGGATAAATTTGTATTGACCGTGGTTAGGGTAATATGCCATTGTTTCAGTAAATCTCTGCCCCACAAATTTACAGATGAGTCAACTACATAAGGTTGAATCCATGCTTCATGCTTCTCAGGCCCCTTTACTGACAAAAGTTTGGCACTTCGCATGGGTTTTTGAGTGCCTCCTATACCAACAATTGTAGAAAGAGATATTTGTAACAGCCACGAAGTTGGCCGGTCCTTTTTTGATATTATAGAAACATCTGCTCCGGTATCTAGCAATCCTGAAAACCATCTACCCTCAATTAGTAAATTTAAAATCGGCGTTGCTGCGTTATTTCCTGTGACCATAATACAAAAGGTCTCCCAGAGCTATCAAAGCTACCGTTACCTCGATTATTTTGCATCTTTTGAGGTACCCAGTAAGGAAGCAATATTAATTGGGCTATTTTTGTGTTCGCCGGAATTGTACATGGAATTTGCATTGAAATTAGTATGATTTTAATTTCCCCTTGATAATCTGAATCAATAACTCCAGGGTATACAATTAGTCCCTGCGTTGTAGCACTAGATCGTCCAATTATTAATCCTAACATGCCATCAGGCAAAGGTCCGAATATTGCAGTCCCCACAATATAAATCCTCTGTTCTTTTATTAAGAGGACATCTGCTGTTGCCAAATCCAGCCCAGTGCTCCCCGTAGTTGCGGGTCTGAGGTCACAGATGGTTCTTGCGGGCTGCCTGTTTGTGTAGCAGTCCAATTGGTTATTGGCGTCTGCACTGAATCCCAAACCCTGCTGGTTTGTGGGGCACCGGGTTTCGTGCCCTTCTTCTTGTTTCCCTGTAAGAGGTTACCTTCTTTGTCAAATTTCGATTTACATTGATTCGCCCAATGATATCCTTTACTACAACGAGGGCACAATTGATTTGGAGGTTTATCACGTTTGGGTTTCTTCCGTTTAGGACATTGCTTAGCCATATGTCCCAATTTTCCACACTCAAAACATTTCACAGTAACTTGATTAACATTTAATTGTTGTGACAGTGCAGCAGCTAACATGTTAGCTCTATGAGTTTCTGTCCCTGTATTTTGACATATCTTAATATATTCTCCAATGTCAGTAGCTTTTCCTCTAACCATTTTCAATGCAGCCTGACATTCTGTATTTGCATTCTCATAAGCCAATTGAAATAATAATACTTTTGCAGCTTCCGTATTTTCTACCTGTCGCGCTATTGCGGCCTGAAGGCGATCAATAAAAGATACATATGGCTCCTGAGAGCCCTGTCGTATAGAGGCAAACGAAGTAATACCTTGCCCAGTTTCAGGCACGCGTCGTAAAGCCATGACCGCAATACGGGTAGCTTGATCAAAAACTTGCTTTGGCAAAGCAGCTTGTGCCTGAGGTGTAACGTAAGGGCCTGCTCTTTGTAACATATTTTGATCTATATTTCTTCCTGATGACAAGTTCTCCATAATTTGTTCCACCAATAAATCATTGTATTCTAATTGCCATGCAGAATATTGAGCAGAAGTCAATACCATTTTCATAAGCAATTTCCAGTCCCGAGGAGTCATAATGTAACTACCTCCAATTGCTTCCACTAGTCCCATTGTAAACGAATTCTGTAACCCATTTTCACAAATTGATTTTCGTAATTCTTTTATCATTTCATATGGTAAACCCTCATGCTGTGGTGGTCTTCGGGGTCTGTATGTAACAGGAAAGGTAAACGTGGTATCTCCTTGCTGTAGAGCTTTTTCTCGCCAGCGCTGCATCAGGCTATTTGTATTTTTTCCCAAATCATTAAATGGATCGTCACATTTGTCATCAAAATCTACTAAAGGCGGAGCTAAAGGTACTACAGTTTTTTCTGTGCGTATTTGTTTCAACAAATCATTTTCTGAAACAGCTTTATCAGCATATGTTCTAATTGGCGTTAGAGGAGGATATAAATCCGGCTCTTTTTCAGGGTCCACATTGCCTGATTCAAAAGGATTATCATTGGAATCGGAATCTTGCTCATTAGCAACCTGCTCACAAACTGTCTCCTCAGGAGCAGTATCAGGTTGCATTGATATGATTTTCTCTGCCGGCTGTAAATGTACCAGCGCAGTGTAAATAAATTTCCATGTTACAATAAGATTTCCTGGTACATCAAATGCCAAACTGTTTTGTGTTTGTAAATGTTCCCCGACTCTTTCCCAAACCTTGCTATCGAAAGTCCCCTCTGTGGGAAACCAGCTACAGTTATCCTTTATCCATATTAAAAGAGAAGCAATTTGTTCCCCTGGTATTTTATACCCAGAGGCTCGTAAAATCTGCTGCAAAACGTTTAAGTAGAGCCTGTGCTCCTGGGAAGCTGTTTGCCCCATGCTACCGCAATCTCGCAACTCACCCGTTCTACGGGGACTGCTGGCTCCAGTTTTACGGAGTCGTGGCCACGTCTTCAGAAAACTCCCCGTTAGATTGCGTGGTCTCCGCAGTGGAGGGGAATCCCCCCTTTATTAATTTTCTTGATCACGTCGGGGTCACCCTCCGTGGCGGTGAAAGAGGCACTCGGGATGACGACGAGACGGTTCCGAAGCAACGGCAAAAAGACCTCTTTATTGTCTCTTACAGCATACTTCTGTGGTACCGAAACAGGAGCGCGTTATCTGGCTCGGCTGGGATGTTTGCCAGTCCTCAGAACACGAAAGATAAACACGCTCCACACGCATACTCGTGACTGTCTTCAGCCACATCTTCCCAGGCGCACACCGGGCGATCCTCCGACCCGACCCTGTAATACTAGTTCTTCAAAGGCTTGGCAAACACGCGGCACCGCAAGCTCTAACGCTCGCTCTTGAGTCAAACGCCAGGTGTTCCGAGCTGCGCCCACAGCCAGCCGCCCGGCGACGGCTCGCCTCGGGCCCGGCGGCTGCGCCTTTCCACCGGCCGGCGGCGGGGAGACGGCCCGGCCCCTCACGGCAGCCCGAGCGGGGCGGGGGCGCTGCGGCCAGCTCGGCCGCGTCCTCCCGCCGCGCCGCCTGCCGCCGCCTTCGGCTTCGGGCCCGGCCCCGGCCTCGGCCTCGGCCTCGGCTTCGGGCCCGGCCTCGGCCTCGGCCTCGGCTTCGGCTTCGGGCCCGGCCCCGACCTCGGCTTCGGCTTCGGGCCCGGCCCCGGCCCCGCGGCGCCCGGAGGCGTGAGGGCCCCGCGCCTCCCCGGCTCCCTTGCAGGAGGCCGGCACCCAAGGCCTCGCAAAATCCTCGATACCAGCGGCCGAGACGGGCTGTGCCTGCCCGCCTCGAAAGGCGGAGGTGCGGGCAGCCCGCGCGTTCTCCAGCGCTGAAGCAGCCAGCTCAGGATTTACTGCTGCCTGTAACTGGGAAATCCCTGTGGGGCGGCAGCTTAAAGCGCCCGAGGTCCAGGGCGGGCACGTCCAGCCTCGGCTAAAGCCCGACTTGCCCCGGTGAGTTAGGCGAAGGGCGGCACAGGCGGTTGCTGTATCCCCCCTCCAGCGGCAGCAGGGCCGCAGCCTCAGAGAGGTTTGTGTTGGCTGCCTGTGGAGCGATGCATGAAGCCCAAACTGGAAAGCACGGATTCGCCAGCTGCTACTCCAATGCAGCCAAAATTTTGCACAGAAAAACCAACCAATCCCCCCCCCCCCCCCAAACCCCCCCAAAAAAACCTAAAAACAAAAAACCAAAACAATAACAAACAAAAAAACCAAACCCGAGGCAATTGCGTAGGTTTGCTTAAGATGCCAAAGCAACGGTACAGAGAAGGGCTTGAAAGATTTCAGCACTGACCCCTAAGCCTCAGCTGATCCAGACCTAAACCTGAAATTAAAACTACTCAGTTTCTTCCCTTCCAAAGCTAGCTTTTGCAAAGTTGTGCCCTACAAACAATCATTTCAGCTGTTGTTCAGGGGACCAATAATGAGTGCCATGAAATAGGCAACTAGAATT
This sequence comes from Harpia harpyja, assembly GCF_026419915.1. Taxonomy (NCBI): domain Eukaryota; kingdom Metazoa; phylum Chordata; class Aves; order Accipitriformes; family Accipitridae; genus Harpia; species Harpia harpyja. The sequence goes on from NC_068947.1 coordinate 8,189,239, forward strand.
TGTTCACAACATTAGCAGACCATCTAGCTACAACTATGGTTACAGTTCATCTAAGATTAATTTCCTAACATGTTCAACTCAGACATGAACATGATATAGCTATTACAGCACCAATCGGTGAGATCCTTACATATTTTCAAAGACATTTCAAACTAACAAATGACGTCACTCAAAACCCTGCAGTAGATTCTTGTGTGATTTGGTCAGACAAGTTCCAATAGCCACTGTAGAAGACCACACAGAAAACAAACCCCAAAGTTATTGCCTGAGATTGGATAAAGTCGTGACTGCCTCAAGTGGAGTGCTGTGAGTGGCAATAAAGGCAGTCACATCCTTGCTGTTACCTAGCCCTCTCACTTCTGCTGGCTAGTATCTAAATGCTAAATTGTATTAATTATCTCTGGCCAGGATATTTGTTTGTATGAACGCTGTCGGAGCCCTTGTTTTGATACCTAGACATGGCTGAAGTGGAAATAAGCAACAAGAGATGAAATTCTAAATGAACAAAATTATCCACGTATGACTCAAAATTGTGAGGGAAGTGGATAAATAGAAGGGATGAACATACCTATAAATGTATGTATAATATATGTCTGTGTGACAGGATATATATACAAAGATCACCCTTGTTTTTGTCAAACAAGGACTTCACTTCATTCACCCCCCTCTCCCCCCAACCTCTAATTTTACCCGGATGGTCAAGAACAAGCACTGAATAAAGGCTGCCTCAAAAACTTCAGTAAACTCTACAGGAACAGATAGCAGAGAATGTTTAACTTCTTCCTAAGGTGTTTACAGCTATGATGGGGGGTTTTGCAGATATGATGTTTCTGATTTAGGAGGTGCTGTTCAGAAATTGTTCTGATTATATCCAATATAGGCCTACAAGGAGGAGAACCTGCTGACTAGAAAGAAGTTGGAGTTTCTTGCAGCTGAGCCAGCTAGTCCATCTCGCCACCTTCCCCTGGGGATGGGAGATTTTAATGGCTGTGATTCTGAACTCCACGTGGTCTCTACACTGTGAAGCTACGTAAGCATAGATTACAAACTCTATAATTAACTTACAGATACAGTAGAACTGTCTATTTAAAATGGTAGTGTCACTACAAAACTTGCCTTTCTGTCTCTTTTCCTTCATTCACTTGTGCTATGTGGCCCCGGTAGCTTCTTTGCATGAGACAGTAACCGTTAAGTGCCTGACACAAACCATAATGACCAGTGAGGTGTGTTTCTGTAACCCCGATTCTCCTTTTCAAGTCATTTTAGGTCAGTGGGATGGGAGTTAAAGGGGTGTTTAGCCCTACTCTGTTCCCTTTTAGAGAACTTTTACGCAACAAATAAAGCTGCTGTCACAGTATGTTTCCTGTGTTTAAGAACAGATGTTTGCTGGAACATAGGAGCTAAAACCTCCAGGTACTTGACAGTGATTTAGACTCATTGGAGTGCCTCAGTGGGCATGCAGTGTTTGGCTGCAGCCTTCTTTCGATTGTGGAGGGAAGAAAGAAACCATTCCACCTACAAGCCAATGTCCACAGACCCCCTACCTAGCATAGACCCAACAGGCTAGAGCAGCTCACATGGAACACGATGTAAACATGATAGCATAGCTTTGGAGCCACTTTGCAACTGGGTTTATTGCTGCATTTACAGAATACCACATCTGAGCCAAGATACTCCCCAAGACAAACTGGTGCTAGCTTTGAGCTGGGAGCGTCCTGCAGACACACAGGCAGAACTTCCTAGCTCAGGATATTTGATGGGGGGGGTTTGGTCTGGCTCCGTGCTTGTGTGACACCGTGACTGCGCTAAAAAATCCCTCTCTGAATTAAATGGGAACAAAGTGACCTGGTCAGACTGTACAGGAGGCAGTGCAGTCCATCTCAATGATCAGGTAAGAATTTTTGTTACAGGATCTGCTGCCTGAACAAAACTCTGCTTTCTCTATAAGGCAGCTACTCTACTAATGCATATAGGCTACCAGTAGTTAATGTTCTCTCTTTTATGGTGTATTTAAAATATCGGTGCTCTGACATTCATGTCCAACTCTAAATACGCTCACTACAAGCTGGGATTTCAGTGGCTTCTATGAGGTGCTTTAGATTGCATGAATCTAAATTGAACATATCAGGATTGTACTCATTTCATGGATCAAATCGAGTATAACGGGAAGACAGTCATCAGAAAGGCAACAAGTTACTGACAGACATCTGGCAGGCAATGAAAAGGAAAGTCATGAATCTGCTCCCTTAATTTCCCTTTCACACTCTTCTGTTTAGATTAACAAAATCTGCATGGGAAAAATCATGAAATCATATGTAGAAACATATAGTTCCACATATATGGGCTATACCTTAATGCAAACTCTTCTGTCCCATTAATAAGACCCCCATTGTTAACAATAACTCATTCTCCCGACTGCAACAACTAAGAAAACATTATATTGATAGAAAATACTATTGAAATGTTGTTGCGGGTTTTCATATTCTGCAATTCAGTTTTATCCTTGAAAACAAACTACTTGGAAAAGCAACTAATGGTGTTCAGCATTTGTTTTGAGAGTTATATTAAATACAAGTAGCTGTTTGTACCCACAGAGGATGGGGAAAAGAAAGACAGGAAAGAAGTTAAACTCACTAGGATACAATGCAGAAAGAAAATACTTTTCCCCGAGTTTCATAATAACCTTTCTGGACTAACAAAACTTTAACTTGCATCATCAAGACAAACAGTAAGAGGAACAGTAGACAAGAGGTGTAAGAAATTAGGCCAAGTCTGGGAACTAGCCTTTGACAAGGTCTTGTCCCTAAAGCGCACACACAACTTCAGTAAATTTCCCAAGTTCTCACTACTGTATACAAGGGAAGGAAAGCAAGAGGAGTATTTTTCTCAGTTCCTATTTATATTGATCAAGAACACAGGGCAAAAATACAACTAAGGCAAAACTTTATTTTTTTTTTTTTTTTGGTAGAAAGAAAAATGAAGCAGTCTTATAATTAAGCCATATCTTCTAGGTTTCTTCTGCAGCAGAACCGTCACCAAGCCTCATTAAACTGATAGTCTTACTCAGTGCATCTTGTTTTCAAGTAAAGCAAAAATACCAAATGAGATTACAAGTGGCTATTTGGAATATTTCTTCTGACCATGGCACCCAAATGCCCATTAAAGGGGGATAACAGCCACCACTATTTTTACTCACCCACTTCTTAAACTGTATCAATCGTACCAAACCTTTTTCCAGTTGCTACCCCACTTATTTTTTCACTTTGCACAATCCCAAATATCAGTGAAACTACTGCATTTTTGTCAGTTCCACAACTCGGCTCTTGGATGCTGGCACCTAGTTCAGAAACTGCTGTCCTAACCCAAATAATGTTAAATTATTATACATTTGAAGGTCAGTACAACGTACACATACATCTTCACGCTACACTTGCCTGTTAGGCAAATGCAATATTACAGTATTAATGTTACTTGCACTTAGGTAAAAGCGGTACTCTTATTTGTCTGCAAAGCAAGAGCTTTTGAATGGTATTGTGAATTACACGTACACGTGTTCCTTCTGTAGTCTCATACTAGCAATATGTATACACAATTTAAGCAATGAAATGGTTTTTAGCTTGTTCTGTGTACAAGACACTTGCTACATGCCCTAATAGTCAGTTATCTGAAAAAAAAAAAAAAACCCCAAAACCAAAAACCCAAACAAAACTGTGTAGTAGTGCTTTAACATTCGTTAAAATCCAAAACAGCCTTACGTTAGCTGTTAGGTAGTTACCAGTCTCTTCCAAAGACACGGAGTAATAGAGAAAAAATTCTATCCTTAAGCAGCATCTGAGAAAACAACTTAATGTAGCTGCCACTTAGTGGCAGCAATCATTTAGGCATTTTTGGTATTGATACATCTCTTTGTCATATAATTTGTGCATTAATCAACAAAAATGTAGGCCCCAATCCAGCAAATACTTGCGTGTGTGCAAATGCTTTTCTTCCACGTGGAATATTTCAAGTTAAGACTCATCAGATGAGCAAAGTTAAGAACTTGCATAAATCTTTACAGGAGGGGAATTCTTAATGCATAAAACTTAACTGTATTATTTCACAGGACTAAGATCCAATTCTAGATTTAGAGAACGTAGGAAACACTCCTATAAAGAACAGATATGTTGCTTTAAGATAAATGCTTCCAAAGCCAACAAGAGCCACTAGAAATGTGTGTGCCTCCTCTCTGAACACTGTAGTCCTACTTGGAGTAATGTGGGTCCAGTCTTGTTGCCCTAGCTCCTGGCTACTGCATGAGGAATCAATAAAGTGCTTGTCACAAATTCCGCAGTTGTGGAATAAAATAAAATTTAAGTACCTTCAGAATGTTTTCAGATTTATAAACTATGAATTAAGGGCTGATGTCTGATCCCAGCATGTTTCCCTGAATTGATAACAATTATTACGTTCTTCATTCTGAAGATAAATTACAAGTCTGCTAGGACTAGGTAGATTTCACCTTTGTCCCAGTGAAGTCACCCTCTGCCTCCAGGGGAAAAGCTTAACTGGATTTTATTTCAATGTAAATGTTCATGCTTGACCAAAATGTGATGCTCATGCAATTTCACAAGCACCAGCATTCAATGTGACAGTTAGCTTTGTTTAGTCAAACATGAAGCACCAGTATTGTTTACAGTATATCCACTCTGAATTGTGTTCATAATTTGTTCCCAAATGCACCATAATCCTGAGAAGTCTTGCTTGCCCTTTGACCTTTCCTTTGATGTGGTTTGTTCCTCTTGAATAAAGTATCTTTGATATTAGCTTTGATATAAATTGTATTGATCTTTGTGGCATCTTCTCATTAACATACTTCTGAATATTTAAATTACTAAAACTTTCTCTTTAGATAGATAGATACATATATTTTAAACTTTTTGCTAGCTTTCAGATAATTAATCTATGAGAACTGTCTTAGACTCTATGCTCTCTGTAGAGAGCTTCTGTATGCTCCTCATACAAAAACAAATGATGGTTTGAAATATCTAGCCATGTGTTTGGATGATTTTTTTTTTTTTTCTTAAAGGCTTCGGTGTTGCTTATATTTATCTTCCAGTCAGCTACAGGATAATAGCAACAGCAAACACATTGACAATGCAGTTCATTGTTCGGTTTTCCCATCTCACTGTGCAGGTTCCTAGAAGAGATTATTACAAAATTAAAATAGAATGCCAGTATCTTTACTACATTCACTTTATTGCAGTGTAAATTATGTCTAATTAGTATGAATAATTCAGCTATGATTTAAGGTAAATACTATTATGTCATCTTGGCTATAAATGGACTACAATCCTCAAAACATTTTCATTAACTTGTAAATTGTTTACTGCCTAACATGAGCCTTGTATGCTTAAGACAGTTTCCACGAAAACACAATTTCAGTGTCTCTCTTTAAAAGCTGGACGTGCAAAAATCCTTGAAGATCTCATACTGAAATTGGCAAGATAATTAGAGGAGAAATCAGAAAAAAGACTAGATCAAATACATTCTCGTGTATTTACCTTCTGTAATTTTTCCTCTTCTACTGTATTAATGCCTTACAAGCCAAGGAAACATGAAGATTAAACTGCACTTGTCTACTTACCTTCATTTTATGATTTTTTTTTTTTTTAACGTTGGTTGACTTTCTAATGCCATCTCTATTTTAAAGTTAAATCTTGGTACCCTCTTCTAAAAAGACCTTTCTGAGTCTGTGACAGACATAAGATTATTTTAATCTTGTTTCCCCATGATACTTTGAACCTGGGAAAAAATGCATTTAGAACTAATTTAGAAGCAGTAAAACATATCCAAGGCCTGGCTGATAGTTAAGCAACTGAAACACATACTGTTAGTCAAACTATTTCTGTTTTTACCAAGTTCTGTCCTCCTCCCAAGTAGCGCTGCCCCCTTACAGCAGACAGGCAGATATGTTTAGGAGTACCCACTTGCATTTACTGCGAGCAATGTTTTACTACCTCTTCAACTAATCTATAGTTACTGATGAGGATTGAATGTTTTGACTCTTGTTTCAGAATGAAGGAATTTCTACTCCTGCTTCTCATAATTTACAAAGCAATCTGTCTTAATGCAGGCACTGACTGCTAACAAAATATTTCTGCTGGGATTGTAAACAAGCATCTATTCCTGGAAGCTACTGCTTCTACAATCACTCTTGAAAATGTTCAACCTAACTATTACAACTGAGCAGTAAGTAACATTTCTTTTACTACAAATTTTTAATCTGAGTGAGGAAAGTTACCATCAGTTGTAGTATCCCAGAAACATGAGCTTGCTGTGTGAAGACCAGCTCCACTCTTCTGCATCACCGCACAGGTTACTGCAAGATACAGTCATAAAATCAAGGAATTAATTATTAAAGCAGAAGAGGTGAATCATTTGGTACTTCTGAACTCAAGCCTGCGTAACATTTTCAAATGGCTAGCAGGTGGCATTCAGCTAAGTCAAAACCTTTTTTGAAAACCCCCTCGCCCCCAGTATTTTCCTCAAGAACTTGGTATCCATTTCACAATTATTTTTACTTGCATAAAGACAATGGCTTTAACAAAATCCTTGCTAATAGGATTATGGTTTTTATCTTTTAAACTACTTAGATATGGCTTGTGTCATGTGCACCTCAGAACGGGACTGCAGGTGCTGTCCTCACAGGCACAGCAGAAGTTGCACTTGATGAGAGCTGTTTCCCAAAAGTACTGGTTGACTGCTCCCTGAAACCACACTCTAGTAACAGGCAGCATTTCTAGACTGACCTGCAGTGGCCACAAAAGCAGGGACAATCTGAATCCAAGAGTTTCAAAACAGAACACAGTGTAAACACTTGCTATTACATCAACGCTCCACAAAAGGACCAAAGTGGGTTAAACTGCTACTTATTTCCATTTCCCTTCCACAGATGTGCATATAATGGGACATGACTTAGTGTACAGGACTAAAGTCTTTCAAATGTCTGTATTTACAGGGAGCTTAATCCTACTGAAAATTTTATTTAAGATAAGCAATTATTTCCTGAAGTGATACCAAAAAGTTGATATTATTGTTTTGGGGTTGCTTAACAGTCACGAAAGACTGTGTAACATGTCATCTTCTGTGCTAAGTGTTGCTAGCATGCTTAGCCCAGGTGAAACTGCCATGGTTTTACCACAGGTATTACTAAAAATCTACATAACGGAAGAGTTCAGGTATCTGCTCTGCTTTGTTTACTGTTTAAAACTTTCTATTGAATATAGCTCTGCATTCAAATGAACCTTTCAGCAATTATTTATTGTGACTGTATGTGGTAAAAGTATGACTGCTTGTACTTACCAATGTACTTGTATGTTTTTCCGAGTTTTACCAGATGTGTCAGCGACTGTTCTACTATAGCAGCAGTCCACTGGTTGACTTTGTTGTGATTATAATCTGCCTTGCCTAAAACACTTTCTATGCACTAAAATAGAGGGGAAAAAAAATAGTTACAGTAAACATACTTCAAAACGTAGAGGTTTAAAATGTCTTGCATAATCTGAGGAATTTTATCTGGCAATTGGATTACTTTAAATCACTTGAGCTCATCAGTATCAGTTGCTGAATGGGAAGAAAAATGATCCATCTCAGAAACTTATTTTTAGTACATATTTACCACATTATTACACAGAGAAAAATGAGGCTCTGAGTGAACATTTCTTGTAGGAAAGACCTTAGCCATACGCTTTAAGTACCAAGTTTTAAGTGAATGGATCTATTTACCAGTGAAAATACTAGCACATCCCACTGTTCCTAATGACTGCCTACTCCAGCTTGGCTTTCCAAAGCTACTGTAATGGAAATGGTACTACTCAAATCAATAATGTCAGCTTAGGCTGGCCAACCTTTCGGAGCCTGCAAGCAATATACCAAAATCTTCAGAGCTAGAGCGACAACAGTGAAATGCATACCCTAGCTTAAAAGATGAGGAAGATATGAAAGAGAGAGATACTCAAGGGTCATATCTTGCAGCACAAGAAGTATCTGAACTGCTGAAAATTGCATGTTCTCCCACAGCTACAGATTGGCCAACCCTTATTTAAACTTAAAAATGACTGAACAGAAAGTCTCCTCTCAAACTGTAACTCTTAAACTGCATTCTCATGTGCTGATGGATACTTCTTAAAATTGAGAAATTCAGTTAAGAAGTGCTTACCTGGAAAAGGTAAGTAAAATAAAACCATGTTCTCCTCTGATTCAGTAAGATGAATCCCACGCACTAACCACCCACTAACAGGCTGCGTAAGAGACTTGTGCCCCAGATCTTAAAAAGCCCGATTAGTTCTGACCACAGTGTATAAAGCTGGACGAAGGACTCAATGGGAACAAACATTCACAAAACAGAACAGAAGACCAAAGAGGGACAACAAGATCCCTCAGGGATTTTGGTCCTTCCAGAAATGTACCCAGTGGTAGAGCTCCTCAGCTCTGGTTAAGCTTTCAATCGGAGGCAGAAATGCTTGGCTTTACTCCCAGCGTCTGCAGACTCTGTCATACCGTATTTGACCTTTCAAGGCAGGGACGGTTACATAAAGGGTTGAATTGTTGTTTATCTGACGCCCAAGAGCTTGCTGTTGTGTACTGGAGCAGTTCTGAAAGTGCAGTCCTTTCCCTTCCTGACAGGGCAGGTGGGAAAGGACCTGCAGAGCACCTCTAGGAATTCCTTGCTCAGAATGGTATTTCCCTGCAAAACCTGACAGCATCTGTATGCCACAGGCTCTTCATTAATCACTTTCCAGTTACTAGGTATTTAATTTAGACCATCAGGCTACTCACTTTCAGCCTGCTCTTTTTGTGTAAAAATTGTTTTTCAAAGCATTGCTAGAATAACAAGTTTATGTAGTACAACCTCCTGCTCAAACCAAGGCTAACTTCCAAGTTTGATCAAGTTGCACAAGGCCTTGTCCAGTTGAGTTTTAAAAATCTCTAAGGACGGAGACTCCACAAGCTCTCCCTGCAACCCCTCTAGTGATTAACTACTCTCTAGCTGGATAAAGGGGGGGGGGGGAACTGGAGTGAATTTCCCTTGCAATTTGTGACTGCTGCCCCTTGTCCTTCCACTGTAATACAAATTCTGTCTCTCTCTTCTCTCATCCACCTTCTCCTCTTTAGGTAGTTGAAGATAACAACTAGATGAAGCTTAAAGCAGCTCCAAATGAAACTCTGTCTTTATTTGATATAAGTAATACTTTCATATAAGATTGAATTTATCTGGGACAGTCAACGAAAGTAACTGCTTTCAGTATAGTGCAAGGTAAGGTAAAGAATTTCTTTGAAATACAGCTGTTAGCTAAAACCTACCTCCTTAACTATGTTGTGGGCCTCATCAGCATTGAAGATCATCTGTAATAAAAATTAATTATTATTATTTGATAGAAAAGTAAACAAATGATGCAGTTTAAGTAACACATAATGATCAAGCCCTGTGTCTGGTTATTTGCATTGTGTAGTCTGTTAGTATAACGCTAAAATCTTCCTTTTTTCCCCAGCACCATACATACGTTACTTAGTGTGGTTTTGCTAGTCACATTTGAGTGGGTCCAAAAACCTCGGTCCTCAGTGAGCTTGGAAGCAGGTTCAATTTACACTTCCTGTAAAGTTTAAATTCCACCACTGTCTGTGCTTGTCATGGGAATATTCTCCAAGACAAAAAGTTAAATGGCAAATCTTTTCCTCTGGGTCTCAATCTGGGTTTTTACTGGAGTCATGGCTTTACTAAGCCATGGGTTACATCTTGCTGCCAAATGGTAACACAAGGTTTTGCAACGCTGGTATCAAAAAGACTGGTTTCCACAGTCATTAGCTTACCCAAGTAACTTTCTCAAGTGCAGAAAAATCTTGCAAGCTTCGATGCCTCCTATTTTCTGCTCATTCCTACTCATCAGCGTTTAGCTCGGCTTCCAAAGGAAACACGGCATGCGCCGTTGTGCCATCTGGCTCTTCACAGCGACGAATTTCAAACACTTGGGCACGGACAGAAACCTCAAGGGCAATAATGTCTCTACCAGCTTTTTTTTTTTTTTAAGGAAAACTGGTGGCTGGAGACCCGCAGGAAGGCCCCTGGGCAGGGAAAGGCTCCTCAGTTCTGGCAGGCAGGGATCAGCCTGCAGCGCAGACCGGGCCCAGCACTTGTTGGTGGTTGGTTTTTTGTTTGTTTTTTTTTTTCCTTCCAGGGGTGAGACAAGAAAAATGGCCGCAAACCGACAGCACCGCGGCGGGCGGCAGCACCCCCCAACCCCGCTTCCACTTCCCCTCGCAGGAACTTCCAGCTCCCAGCGCTGGAACAGGCTAACCGAAGACCGCGGGCAGCCCCGACCCGGGCCCCCAGGTACTGCACGGACCCCGGGGGGTGCCCGAAAGGACGGGGAACCGCAGGTCCCCGCTCACAACCCGCCCGTACAACCACCGCCTTCCACCGGCCCCGGCCCACGGCAGCGCTGCCCGCCGGGCTCTCTCGGCCGGCTCCCTCCGGCGCGGCGGAGGCAGCCCGGGGGCCGGCTGCCGGAGGGCCCCGCACCCTGCCCGGGGCACGGCCCCTACCTCGTCGTTATGGGGGTGAAACTCCTCCATGGCCCCGGCGCGGGCGGCGGCTGTTCCGGCGGCGGCTGCGGGTCCTGCGCGGCTCCGCCTCCGCCGGGCCGGGCTGGGCCGGGCCGGGCCGGGCCGGGCGGGGCCTCCTGCGGCAGCGGGGGGCGGCCGGGCCGCCCTGCAGGCGCCCGCTGACGGGAGGAGGGGAGGGGGGGCCGGATCTCCCCGGGCCGAGCCGAAAAGGCAAGGAGGGCCGGCCGGCCGGGCGGGCGATAACCACCCGCGGGCACCCGGGCTGGGGCCGCCCGTGGGGGCCCCCGGCGCGGCCGGTGCAGTGGTGGCGGGCGATGCCGCCTCCCGCCGGCGTCTGACCGGCCTTCGGCAGTGCCGCGGCAGCCCTGCGCCTTGGTTTGTAACTTCGTTGTTACGTGTCTGCCCCTTGCTGGGCACACGGAATTCATCCCGGAGCGGTTCCTCCGGAGGAGCAGTGACACCCCCGCCCACCGCCACCCTCCTTTCCTCGCTGTTTCTGAACGGATCTGTGTCAATTATCTGACACCGAGTTGCCGTTGGGTTTTAATCACGGCAAATTGCAATTTCGGGTTCTTTTCATTCCACTTTATCATAAAGAATTGATCCCGAGCTTTATTTGACTCAATAAATACAAATACATCGGATCTTTTCTCTCTCGCTGAAGTTGCCTGGGAAACAGGAAGGACGCCTGGTACAAAACCGTGCAGAATTTTCAAATGGTGTGGGTTGTTATTTTGTATTTGGGGGGAAGCTCTGGTGTAGATTCCCCGCCCTGTGATACCTGAGAGAGAGGACCAGGGCTGCCCCACTTGCAGCTTCAGTTTTGGTGGCATATGTTTGGACAGATAAGACGCTTACCTTACAAGAGGTTCTCTTGTTCAGTCTTAATTGTACGCTCATTGGAAACAGTCTCTTTGAAAAACATGAAGGTACAGGGGGAAGCAAAGCTAAACCTTTTTATGTTGCCTTGCTCTCAAACTAGCTTTCATGGCTAATATTTGCTAATGGCTACAGCAAGAGAAGACTGACCATGAAGACTAAATCTCCTTAAGGGCAGATCTTTATGAGCAAGCGCGGAGGGATGTAGTCATAGGAAAACACATGAAACAAAATCTCCTTCAGTCTGAAGTTTGTTGTGTTATGACCTCTGCAGTATTTTCATGGGCTAAGCCAGGGATAAAATGGCATGTTTATTTTTAAAGAAATAAAAGCTAGTGGAAACATTTGTATATACACTGGCATCCTGTAGACAAAGCTAACAGTGCTAAAATAACTTACCCTTGGATCCTGTGCATTTTTTATTCTGTGTCTTTTCAGGGATCATGCATCTTTACATCTGTATCTTTGGATGCAGTATACTATCAAATGAAAATAGTTTCTAGACTATTTTTCAGTTCTGTTTAGAAATATTTGAAGAAATACATTCCTTGAAACATTAGCAACAATTATCTCGGTGAATTCCATGGAAAATAGAGAGGGTTCTTGAATGACCGTTGAGTGTGTGTGTGCGTGTGTAGGTCCCAATGCAAAAACATTACCTATCCTTCCTCCCCCACTACCCTTTACAGATAGGAGAAGAGCAGGAGTTCTGAGGAAATTATGAGTCCATCAGGCTCAGCTCAACATCCAGAAAGCCATTAGAAAAATAACAAAATGATGAAACAATATTAATCCAGGAAGTGTTTACAAATAAACACCCAGCATCACCCATGAACAGCCAACACAGATTTGTCAAGAGTATATGTCAAATAATCTGATTTTATTCTTTGGTAGGACAGCTGGTTTAATGGATGAAGAGGAAATAAATAGTAGGTGTGTTATTTTGTAACAAATGTGACTGTTTATGCTCTCCCACATAAAAATATATCATCTAGGGAAAAAGTAACCAATCCTTCCTAATAAAGCGTTATCAAAATAGGAGGAATAAACACAAGGAGATGGGTTTGTGCCCCAAGAGCTAATCAGCATTAGTCACAATAACTGGAATCATGGACTAAAAATGGTGCTTATAAAAGCTTTTTAATGGCAGCATGTTGAAAGAAGTTACAAGCATGTTGAATGACAGGATCAACTTAAAAATATTGAATAGGCTGGAGAAATCAACAAGAAGAAATTTCACAAAAATATAAAGCACTATCTGTAAAACCAGGACATCAAATGCACAAATACAAAATGGGGACTAATAGTCTAGTCAGTAGCGCTGCAGAAAAAAATATGGAATTACAATAAATAGGAACCCAAGTATGATGTTATAAATAACTAAATACATCGAATAACACCACAAAGGGCACAAGAAGGCAGTTACGTTGTTCTGCCTGGTGTTGATCAGGCATCGAATGTAACTCTCAGCCCAGTGTGATGGCAGGACGGAGACAGAAAAGTAATTCTTCCTGAAGGCAGCAAGACCAAAAGGAAGCTTAGAAAATGTGATTTGTGGAGGAACTGCATTTGTTTTATATTCCTTGCCCAGTCTTCCTTGTAGATGTCTCTGACTGTGTAGTGATTTACTGAAAAAGGTGATTAACAGGCCAATGTATGGTGAAAGGTAGGACAAGAAATAATGGCTTTAATTTGAACTCAGGAGATTAATGTTAAATATTAGAAAAAAAAATCCAAGTGTAAGAGTAATAAAGCACTGAAGCAGACTTGGTTTGGAATCACCTTCGCTGGATCAATAACACATTAGATAGCATCTGCCAGGCATCCAGGTAGCCTTGAGAGAGGAGGAGGTATTAAATTATCTTTTGAGATAGTTTTAGACTTACATTTATTCAACTTTCACAACTATTGAGTGGTCATTTTCCTTTTTTTCCTAAGAGATTCACTTTTTATCTAATTTCAGTAATCAAAATCACCAATATTTTTCCTCTTTTTTCCTGAGAATGACTGATGCTATTACTGATTTCACAAGAGCAATGCTAAATTGTAACAAGGAGCCAGTACACTTTTTTTCAAGGGGAGTTACCTGATAACATTGCTCAATTCTTTATCACACTGCTGTGAATTGCAAACTGGAAAATGCAAATGGATTTGCAGTGTAATTAGTTCTGTGAATTGTAATAGGAAATGCGAAAAGTGCTGAAAGAGGTAGCTCAGAAATACAACCCTAAATTTGAAAGAGCTGTAGGCTTTCATCATTCAAATGCAGAACAGGAGCTCTTAAAAAGACAGAGAATAAACAGAGCAGCTCAAATAATTTGTTGATGAAAAAGCAAATATTTGAAGAGAATTTGGCATACTGGAGAGGTGGCAGTCTGTGCGGGCTGCGCAGATCCTCCACTGCGTGAGCAGAGGCAGTACAAAATGTGAATACCAATGCAGCCAAAATAATATGCCTCCTCTGTCACTTTTTCCTTTAAACTGTTGTAAACATTTTAAACCTTCACATCTACCTTAAACTGTTGAATACAAAATCAGTAGAATTCTGGTATTTAATTTTTTCTGACTTAGTTCCTAAGCTATGTGTGGCCAGATGCCGGAGGAAGGATCGGCGTGTGCTGCTCTTGTTCTTGCTCCCTTCCTACGCACTCACTGCTCGGCACCACAGGGAACGGAGCGGTGGATTAGGTGGATTCTTGGGCTAATCAATATGGCAGCTTTTGTGTTGCCCAGATCAGGGATGCTTGGCCCTAGCAGAGGTTTTAATGATTTGCTTTTCTGAATTATTTTTTTTTCCTGAGAGTTGTTTTAATGTTAGCTGCAGTGACTCTCTAGAACTTCTTTGGAGAGCTGAGTGCCCACTCAACAATTGTTTAAAAAATTCTTAGTGAATTGTCAGAGACATCGCTATTTCCATAGCTACAAATGGTCTGTCAAAGCGGATTCTGTATTTTTTGGAATTGTCACAATACTGGAAAATCACATTGCGATCATGAGTGAGAACAGGAGTACAGTACCGAGCCGGTGCAAGTGGCTTAGCCCGGCCCCGTGGAACAAAGCGTGGAGCTGGAATTGCTGCTACCGCATCCACGCGGTGCTGCCTTCGGTCCGTTCGGCTGCTGCGCGCAGGGGGTTTGCTCAGTCCCAAACTGGAGTGCCTGTATTGCAAGTCCATGCTGGCTTCCTTAGAGGCTGAATTGATTTGTGAGGTGAGCTTTGTGATACGGCAAGATACACAGTCAATTTTAGGGTTAAGCTTGACCAGCTGCCACTGTTATATGCCCTAAATATTTATTGTCTGTAGTCAGTGTTTAAGACATACATCAAGGTAGAATAATTTTCCAGTGCTACTAAGTTTGCATAGCACCCACTTAAATGATCCAAAACATTAACATTAGCGTTATGACATCTGATAAATTAATAAATAGGAAGTTTTAATTCTTCTTCATGATTAATATTACTTGGATTTTTATAATGTTATTTTCTGTAAGTATAGCTTACATGATGTGTTTGAAATGAGAATGAAGCAACAATTTTTTACTCAAGTTAGACATCTCTTCTAACTCTATAGAATTTTCTGATGCTACATATTTTTAAAACATTCAGTAAAACCATAACTGGTAAAAGCAAATGATCTAATGAAATCTCTTCAAAGGAACAAACTAAAAGCACATGCTAACTTGCCCTCTGCATTAAGTGGTGTTTTGATTTATGTGCTGTTTGTCTTTGAAAGTATGGTGCTACGAGCTTTAGAAGGAATAAGAGTTAATTCCTTTCTTAAGGAATGGTGTTGATATGCAAAATGTTCTATTTTTTATATATCGTTTGGTAGTACTGCTGCTAGTTGTTTAGGAGTTTCAATTGCAAGACTCCATTTAATCACTGAGAATGCTTCCAATCTTCAGCTATTTGGTCAAAAACTGTCTATGTCATTTGCTACTTCGTGTTGAATATTTTTGGAAGATTAGCGCAAAACTGGGTAGGATACTTCCTAAAACGAAGCTAAGGAAAAAAATATTTTATTTTTATCACAGTAAAAAGACAGACAATTTTTACAGCATTTTATTTTTAGAAAGTGTAGCACCTTTATACTCTAGAAGAAAAAAAAACCAAACAACTTATTTGGCAAGGAGATCATCCAAAGAGCAAATGTGAGAAGAGTTTTATGAAAACTCACCAAAGCAGGTCCAATTACAAATCTTTGGAAAACTGTGTGCACATTTTTAGAGTACGTTTGTTTGAGGTCACCATCATTATTTAATTAAAAATTCTATTTGTACTGAATATGCTGCTGGTCTAAGATCTGCCCATTAGCTATACGAACACAACAGGGCTTTGCATTCAGCTGCTTCTTCTGAAGGCCATGAGGGCTGTGTTTGTTACAGGAATGCTTTCTGCTTCCCAGGTATTGATGTGTAGTTGGGTGGCATCCTCATTTCATCTCAGGAGTAAGTGGGTTAAATAAGTGCCTTCCCTTTCCCATGCTGAGATCCCCTGCCTCCTAGCACCCTGGGCACGCTGCCCAGGCAAAACTGTGCCATTGATAAACAGGGCAGTGGTCTGCACGGTTGGTGGACCAGGGCTCCTGTAATGTGCTGTAACACATCAACAGGTAGCTGCAGATGAGTCTGTGGCTCTTGGTACTAAAAGAAAGCGCTTGGAGCTCTTTCCTCAACCACTGCTGACAACTCTTGTATGTTCAGGTGACCAGAGAGCAACCAGCGGGGAGTAACCTCGCTGGCTTAAAAAGAAAAGCCGCTATCGGAGAAACAGAATTGAGAGAGTGTTGCATCTGAAGATGGTACGGACAGGGTAGGCCTGAGACAGACAGACTAAATGGGAGGAGAAGCATGGTGGGGAGGGGACAAGAAGTTGACAGCCAGCATGGAGCATTTTGGAACATGAAGCCCAGTGTCCCTGAATTTCAAAATGCCTCTGCTGGTCAACAAATAGCTGTGAATCCCACTGGCAAAATGAAAGATACTCTAGCATAGAAAAAAAGTCGCACCCCTTCTTGCAATCCTAAGACTGAGTTTTTTATAAAGGCTTATCACAAACTAGTGCTGCAGCCATTCTAATATGGAAAGTCAGAAGCACTATTCCTACGCAACATAGAAACTACCGTGCCAGAAGGGAAGGAGAACGCTTGCCTCCTTGACTTCCTAAGCTTTGAAAATTATTCTAGCATGAAGCAGACAGAACAGTGTCACGTCCTTGTGCCCAGGCAACCATACAAACATATTTCACTTGGGATAAAAGCCAATTGACATTCTGAATTTCTGTTCCATGGGAAATGCTGACATTTCAGACCTTACAGTTTGGCAGAAATTCAAATTTCAAAATGAAAAGTAATTTGTGGGAACTGGTGACCTGCTCACTGAAGGCAATATATTTGTTGTCGCTTTTGTGACAGGACAAAGCAATCCACGATCAAACCAACTTGCACTGGTCCATATCTACTGTCTATATGGCAAAGCTCAATACTGCACGCACACGCTGGAGCTAGCAGCCAACTGCTACCACCAAGCATATCTGCAATAAAGAAGTAAAAGTGTTCGATGAACATGGGATGAGGTGCTAACAAAATGTAGAATGGGACTGTCTGAAGAAATGAATGATGCTGTGCATGGCAGTAATTTATCGGTTCATTGAACTACTTCAGCAGAAGCTGTCACCTACCCTTAAGGATGCTTTGCAGTAGTTTTGTGTTTAGAAAACCTTCTACACTCCCCAGAATTAATGCTGAGGAGAAAAAAATGGGGGAGAGGGGAAAATGAAGAAAAGCTCTCCTGAAACAAGCTCTTTAATATTTTCCTTGGCACCAAACTTAAGAGAAGTATGTGACACATCTAATTAATCTCTCTAGGTTTTAAATATAAATGTTAGCCTCAAAAGAAGAGATAAAGGGTTTCAGGCTTGTTGGTGAAATCAATAGGTGGTCCTTGAGAACAGTTCTCTCTTTGATGGTTTTAGGAAATAGGCAAACTCTTAGCTAGGGAGAGAACAACAACGCTCGCAGCTTAACACAGCTGACTTCCCATTTTGTTTCTTCCTGTGCTGGCACAGAGGTCCCAAATAATGGCGCAGACCTTCTGTACTGGGTTTACGTGGCAAGGTGCTGGCAGTGGCTGGGGGGCCGCAGGGGAAGCCTCTGTGAGAAGACGCCAGGAGCTGCCCCCATGCGAGGTACAGCTGGTTCCAGCTTGCTCCGAAACAGACCTGCTGCCGCCCAAAGCGGGGTACACCAGCCAAGCTGGTGGTGCCTCTGTGACAACATGTTTAAAAAAGGGTAAAAAGCACTGTGCAGCAGCTGTGAGAGAGGGGAGTGAGAAAAAATGTAAGAGAAACAACCCTGCAGACCCCCAGGTCAGTGAAGGAGGAGAGGGAGGAGGTGCTCCAGGCGCCGGAGCAGAGATTCCCCTGCAGCCCCTGGGGAAGACCACGGTGAGGCAGGCTGTCCCCCTGCAGCCCAGGGAGGTCCACGGGGGAGCAGATCTCCACCTGCAGACCCTGGAGGACCCCACGCCGGAGCGGGTGGGCATGCTCTGACAGAAGCTGCAGCCCACGAAGAGCCCATGCAGGAGCAGGCTCCTGGCAGGAGCTGTGGCCCATGGAGAGGGGCCCACACAGGAGCAGTCTGTGCCTGAGGGACTGCAGCCCGTGGAAGGGACCCACGCTGGAGAAGTTCGTGAAGGACTGCAGCCCGTGGGAGGGACCCACGTTGGAGAAGTTCGTGAAGGACTCTCCCGTGGGAGGGGAAGCAGGGGAAGAGCGTGAGGAGGAAGGAGCGGCGGAGAGGAGCTGTTACGGACTGACCGCAGGCCCCGTTCCTTATCCGCCTGCGCTGCTCAGCCGGGAGGAGGTAGAAGAGTCGGGAACGAAGGAGGGAAGTTGAGCCTGGGAAGAAGAGAGGGTTGGAGGGAAGGTGGTTTTAGCTTGTTTCTCACCATCCTACTCTATTTTTAACTGGCAATAGATTAAATTAATTTTCCCCAAGTTGAGTCTGTTTTGCCCGTGACAGTAGCTGGTGAGCGATCACCCTGTCTTTATCCTGACCCACCAGCTTTTCCATATTATTTTCCCTCCCTGCCCTGAGGAGGGGAGCGATGGCAGCCAGCCAGGGTCAGCCCAGCATGCCTACCACCCACAGATTATGGCAGCCAGGGCTCCCTGTGTACACCTGAAAGCAATACCTTTCTCCAAACCGCTAGCTGTGCTCTGTAAGTGTTACAGAACAACTGTCACCATGGTTTTATTCGGTAACACTTGGCAATTAGAGACACAAAAAAGGCAGGAGGGTGGAAGGTATTATTCAAAGGCCTTTGAATGTCAACTCTCTTAGAGCATGAGAGGAAGATACATGTGCTGTTTATCATTTGTTCCACTTCAGTCGTTTTTCTCATGATTTGATAAATACAAAACAGGAGCAGCAGGAACAGCTAAAGAGAAGAACGATGAAGCAAAGTCCTAGCACAGATGATATGACTAGGCTTTCTCTATCCTATGTCTTTTTTTCGTTGTTTTGAAAGTGATGCCTTTGTTCCAGTAAGAGAAGGGAATGAGAATATATTTAAGTGGTCAAAGGCAAGGGACACTATATTTAGGACATATTACTAAGTTTTTACATTTATTCTAAAGCATTATTCTATATCAACACCTTTTGGACCAATTACAGCTGTAACTCTGAAGTTAGAAATTCAATATATAATTAGTGTGTGTGAGTGGAAAAGACTTGGTTTCCCAAGTAGATCAAATGAGCATTATAGAATATATTTTACTTTTGCAAAAAAGTTAGCAAAGCAATGTGCAAGGCAATTTAGCGGGAATTGCTAGGGATCAAAATTTTAAAATAAATACCATAAAGCAAATAAATTGCATGTTTATTAACTTTAAAAAAAAAACCAAAAAACCACAACAGAAATTGGCTGGGGTCAGTTTAGAATGGTTCCAGATCTATTTGTTCAAAATTTATTGAATTACTTCCTCCTACAGATCAAAATTCACCACAGATGGTTCATGAACAGTGTGTGATCCCTATATTGAAATTCTCAATTGCTTTTTCATTTACTTAGGTACATGGGTAACCTTCAAAGTCAGAGAACCAGAAATAAATACAGTTTTAGTGAAGCTCTTCACATGACAATGAAGGCTCATAAATTTGAATGAATTCTAAGACAACTCCTATTTGTTAAGATTTTTGAAAATGGTAATATGTGGCAAAGAAAATGACCTTCAGTGAGCTTATTGGGTAGACATCAGAGTGTACCAAGGCTGCCTGGTCACATGTTTCTAACTCTTCATTTGCTCCTGCTAAATCATATTAAATAATATCTTAAAATGCATGGAATATGGTGTTGTTTTAAATGTTATTCAAGCAGTCATCATAGTGCTGCTATAAGATTGTAAATTATGAGAGCTTGTGTCCAAAAACTCCTACAACATGCGTGTTTGAAGACGACAGGTTTTATGATGTATAAACATTTAAGTAAAATAAGAACTGGTTTAAAAAGTATTTGTTTAAAAACATCTAGTCTATGAATTTTCTTATTGTGTAGTATGCATAAAAAACCTCTTAATCTTAGTCTTTTATAATTTAGAAATGCTGCAGTACCCGCTGCTAAAAGCGGGCACACTGCTATCCTTTTCTTGAACACAAGACCTTAGTTGCATGAAAGTTAAATAAAATATGTGTTTCTTTACTGTGACCAGAGCACTTATCTTTTCAGCTATTATTTGCTTACTGAGTTGAAAATAACCATTATAGGACTGGGATGCATTCCTGACCTTGTTCTTAATACAGCTCTCATAAAACTCCATACCACTAGATGTTGAGTTAAAAACTGGCAAGAATGTTACATGAATGCATTTATATTTTGGTGATCTTATTTTTTTCTTGTTGTTTGGAAAAAAACCCCAAACACACATTACTTTTAAGACAGCTGAGCTGATGCGAAGGCTCAGTGCCAGCCTATGGAGTGGTCCAGCCCCGCTCCCCTCAATTTTCTTCTCAGGAGCACAACCCTGCCTTCACTGGCAGAGGCTCCGGTCCTCCACTGACTCCTCACCTGGGGATGTGGCTCACTAAATCAGCAGCAACAAAAACTGAGTAACTTTCTGCTAGTTTTCTGCACTGGCTGGCTAAGAGGTCAGACAGGCAGCAGAGCAAGGGAGAGGGCAGGACACCATTGAAGAACGGCGGGTTTCATCTTTCAGTGCCTGCAGGTTATTAGACAAACTTAGCCGTTTAACCAAACATGAGCTCATTTTCCCCAGGTATCAAGAGATATATATATTTTTTAATAATCTTTTTTATATAGTAATTGTCTATCTGTACCTGTACTAGGAACTACTGTTAGGCAACAAGAAATCTTAGTGATTCTTCCCTGTCACAGTCCTGGTTTAAGGCAATGAACATTTATCCCAGCTAAAAGGGAAGAGACACTGAACATCCCTTTTCGTCATTCTGGCTGAAAGAATAAAAAACATTGTCCAGAGTACTGTCCAACATACCACAGAAAAGCATGAAAAGAAACGAATTTTTTAGATTAAAGGGCTTCTCTGAACTGGAAATATAGGGACTAGCCATTGTCTTTGTGTGCTAAGGGAGGGATAGTCAGCAAGGAGAATGTGATTGTGCCTTAAGGACTCTAAGAAGCAGAGCTTACTTTGGAAAACAAGCTTTCTACAAAGCAAAAATGGATGTCTGCATAGAAAAGTGCCTACAGAAAGTATTATCTTTCTATAGTGTTCAAGGCAACACAGTTAGGCTGTGTTTGTAAGTCACTTAAACCATGTTGAAGAAACACTTCATTCAAGATGACAGCTTTTCTCTCAGCAAAAATTACCTCATAAGGTTACAACTGTGCACAAGTGCTTTGAGGAAAACATAATGCAAATGAAAGACAGACAAATTAGTGACTCCTGCCATGTCATTGAGTTTTCCAAAGGGTGAAGAATTCTTTTATAAAATAAATGGAAGTACTTTTCACTGTGAAGATATAAGTTTGCTGCCTTAGTTATTTTTCCAAACCCTGTTTCAAATGCAGAATGCAGCTTCTTGCTTCCTAAGCAGTTTTTCTTGTCAAGGACAAATTGAACCAATTTATCTGAGCTAAAATGTCCTTTCAGTTTCTGACCAGAATGGAAAGCATTGGCGTATAAAGCCTGCTTTAAATCATTGGTGTTGGTGTTAACAAATATCTTTGCTTGCGGCAGAATACTTCCATAGATGAAAGACAAAGTTGAGGATCAATGAGTTGGTACGCTATGTTAATCCAGTGCATGAACCCTGTAGTTTTATAGACTCATTTTCTGGCTGGCCTATATCGAAGTGGTACAGTGGTACAGTGAGTCAAGATGATGCAAGGACATTGGTGAAATATCTTGACCCTGGAGTAGTTCAGTGACAGCAAACAGAGGAGAAGGGAGAGTTTTGCTTGGAACCCTAAAAATTTTTGCAAGCCACATATAATTGACAGGGCCTAAGGGTCCTGTGTATGCATTTTCAGCCAAAGAAACTATGGTCATCTTGTAGAGTTTTAGGGAGATTTTGTTAGAAGAAATGGCATAACTCTTCACAGCTCCAGCAAAAATGTTGAGGTTAAGTGTGAGAAAAAATAATTAATGAGCTAGGAGAAGGCTGTTTCTGCTCATTCTGTATTGCATAGTGCTGTTTTTGTTTTTTTTCCTCCACATCTTCTAAAAAGTCCTAAATCTTGTCAACTGGCAATTAGTTAGATGATCAGTAACATTTAGGTGACTTGAGCTATCTTCTTGATGAACCTCACAGATTTTATATATAGGAAATCAGCTGGTTTCGTGACATGTCTCTGGATTTTGTAAAGGCCATTAAAATTCTTTGCAATAAAACATTTGTGAAAAATACCTGTATTTTACTGATGGATTTGGTAATTGATAGAACTGTAGCTAGCTATTTCGAAGTAAAATGGTAATTCTAAAAAGTACCTCGCTACATTTAGGATGAAATTATATGTTGTGCTCCCAGTTTATGCTTTGCAGGTGTGTCATACATGTTCAAGTTCTTTTAATGGTTCCTTCAGTGTTGCCTGGAGGAATACTTCTCAATGTCCCACTGGGGAACACAGGGCACCTGGATGTTAACTGAACATTTCTTTAAGCAGCATTTCATTCTACAGCTCTTACTCACTTTGTGTAGTTCTTGCTTGTGCAAAGAATGCCATAGCTGACACCAAAATAATTGTTTAGTAAATAGTACACACAGTAATGGGGGCTGTCAGAGCATTCCCTTAGCTTGCATGACTTCATTCTAGGCGGTAATTCAAATATTGGCTTAACATAGCACAGTGAGACGCCAATAAGTGCATTCTCTTTTTCTTTTAAATGTACTAAAGAAAAGCAGGAGCAAGTAAATAGATTCCTTGTTTTATGATGTGAGAAAGAGAAGTATAAATGTGTTGCTGCATTTGATATATCTCCAAGTCTGCTTTTAACTTCTCCTTTAAGAAGACCAGGAGACACTGTAGTTACCTTGAAAAGCTTTTTGTAAATACCTGCTTTTCTAAGTCTTTTCACTGGCTGAAACAGAAATGGCCTTGTCTCAGAAGAGCTAATGACATCGGTTCCCCCTTTTTAATTTCTAAGCCTGTGACATATAATTTTCCTGTTCATGTAGTAACGAACATTAAGAAAAACCTTAAATAATTGCCTTTTCAAAATGTTGCCCTCTTGTACAAGAGAAGGCTTCATTGTTCTTGTATAACATTGTCTGCATCCTCATCCTGCTTTTGACAACACTTGTTCAGTACAGAGGAAGAGAAGGCTAAGACAACAGTGAATAACTGGAATGAAGCTTGAAAAATATTACTTTTCTCTCAGAGGTAAGTTTCTTGGCTTTGTAATAAGAAAACCTTTTCATGTTGCGAAAGTAAAAACGGTGGGGCAAGTAAGCTCAGGGACAAGAACCTCTGACTTGCAGCCCAATACCATTGTTATAAACACAAGATCCCAGTCCTAAGAAAAGCAGGTGGGTCCAGATCCCATGGCTACTTGGTTGCACTAATCTCATGAACATTTATGTTGCACACTAAAAAAAACATAGTTGACAGGGTTATGTTGAATTCCAACAAACCCCATATGTCACATGCTCATCAAGCAGGAATTGTGAAGGAACAGTCTCAAATGAAATTAAATGTTTTAATAAAATTAAAACAGCAGGCATAATAACACTGAATAAATCTGTCTTCTTTCAAGAAGGAACTCTGAATGAGCTGATAAATGGTTTAAAGAAACATAGTGGTCCTATTGCTTCTGCAGCAGTTACTGTATTTCTTCTTGAAATGTTATATTGCCTTACTATTCATTAGTGCATCAAACCAGGCATTTTTTTCAAATTATAAGTCTGACTTTTTTCCCTTTTTCAGTGGCGGTGGAGAGAAGCACTTCAGTATCACAAGCCACATTAAAATTTGAACAGGGAGCCTTTTTACAGAAATGCCAAAAAGTTCTTCATTTAAAATGCAGAACATACAAGATCTCAAACCACTGAAAAAAATACGCAGAAACAGGACACTCGTATTGAAGTAGCTTCCATAACTTTCTGATCGATGGAAGGCATTGCTGAAGTCTCTGGCGTTTTTTATGAAGACCTCCACCAAGCAACAGCTCAAAACCTTGAGCAATAGGAGTTAGTAAAAAGCACAATCCTCTCTCTTCATTAAGGCTGCAATTATACTTTTGGAAAATAATCCAGGGAGTGCTCAGCTGGACGATGAGAACTTGCATATCTCGGCTTCCTTGGCAAAGCTTTCTTTTAAAATTTTGTTCTCAAATTCTGCTCCTAGCACCTGTGTTATTTAGGAGTGAAATGTAAATAGTTATCCCACAGCAGCTCTCGCTGTTAACAGCTACGGGTGTTTATTAAAAAAATCTCATTTCTATTTCACGCCACGTGATTTCTTACACAAAACCTTTTGGTTTAGCAAATTGCATCAATAGCCTAGTTTTCTGTATTTACTGATAGATTAGATTAAGGTGAGGAGAAATAAAAGCTTGCAGAGCACTCTCTAATGCTACCTGAAATGAAAGCAAACTAGGTGTTGTTCATTAACGTTATTGAACTTAGCTCTGTCTAATTTGTGCGAATTCTTCACGTTTGGAAAGATGTTGTGGCTGTATGAACCAGGATATCAATAAATGTCTAAGTTCCTTGATTTCTGATGCATGGAGTTAGCGGTTGCATATCCAAAGTAGAAAACCGACTGGAAAACCGCTGTCCCAGAGGACAAGAGAGTTGCCATAGCACTCTGGAAAAGGGCCATGAGTACTACGAGTCATTCCTAATAAAGCTACAGCCTGGAACTGTACTGGGGTAATTCTTTACAGTGATGCAAATGTTACTGATGGAGATTGAAGCCACCAAAGAAATAACAGCAAGAATACTTTACCTTTCTTCTAAACAGGCCACAGATTTCTGTAATCCTGATTTATAAAGCCCTCGGTTCACGTGGTCTGTTATGGATCACAAAGGGCACTTAATAAATATGGATTGGTATGGGGCAGTGCTACTAAAATAATATGGGGTCTCCAGTCTCTAAGAGTGGCTGCTTTCTGTTCCAAGAGAAGCACAAAAGGTCTGTGATGTTTCTCAGAAATTCACCTCGTAGTTGGGTATCCTGGGTGGTAACACTCTGTCTGAGCTCTCAGGCTGCCGTGCAGGCGGACATTAGCCCTTCCTTTTGCCAGCCCCCCAACAACATTTGTGAGATGAAACTGTAAAAACCCACATAAATCTGAAGCTGTTGTTTTAATACTTAAAATTAAACCAGGCATTACAGAATATATTCACCTGTGCATCTTTTTTGATAAGGATTCACACTGTCATAGAGACCAATGTGTTATTCTGGTAATTACAGACAAATGAGGTACCTGAGCATTTAATTTAGAGCAGATCCCTTCAGTAGCTTTTCCTGAACAAATTGAAGAATGATGTTGTGAATATAACATGTAGAAAACTCAAACTAGCCTTCAAAGAAGTTGTATTTATAAACTAACCAAGTAAAAATTCTACCTCCTAAATATAAACTTCCCAACATACGCATCACTTAGAATAATACAAGCACTGTAGTTTCTTAAAAACACAATGCTAGGAGTTTGAAGGTAACAAGTAATGTGACGTTGCTACTGTGTATAAACTGCAATTTTTTATGCAAAAATTTTACGTGTGAAAACCAAGCAGGAGATTTTGGTTGCATGCCCTGGAATTTGTTGAAAGTGACAAAATCAGATCAGTTCTAAAGTCAGTTACAGCTATGAAAAAGAAAAGCTCGTAAGTATTTTCATGTGGCCTACCTCTGTTTACTGCACCAGTTTCAAAACCATATTTTAACATGTTAGGAAATACACGTAAGCGCTAAATTAGTTTCTTTATCTTTCTTATGTGCCTGCTGAGTGAGCTCTTCAGGTGCCTGAGGATGCCTGTGAGGGTGAATGAATCATTCGATTCATCTGGATGAATCAAGACGCTGTTTTGCTTGGTTACTTTTGAAATTTGGGATGTCTTCCAATCCCTGTAGCCGTTTGATAAATCTAGCTCACTTGAAGCATTAAAAGCGATGGTCATGAATCTTGAAGAACTATTGTAGATGGCCGTAGGGAGGACAGCTACGGCAAGTGCCTTTTTTTTATACGCTTCAATACTGTTTTGCCGTTTGGACGCGCACAGAACGGACACAGCTCCTATTTACTAAATGGCTGAAACCCCATAAAACTGTGAAGTAATACCCTTTCCCCCCCCGCCTCCCTTTTCCAAGCCCATTCTGAGAAACCCCCGACTCGCCTCCCGAGCAACGAACGCCCCGCGGAAACCCGGGCCATGACCCCAACGGGGAGCGCTGCGCTCCCGCCCGCCGCCTGCGCGTCCTTCCCCCGCTCCCACCGGCCGGGGACACCTCCCGGCTGTCACCCCGCGGAGCGGAGGCCCCCACCCCGCTCTGTTCGCCAAGGGGGAGCGGGAGGAGAAAGGGAGAGAACGGGACGGCCCCGGCCCGGCCCCTTCCCGCCGGCGAGAGGCGCTGCGGGGCGGCGGCCGGCACGGCACGGCACGGCACGGCGCTGCCGGGGAGGTACGGGGCCGGGGGCCGGCCGGGGGTCGGTGGAGGCGGCTCCGTTCTCGGTGGCGAGCCACCCCCGGGTGGCTCCCAGCCCTCCCCGAGCGGAGCGGGAGCCCTGGGCTGCGGGGAGGGGAAGGGGCAGCGGCGAGGCTGGCTGCCGCAGGGCTGGTACCTGCGGGAGTCGGTGCCAGCCTGTGCCCGTACCCCGGGTCGGGGGGTGTAAGGGGGGGTAGGGGGGTTTAAGGGGGGGGGTCTGCGCTCCCTGCCTGAGCCGGGAGCTGAGCCCCGCGGCGGCGGGAGCGGGACTTCACCTCCCGGCTCCACCGAGCTGCGGAGTTGCCATCGGCAGCCTCGGCGGGGATGCTGCTGCTTCTGTGTATTTTCCTTCTCCTGCCGAGGTTCCTGGTAAGTCCCTCTTTCTTAACAGCAACTATTTGGTTTTGGGGTTTGGGGTTTTTGGTTTTTTTGTTGTTGTTGTTTTTTTTTTTTCTTGTTGTTTTGGGGTTTATCCCCCCGAGAGAAGGACTAGGATGGAGCCTGCGGCGCCGTCCCGGTGGAGCGGGGGCTGCACCAGCCCGGCTCCCCCCGCGGGGAGAGCGGGGGCTTCTGGCGCTAATAACCTGGCGGGAGGTACCCGCGTGGTTGGGTGGGGTTTTATTTTATTTTATTTTTTTTTTGAATGCTTTCTACCATACGTGACCGTGAAAATCGAAGGTGGCGGATCTTGCCCGTCGGTCGGTGGAAGGGGTGATAAGGAACGGGAGCTTGTTTGTCCTCTTCGTCACTGAGCAGGTGAGTGGCTCTGTGGCCCTCAGGTGAAGATCTGCTCTCAGTTGTGTGCTACCTAAAGTTTTCTTCCAGGTTTTTTTCTTTGAAAAATATAGTCTACTTACTACACTTACATTTTATGATATGACTGTACGAAGAAAGGAGTAAGTGATGGAGACTGAGAACCACTTACATAAAGTAGCTTGGGTTACTTTGTAGTTACTGAGTGCAGGTAGCCAGTACACCTTCCAGTATACCCAGTGTAGAGTCATACTACAAGGAACAGTGAGTTAGGGGATTCCGTGTCCCAGAGTTAGCGATTTTTGGAAAAAGTTGGCACAGGTTGATGAGCAGTCAGCCAGGGAGTAGCCCTCTAATGTGAGAAGTTAGAGGAGCAGGTGGGAAAATTATGTGTGAGGTGCACAGGTGTTACTGTTTTGCTGTACACACTTCAGGTGAGAGATTTGTGTGCAAGGTGCAGCCCGCTGCAGTATATAAAACGTTTAAAAGCCCCCTTGCTGTAAAGCTACTCAGAGCATATGTTGTCTTGAGTGGATCCAAAAGAAAGAAAAAAGTGATTGGATCACTGCCTAGAAATGTCAAGGTGAAGTATGGGCCCTTTACTGAAGAGAGAAAAGGTTTAGCAACATCCAGTGTTGGAAATTTGAAGTTGGACATCCTGCAGCTAGACACGGTGCAGTTTTTTAAAATAACCGCACTCATTAGACTAATAAGTTCTTAAAGTTTTTCCTTATTAAAAAACTTTAAACCAAGGATGTTTTTTCTAAAGGCAGGTCTGTTTTTAACAGGACTTAGTATGGGGAAATCTTATGGGCTATCTGTAGGGGAGGCTGGAACAGGTGATCCTAATGAACTCATTACCTCTATTAGGCATATAATCAGGAAAGCTGTGTCATCTCTGAGAGCACATCCTCTATATACTCTCTCTTTCCTTTGCTTCCCCCCAAGTTTTTTTGATGTAAAAGGGCTTGATAATATCAGTGGCTAGCCTTTGGCTACGTGCTTTTCTGTGTATTGCTAATATAAATTATGCCCCAAATGCAATTACAAGGGTCTCTGCGCTTCTGTTTTGCATCTAAGCGATTATAGTGAAGATCTGGAAGGTGAGAGTTGCTGTTCATAGATCTGAGTAAGGTTTGAGGAATGTGGTTTGTAAGGCTGGAGGTGTGGGTATGATTTCCAGACGATATCAGCACGTTTAAACATTTGAAGTGATTTTCATGTGTTAATGTTTCTAAGCTGTCTTCAGCACTATGTTTACCCCTAGAAAATACTTACTAGCATGTTTTGACTTTTATAGATTTCATGGTAGTTGAAATCTTATGTTCTTTTGGGATGGAGAAATGCTTATTTAACCGAAATTCCATGTGAATTTGGGGTTGTAGCTGTATTTTTTAAAGTGGAAAAACAGTAGGTATGAAGGATCTTACTAAACAATTTTCAGGGTGATGTTGCAGTCATCTAGTCGTTTGCCTATCTACAAAACATGTTCTTATTGCATAACGTGCTCTCCTCTAAATCTCCTTATCAAAAGAGACGAATTTCATAGCTGATGATTAACTGCTGTCTATTAGTGAGACATTTGGTCTTGTGGGGTGGGAGGGAGGAAGGGAATCCATTTGATAGAGCGACGGCTGAAGACAGCTGCAGTGCAGGATTGCTCAGTGACCGAGCCCTTTGTTTCCCAGTTCTTTATTGCTATTGCCTTGCCTATGTTTACTCTGCCTTCTAATCAAACTTCCTTCATGCCAGGGATGAGCGTGCTGGTGTGCTGTCCCAGAGCCTGGAAACTTAGGAAAGCAAAATAGGTAAGAACAGCTGGAAGAGTAGACCTTGAAGAACAGCGTGGGTTTGACTCCAAGGGCAGTAGGTAGGAGGTGGATTTGTGGTAGGCACGGGAAGCTGATATTGCATATTTCTGTTGGGATCTTTAGAGCAGTTTTTCTCATCTAGTTACACAGAAGGACCATATAAACATATACAGACAATGTATGCCAAGGAACATAACGTATACATACAATATATGCCAATGAAGCCTTCTGCCTTCTTCCTGTTCCAAACAGCCTGGCTCTGCTGTAAAAAAAGGTCTTTTTAAGCTTGTATCTTAGTCTGTCCTGGGTGTGACCGAGTGGCCCTGTTCTGTGTGGCTTTCCATATGCTGAGGCACAGCTTCAGAGCAGAATCAATTGCTCAGGAACTGAATTTGTCCATTTTTTTTTATCTTTACCTCAGCCTGCACTGATATTTCTTCATAATTCAATTACTCTGATCTGTACCTTTTTATTTTCACTGTAACTTTTCCCTGGGTATGCTTTTTGTATTGCTTAGAAACATAAATGGATATCAGAAATAAAACAAAATTCCATTGTGGTTTGTACCATACTCCACAAATGAGTATTAACAGGTGTCTCCTTAGATGAGCATTTAATTTATTTATTTATTTTGAAGAGAGTTGCTCTGCATCTTCACTTCAATGCATCTCTGGAATATTTACATTATCTTGGGCATCCCTCGCTGTTGACGTATACATTCTCTTTTCAGTTGCTCTGTCTTGGTTCCAGATGAAATTGTCACAGCTTTTTTTGTGAGAGATTACCTTTCACCACAGCCATTTCACGTGAGGAAGACTGTGCTTTGAGGAGTGATTGCATTATGTATCGGGATAACTTGTGATCTGAATGCAGCTGAACTTATTAGTGTCTCTCCCCTGGGACAGGAGTAACTTTTGGGTTAGACTAATACCTTTCACCTGTACAGCCTTGCAAAGCGTGGAAGTAGCAGTGTATTGGCAGGTGGGAGGAAAACATGTTGGCAGCATGAATGTCTCGAAGTTTTTATGTGATGTATTACAGGGATGGGGACAATGCAGGGATTGTATACAGCACCAATGCGTTTCCAGGGGTTGAACGGGAGAGCGGAGCTTGAAAGAAATGGGTTTTTTTATGTATGGTACAGAGCTTGCAGGGTATTATCTGAATACCATGGAAGCAAATGTTCACGACCACGGGAACATTGTTTCCAAGGATTCTGCTATTAGACAGATTTCTGGGAGAAAGTACTGTTTGCAAGCAAGCCTTTTGTCATTTGGTGATGGTATTTTTCATTTGCAGTTACTACATGGCACAGTTGATGGCTTTTTAAACAACTGTATATGAGTTGAATCTGAGCCTGTCCCCTTACTTCTGGGGGCACTGCAGAACTGTAGAAAAGGTCAGACTTAGGAAGAGATGTACTTAATATCGCTTCTAAAACCTCATTCCTTTTCCTGAATCTTTGCACAAAATCCCTAGTGCCTGATGGGTTGGGGAAGAGAAAAATGGAGGAAATAAGGAACTGAATTCCCATTCTCGCAATATTAAACCTGCTTAAGATAATAAATAGGCTAATGATGTCAAGGATGCCAGGCCCTTATACACATGCGTGACTTCAGAAAGCTAAGAGAAGTGTAAGTCATGCATTTGGTTAAATAAAGATCTGGTGTAGCAATTACTATCCATTCACTGTAGGCATTAGTGCAGCAATAGTACTGAGTTACGGAGTGCGTTAACATGGACAGGTGAGAACATGAGATTTGTATTGGGAATGGGGAGTCTTCATCTTGTGTAAAGTAATCCAGAAGACTGGAATATGATGAAAGTGAGTATTCTTGAAACCCGTAGGTTCAAAACATATTTGGGTTTTACATTGGAGATTAATAGCAAAAAATTGCAACATGGCTGTCTGCAGTGATACGTTGCATCGCAGAAGGCACTTTTTCTAACAGCTTTTTCTATACTAGCTGCTGTTTCTGTAACATTTTTCACAGTTGCCAACTATTAAAACAGCTTCTTGGACTTTTGTCGTGCTCTGGAGTTAAAGTACAAGTACATACTTCTCTCCAGGAGTATTTCTACCCCTTTGGTCTATAGATGTATTTTAAGTAGACTAAGATGATATAGTAGTGAAAAGGTCTATTAACTGTTGGCATCTGTATCTAGATTAGAGCCCTCTCCATTATTATTACCAGTGTTAAATTTTAGAGGGGAAAAAATAACGAAGCTGTAGCTAAGTTTTCAGTGGGACTGTTGTTTTTAACCCTGTCTAGTTTTGAAACCCTCGCTGTCAGAACAATATGGACAAGTGGGATGCAGTCAGGAGAAAAACAATTGTTAATGCACTGGAGAATAATGATTTATTAGGTAAGACAGAAGACTGATAAGGGAGAAGGCTATACCTCTTTGGTATTTTCTGTTTCTGCTGTGAAATGATTACGGCAGCAAAGAAGGGTGGAGAAGTATGAGTAACCTTTGCAAATACAAGTGTCATCTGGCTGGCGCTGGGGTGAGTAAGGAGTGCCCTGAAAGACCAGGGTGTGAGGAATTCTGCGTGCCATGGTGCTGCTGGTGTATTTGTAAACCCTGTGCTTTCGTTAGTATACATTTGTCTGGCTTTGGCTTTTCTAAGTGCAGAACCTGAATGGAGGCTGTTTAGGCAAATTTAACTGCGCATTCTCCCAGTATTTGGGCTGTCAGCATTTCATATGAGAAATAATATTCCTTTGGATTTCCTGTTTTTCCTGAATGTCTTTAGGCAGGGGTTTGTTTTGGTTATGATTGTGAGAATCTTTAAGGGAATTGTTTAAACAGTATCATCCGTGATAAGGTACAAGTCCCTCTTGATCAAACCTTTTCTTAAGTTTTGTTTGGTTTTTTTTTAATGAGACAATCTCTGATTTGGCAGGAATTTCCAGTTTGCGCTGAAATCACTTTAAACCACGACCTTGCTGATGACATTTCATTTCTGTTGTGGAAGGGAGCAGAAACATGTCAAAATGATCTGTGGGACATGAGTTTTGAAAGTGCACCTTCTCAATTAAGTGTTTAAATAAATAATGTGATATCGTTTATGATATTGTTTATATCTGAATTGCAATTATGAGCTCACTTCTGATTAATTTTGTGCAAACGTTTTAATGGTAGTTTGCCACACCATGTTTCCAAATATGAAAAATATGAAAAGACTGTGTTTGGAAGTAAAAGCAAGTAAGCATTCAGCTTTAGGCTTGATGGAAGACATGAACCATTGATACTTCCAAAAGCCTCCTCACTAATTTAGTGAGGATAATGCTGATGATTGCTACAGGTGTTTCTACTGTTACTTTTCAGAGTAAAGTTGGGTTTTGAGGAAAACAAGGGAAAAGAAATGTTGTGAAGGATTTGCGTTTGTTGTCCATGTCCTTCAGCTTCCCATGAGATTGTAGATGGTTTTAATTGACAGTCTACGATCACCGTTGTAGATGGTCATCTGCAGTGGCCTGGACAATGCCTGACCGTTGTCCAGGCACAGTCCTGGACAGAATCCTGCTTCTGCTTGGAACAGTGTTCCAGTAACGGTGTGTCTGTTGTGTGAGGAAACTCAGTTGCAATCTACCTCCCTGCATGAATCAGGGATGCGAAACATCCAGTAGTAAAACTTGTACATCAGTCACAAGGTACTGTTTTTAAGTTCATTGCTTTTCAGAACAGAGTTAAGCCTTGGGCATGTTTAGAAATACTCTACATACTTGGTGCTTTTATGCTTAAGAGTAAGACCTCGGCTTCAAAGATAGTGCTGTAGAATAATTTTCCAAACAGTTTGCCACCTTCTGAGGATTGCTCTTTCTCTCCCAGACTCAAGATTGAAGGACTTGCTCCTGGGTAAAAGCAAAAAAAAGAGCTGTGGGCTTTCTTTTGTCTTGTTTTAGAAGCCTTTGCCTTCTACTGCTTTACTGAAATGACCTGGCTGAAAGTTCTCCTTCTGAACAAGTTCAGTCTGTCTTCTGGCCTGTTCCCGTGCCTGCTTCTATCATGAAGATTCTGGCTTTCATTCATTGAACCTCATTCACATGTTGGCTTCTGATGAGATTGATCTGAGTCAGTGTTGTTACTCGAGATACGATTAATTTCATTAACTTAATTTTAAATGTACTGCGGATCAATTCAGAGACTTGCTATGTCTGTAGCACGCCACCTTAAAATGTATAGCAGTATCACAAATGATGTTTTATTAGCCTGACCTCCCCTTGATTGAAAAAGTAATGTTAGAAAAGCAATAACTGTTTCTTAACCTTAAATCTGGGCAACATCATTAATTTGATACTGAAAACATAGCCATGAGACAACATAGCATGGATTGCAAGTTTGTTTGGGGTGTGTTTGTGTTAATTTGTATCGCTAGCACACAAACAGCTGATCTCAAATTTGAAAACCTCATGAATTAAAAAAAGGAGAGAACTTTAATTGCACAAGCTGTTTATGGTGGAATAGTTTAAGTACTGTGTGTAGTACGTGGGGTTTTTTTGATTGCCCTATGCTCAAAAGCTAGAAGTAAAGTCTCGTTTGACACTCTTGTCTTTTGACTTGATACAATCCTTCTGATTTTGCTTGGAAGTAAATTGCACCTGATGTATAAACTTGCACTTTTTTGAAACTGCCTTTATTTTTTACATTCTCAAAAATGCTCCTTTTGACCTTCTGGCTCTTGTTAATGGTGAGGGAATGAGACCAGGTTGAAGTTTTTCACCGTGACATTTGAGGAGCAGAGGAATGGCAAGAGGGACAGAATAACGTATCACCACGTGGCAGCCTCACGTAGCTGGGGATGTGACTTTCTTTTTGTCCTTTGAATTCCCTATTAAAAAAAAAAAAACAAACGGTAACAAGGCAGGGATCACTAAATGGAGCAGTGCTGCTTGTCTTACTGTCGTCACTGGTTTTACAGTGGAGGTACTTCTCATGTAAGTGCAAGCTGAAGCCAGAGGAAAAACAACAGAGTGGTTTTCCTCTTTTGGCTTCAGAGTGCTCTGTCCCTCCTGTTGTCTCCTTGCATCAGGTGAAGATGCAGTGATGGTGGGCAGAGAACACGCTGGGGTCTACTGCATGCTGCCAGGTGGATGAATCTCACCACTTTGACTTCAGAGGGAGCAGAGCACAAGCATGAAATGAGTCAAGACAATAAAAGACACTCAGAAGTTCAACACTAAGAGTTCAACTGTAGTCTGTATAGTATGAAAGCTGTAGTTTTATATGAGAAGAATGAATATGTATATGTTCATATACATAGAAAACTCTCAAGTTGATTCACAAACAGAATTTTTTGTTAGATAACTGTGTGAATGCCTTCAGACAGTTAAGCTTGAGGACAGCAATGAAGTAATGCTCAGTTATTGGTGCATAAATTATGTGAGAGAAGGCTGAAAGCTTTCTTTGCATTACTGCAAATATTCTTGAGCCTTGCTGTCAATGTAAGGTCCCCCATTGTGATCTTTCCACTTAATTTTTTTTGTTTTGGGGAAGAAAATCAAAAGACCTGTAAATCATAAAGGATAATATACACAGCAAGATATTCTTCTTTCAGTATCGTAAGCAGATATTTGAACAACGTTTTGGGAAGGAAAGCACTACAAATACATATATGAGGTCTTAAAAGTGTGTTATGTTTGGGTTCCTGAGGATAAATAATTCTGGCATCCTTTTATGGCATCATGAGGTGTTTTCTTTTACTGTAATGCTAACGCGCATACCTAAATAGCAGTTTTTAGGCAAAAGAGTAGCAGCAGAAGGATTATGCAATATCATGTCTCAAGGGGCAGGAGGGAATAAGCAGGAGGCCAGTGACAATTAACAGTCTGTGTTTTGTGGTTTAGAAAGAGTTTCTTTTTGCCTCCCAGTGGGTTTCTCTGTTTAGTTTTGAAGGACCTAGTATACCTAAGTAGTTTGTGGTTTGTTTTAAAAGCTACATAGCTTAGACAGAAACTTGCTCTTTTGAAAGAATATCTTAAAATAGTGGTGGAAAATACCTCTAATATTAAAGTGTACTCCCTGTGGTATGATATTGTTTGTTTACTGGTGAATATGGGTAGTGCAAAAAGAAAATGGGCTGAGTGCATGGCTCCCTAAAAGTAAGGAGAATCTTTCAGTTAGTCAGAGTCGGCATTCAAGCAGATGTTTCTGTATTAGCCAGATGCCACTTTTGTATTACAAAGTTTCTGCATCCTTAAATTAAGGGACAGTGACCATATTCCCTACATTGACTATTAATACATTACAACTTTTCTGTTATTACTTAAGGAATCCCACAGTGTTAACCCACCTGATTTATTATTGCTGCACCTCTGGTTAATACCTGCTGGAGTTTGAGGATGTTGATTCATAAATACACAGCATATACAGCATAATTTTTGCTTTCTGCCTGTGGGTTTTGTTGCACTGCAATAGTATGATCTTCAGTAATAGAGGCTGACTTCTCCAACTGTGTTTTGAAACCCTATCGTATACAGAAACGGAAATGGAAGATCAGCATGAGACAATGTATTGAAAGAGTTGAGCAGTAATGATCATGACAGTATTGTAACAAAATGCTATGTGGTACTTGAGATGTCCGGGATTCTCTAGAAATAAACAGAAATTTTACCAATTATGCTTTTTGGTGGACTTTGGCTGAAAAAGCATCCAGTGATTCTAGCAGAGGAAGAGTGTGCTTTAATGTGCTCAGGTACTGTGCTGGTTTATTGCAACTCCCTGGCTACCTAAGACCTTTTTTTTTTTTTTTTTTTCTCTAACAGTTGTAACAAAATGTTGTATTAAAGTGTTGAGTTTGAGGAAAACTAAGAATGGAGCTGAACCAAACTGAACCCAAGTGAAGAATCTAATGACAATTCTTTTTCCTTCAAGAGCCATATCAGTTTATATGACCAGAGGAGCTGGATCCCTGTGTTTAAAGCAGTTTAAACTGGGCTCTTTGTTCTCATGAAGAATTCTGCCTGGCACAATGGATGGGGGGGAGTCCTTCCAGACACAGATTCAAATGGTTAATTCCCTCACACACAAGGACACTTACTCATATATGCACACCCCTGCACATCTGGAAATGTGCTGGAGGCTGGTAGCAGAACAGGAGGCTGGTAGTTCTCAATCTTCTATGAAAACTCAAATTATGTGAAATTGAGATACGTGCATGTTCAAGGGGGCAGATTTTAATGACAAGCTTGAAAATCAAAGTAGGCTTTCCAAAGTTTGTGGTAGTTCTGGGTTGGAACAAAATCTATACTGAAACCCATTAAAAATGGGTTTTATTCTAGGGTGGGTTTGAACAGAATGATTGTTTCAGTCATGATGACTGCAACCCAAAGAAAATAATTGCTTCAAGCTCTAGAAAAAACAGATAATTTTTCACAGCTCTAATTATTTCATCTTTAGAGTCCCTTTTCCAACTCCCAGTACGATAGTTCTTCACTCTTATATTCCAGTAGAGCACTAAGGACAAAGTGACTACCAAAATACTGTTACACCTTCCCCACACTAAAAGGCTGCAAGTATGTATGTGTCTGGTGACTTTGGGGGCTGGGGTGGGGGGAAGCTGTGACCCAAAAAAAAAAAAAAAAGCGACAGGTTACCCACTCACTGAAGGAGAGCAGTCAGCCAAGCTGGAAACAGCATAATAGTATTTAAGGCTTACAACCATTAACCATGTTACTTTGCAATGACATTTCATGACCTGTGCTAGTGCAGTTTTCCATGTTCTCTGGGAGCAAAGCATAAGAGCACTCACGTTAGGTCAGAAAAAAAGGTCTAGAGAGGTTGGCGTTTCTGACTACGAAAGAACAGAAAGAATGGGGCAAATACTGAATACCTTCATTTTCCTCCACACAATTCTCCATAACTCCTTAACTAAGTGGAATCAGTGCCCCTGTGCTTCCTCAATAAAGTTTGTATCTGGACTATTGCAATTAATAGACCTGATGGAAGTCTAAAAATCAAAGCAAGCTTTCTAAATTTTGTGAAACATCCTGAATGGAGTTGTTTCTGTATTGATACCCCAGGGTATTAGTCTTAGCTTTCAGTGCCTTGCTCTCTCAGTCTACCCATTTCATTAACTTTTAAACTATTTATAGTTCAGACAAGAAAGTCATCAAATGAATTATTTGTTTTGGTGTGTAGCGTTCCTTCTTTTTGCTAAGCAAATAGTGTCAGCTGCCCCAGAAACTTGAATTTCATTGCTTAAGGGATGAGACAGATGTTTATGGAAAAGTCTTGAAAGACCCTCCCTTCTGGTAAGGATGAGAATAGTTGGAATTGGTTGATTTGGATGTATTACAAATGGCATAACCAGCAATTCTTACAGATCGGGTTGTCCAGTATGTCTTGCACACAGGGTGTTTTTCATTTTGTCTGGGGTTGTGGGTTTTGTTTTGGGGTTTTTTTTTGTTTTTAGTTTTCCTTCTCATTCCCCCAAAATCGGCCCAAATTTGACCCTTGGACAATTTCTGTCTTCATGTATTTGGTAGCTCTAGCAAGTCTTTATCAAATTTGTATGAGCTACGCCTTCTTCCAGAAGCTTAAAATGTGGTTTTAACCAGATTAATTTTAACAGCATCTGCAGAAAGATATTACCTGATAGAAAATTCTCCCTATCCTGTTTATGTTTGAAGTCCCTGTTCTTCAACTTGTATATGAATTTGTGAAAATGGACCTATGACAAAGAAAGAGCAATGTGGTGGGGTTTTTTTCCTTGCTCTTTTTAGAAATTTTAGCTAAAATGTCCCCAAACCTCAACATGAGTACCATGGAAAACGTCATCTCTGATAGTTAACTTCACAAAGTTGTTAGGAAAATGACCTTTTATAATAGAAAAAAAAAGTTGGAGAGGCTTCCTGGCCCACCTATGTTATGTGCAAACCAAGAAGGAAGGGACCCTATTTGCCACAGAAAATAAATGGAGGACTTTCGCAATTTGACATAATGTGTGCATTTTGGTGAAATGTCTGGTATACCCATAATATCAGTGAGCCTCATGATCCTTGATGTATTTTTCCTTGAGATTACCTCTTGAGGCAAGAGAAGGGGTTCTCCCTGTGTAGGCTGGGAGCTGAAGTATAGAGAAGCTAAGAGATTTGCTGCAGTTTACACGTGGTGGAAATGGTTTCTTCTTAGTAGCAGTCTGCCTGTTCCTTTCGGAGGATTGTCGCTTTTCGTATTTTTACATGGCGATAGAGATTCTCATGAGCAGTGGTGAACTGATTATTTACATGACAATGTATTACAGAACAAAAGCGTTTAAGGAACTTCTCAAGAATTTTGTGGTTTTATAATAATTTACATGGAAATTACCTG
Organism: Harpia harpyja; assembly: GCF_026419915.1. NCBI lineage: Eukaryota > Metazoa > Chordata > Aves > Accipitriformes > Accipitridae > Harpia > Harpia harpyja. Next base: position 8,227,727 of record NC_068947.1, read on the forward strand.
TATAGATGGAACTTTTATTTTAGAAGTTTCTATAATAAATTACTGAGGGGACACAATCTGATTGAAGAGTTACAGCCAAATAATTTTAAACCTGCCTTACCTTTAAATGCCTTTAAATGAGTTGTCGTAAGCTTTGCCTGCTACTACAGGAGAAGAGAATATTTGAAAAGCTGATGAAAATTTCAGAGTGCTCAATACAAGCAAGATGTCAGAGAAGGTAAATTGATGGATGGATTTTGAGAATAGTTTCATGTAATGCTATACGTAAACGCATCTAAGATGAGTATTATGTATTCCCCAGGGTTCTGGTGAATTTGACAGTCTGACTCCTACTTACTCAATTCTGTGGCAGCATGGAAAATGAGTAATCTGAGTAATCTGTGTCTAGCAATTAAGTGGTCACTTAATCCTGATTTCTCATCTATTTCTCCAGGCTGGAGGGTATGTTCCAGTGTCTAAAGGCATTCAGATACTTCTGTTGCCTTTGTCTTCGCAATAGGTCGTGAGTAATCTTCTTGTCAGGTGGTTTGTAACAGCAGTAAGGCCTGCGCTCAATACATCTAGGATCAGTGGATTCATTTATTAAACCAATTTTAGTCCACACCTAGAGACCTGGAAATCTAACTGTGCCTCTCCTTTTGCCTTCGTGGGTAGGACTTCCCTGTTTGCAAACATATGCACGGTGTATAAACAATTCAGCTTTTTTTTTTTTTTTTTTATTTAAACACAATATTTTTCCATATCCTGGCTTACTCCCTTCACAAACAGTGAGGAGAACATCCCACAGGTGAGATCATCTCCCATCCAGCTCCTCAGTGATTAGCCAGAGGCAGCCTTGCCTTGATCTGCCTACAATCCCAGGGAGATGCTAGTCTGGCCCGCTGACGCAAATCACATTTTGCTCAGATGTGGGCAAGGTGTCCTTGGCTCAGGCCATCTCCAAACCTCTGCTTTCCCTTCTGATGTGTGGACTTGTGTCTGTTGTCATGTCCAAGAACACATACCTCTGCCTTGAGCCGTGGGATGGATGCTTCTTGTGCACATCAGGTCGTTTGGAAGGATTGGATCTGCACAAGGAAACTACACCTGGGATTGGGCTTCCTAGCGAGTTACGGCCAGGAGAGATGCGAAGTTGTGGTGCAGCACAATAGATTTTATCCTCCCCTATTATCTCATCTGCCAACTACGTTTTGTTCATGCAAGTTCACAAATTGGGGGAAAGTGCTTGCGTTGCTGTGAAGCAGACAGAACAATGAGGGGGCCTAAGATGGGAATTGAATGAATCTTATGGATGAGAGTTGACAGGTCTGCAGCTCTGGTGGTAAAATCCCCTCCAAAAAGGTTGCTGCTGTTGAGAAATGAGGTTATCGCTATAAAGAAGTAACTGGATTCCTTTTTGTGGGAATTCGTGTTGCACCTGCATTCAAGCTGTATGCAGAAAATGTGATTTTTCAGGTGACACTGGAACAATTGTGAGGGAGTAAGCCTCGCACAAGAGGCTTAACTGTGGCTTGGGTTTTCATGAACATGATGGAGTGCATCTTGGGATAGCTTTTTGTATCGATGCATGTGAAACTAAAAAATTGATTCCCTAAGGTTTTCTGTAGTCCCCATAACCCACTGCAGTAGTGGGACATTCAAATCCTATTGTAGCATGAAAAAAGTAAAAAAAAATATATCACCACCACTTTGTATGCACACCAGTCCTGTAAGTTTATTTATTTTGCAGCTGGTTGAACTTCAGTATCTTCATGCACTCAGTCTTTTGGTGTACTGCTAGCAACATTGAACTATATAGCAGAGAGACCATCCGCTCATTTTCCACAGATTAGTGATCATTACTGTAGTATAATTAAACTTTTAAGTGTATCTGTTTATTAGTTTCCTGAATCTTCTGCGTAACATAGCCAAAATATTTCAAAGTTAGTTTATCGTGTCTTGGTCATAAAATTCTATGATCTAAAGATTGATCCTTTTCATAGGAAAGTACATTTCAGCCTGCATCCCTTTTCTCTTCCCCTTGCTATGCACCAAAGAAAGTGCCCAAGCTCTAATTTCATTCGAGGAAAGCTTAAACTTTTGTTGTTGTTGTTTAATGGAGTGGTGTTCCCTGCTTGAACACCACATGTTTCCTTATGGCAGGAAACCTTACTGAGGATGTTATATGCAAACCGCTCTGCATCCTGTGGTCTCTCTGCGACTGTTTGAATTCATACTGTGTTTGACCTATGGACTGGCACAACTGCGCTGCGGAGTTGCGCGATCAAACAGGCTGCTAAACAATACTGAATTCAATTAAAAAGGTCTTCCATCTGCCATTCTGTATTGTTTTGAAATGGACCGTCCTTCCATTTTTAAGAGACTATTCAGTATTGCTACAGGTAGTTTATTTATAAATGTAAGAGGTGAAGGAGTGGAGGGAGGAAGGCTGTGAATCTAAATATGTTTGCTAAAAAATTACTTAGAGTTTCTAGGACTCATCATTTAAGAGGGGAAGGAACTGCCCTTTCTAAGGGTGATCTAATCTATTATTTCAGTAAAATCTTGCAGTTTTCTTAGTAATGGATTAAAGTACTAAAGATAACGTTGTCTTCAGATATTATTTTTAACAAGTATTTAACGCTGAATTACCCCTATGGAGAGAGTGCAGGTTGACAAAAGGGATCAGGCTAGCTTCTGTTGTTGTTGGGGTTGGTCTGTAGTTTTTTGGGTTAAGTTTGGAGCAGTTAAGAAGTAAAAGGTTCAATAATCTGTTACTAAGTACAATCCCCTCAGATTGGAGGAGAATATTTTAACCTTTTGATATGCTTTTAATAGCCTGAGGTGTGTTCTTTACGAGGCTATGCTTTTTGTTCAGTAGATCATGTGTGACGAAGACAAAGCTATGTTATTTATGTTGTTAGCTTCTGGTTATATTTTCTGCTTTCAAACAGCAGTTTGAAACTGTAATGTATGTTACTAGCTGGATTTTACTGCTTCATCTTGTGCATTATGCAGCCCTAATAACGTTCACTCTAACCTTACTTTGATTTTGGGGGTTTGTTTTGCATCTTTTTTAAAAGCTTATATAAAAAAAGCTTATAGAAATATGTATTCCTTAATGTCTTCCAAGAAGATGTCATCTCACAGCTGGAAAGGCCATTTAGCTTCTGGAACTGACTTTCTTAGTGTCTCTTGCTATCCTTTTGTTGGAAATGATTAGTTTTACAATAGTGCTGCTGCTTTTAAACAAATGTTGCAGAGAACAGTTTCAGATTTCCAGTTGATTTTAGATGCTCTGTTGAATTTGAATATAGAAATGTAATCATGTTGCTTATAACTGGTTTTCCAGTTTATCAGTTTACCCGTGTCACTCTCACTTTATATTAGAATCACTGCTCTACAGTTCTGCAATGGTGTGTGTATGTGTGCATATGTATGTATAAAAATATGCAATGGATATATGTGGGGCTTTTTTCCATAAAAAAGATGTTTTGTGTCTTTTTGGAGGGCATAGGGAAGTCTTTGCAAGGAAAGAAGAGGATGAGTTCAAGGGTTCTTGTTCTCTATAGCAAGGTGAAGTATTTCATACTTAAGGGCCTGACACTCAAAGTTGCTGGGAGTCCATAAGTTTCTTTAAAATCATATGGGATTATGGTTGTTCAATATACTTGAAAAATCAGGCTGTCTGTAACTGGAGTGTCCAGCCATTATATTAAGTTACCAAAGTGCTTCCCTTCCTGTCCTGCCATTAACTTAAAGGAGTTTGCTTTTCTATCTAAAATTTAAGATAATACATCGAAAATACTATATAGATAAGTGTTTGTAAGGTACTTGGGTACATGTGTACAAGTATGACAGAAAACATCGAGTCTTTTATTAATTCTGTATTCAGGAGTGAGAAAATGTGCCACAAATGAGGCACGGGCTATATGCTAAATAATGAACCTTGGAAGAAATTTTGGGCAGCTGCCTTGCCGTTATCTTTCCTGTGTCTTGAATGGAACAGGAGTCCTGTGCAAAATAACGTTTGTGGTTGCGTATTTCTAAAACTTTCTCCTGTTGGCAAGTGAGCAGAGTAAAAATTGACACATTTTTAAGGTGTTGAACAGTTGAAAATCTGGTTTAGTACCGAAGGCTGTGCCTAAGACTTCATGCCTTAGGGGTTTTTGTTCTGTTTCTTGAAGAATTCCAGGAATAGCGTTGACAATATAGCAACAATTGCCTAGGGGCTTGTGTGCATGCACACAAGCTTAATTGCTGAGTACCGATATGTACCGATATTCACAAGTGGTAAAGGCAGGAGTTGTTATAGAATATTAACTAGGGATGATCAGAAAGTGTTTTTGTCAAGACCTCTTTTTTGTTTGCATTTATTTACCCTGGTTTCTGGAAACATTACTTTAGGAGCTTTAAATAAAAGAGGAAAAGGTGTGTGTTTGAGCATGCTGATTTGCAATAATGACAAAGAAAAGAACAAAGATGTAGATAGAGTCAAAATCATGCACCTTTTTTAAGTTGGGGAGGCCTGTTCTTCTGTCACAAAATAAGAGACTTCCAGTCCTGACAGGTTCTTCCTCTGCAGTCTCTAAGGGGAACCAAATGGTTATAATCAGTATCCAGTAGTCTACATGTGGAAATGTGGGGCACTGTTTGCTGGTGAGTGGTGTTTCAATACCAATGGACTGGGAAGATCACTTGGTCCACTATTGGAATAAGTCACAGAAAAATTTCTGTCCTTTTCCTCAGCCATCTGGGTTTATCATGTAGGGAGGCATTTTTTTCCAGATTTTCTTGGAAGATAAGCTAGTCTGCCCCAGACAAAGTGCACGCATGAATCCTTTTGAGGGTGCCTGCTAAGCTGAAGAGCATGAGCTGTGTGCAACAACAAGCTGATATACTAATGAATGTGGGGAAAATAACAAAACCTACGACAAATCTCTGTGCTCTGAGTCAGTGAGCAAATAGATAAATCTTACTAACCTTTCAATAGTCCCAAGCTAAAACTGTCCTTATCACTCCTATGTACTCCCTGAGGGCATCTATAAAATTATAGTTGCTGCACATGATATGTAAGGAGAAATCCTCAGCTGTGGAATGTGGGTATCCAGCATTTTATCACTGGAAAAGATGTAACTGTGTTCACACTGATACATTTATGGAAGCCTGGTTAATAATTTATCCTTAGCTTCTAAAACCTGTATTGGTAAATGAGGAACTTGGCTTTACCGGTTAGGTTATGGTGGGCTGATTGCTGTGGGTTAGCAAGAGGCAGCAGCAGTGGCAAGAGATACTACTATTAGCATCTCCTGACTATGTCCCCATCATCTTGGAGAGACGTGCTCCTCAGGTGAGGGCATGGAGCCACCATCCCTTCCATGCTGGCAAACTTTGGCCCTGTGTACACTGGACCATCTCAGAGATGACTTGTCCCTCTCTGAAAGATCTTTCATTAATTTCCTACTAGAAGTGTGCATCAACTATGCTTTCCATCTCAAACCCAGACCTGTGAGTAGTTTGACCCTCACATCATGATACGTTTTGGTATGGTTTCGAGTGGCATAAGCTGTCTGTATTGCAAATGCAGTCAAAAGGCCGAAACACTTACTATGCAGATTGCTGGAGTAAATCTTGGCCAAAAGGAGGCAGAAAGCTGCTACAGAAAGGTCAAGTTATGATTAATATCCCATGAGCGCAGCTCTGCGTTGTCTTTCTCCTGAATAATTACTCTTTTGCCATTTCGCCTAAAAGGTAGTGTACCAGTAATATAGTGCCGGTGCCCACCCCCTGTTCTTCCCGAAGCTTGGAAGAGTAGCTCTGGGACAAGTAGCAACTCTGGAAGCCCACCTCCAGGCCCTTAAACTCTTTTGCTTGTAGTGCTGCTGGAATTATGCATCTAGCTGGAAAGAGGGAGAGAGGTATAAAGTATGGTAACAAAAGGAATCTGAAGTGAAGAGAAATGATTAAGGGTTTGTCTGTGTCAGAGTAGGAGCTGCTTCTTGAGGGTTCTATGTCCTCCTGCTGTTTGTACAGCACCCCTGAGTATTATATCATGGAATTGCCTTGAGAGGTCATGGCCAGAAGGATATATGAGAAAGCTTGTGATCCTTTTCTTATAGTTAGCATAAAGCATCATAATATAGTGTACACTAGGTAGCCTTTATATTTGAAAAATTCAGATTGCTGATGAAGACTGGTTGAGGCCTCAGGTCTCACAAGGTATTTCTTCAGTGGAAATCTGTGTCTTCTGTCATGTCCTATAAAGTCATCTTTAGCAGTTACATCTGCTTCCTTCTAGTCTGGAGCGCTGCCCACGCAGTGATCCGCTGTGCAGCTTTGAGCTTCAGTCCTCCAGCCCTGTGCCTGGCTGCTGCTTACTAGCCCCTGTTGAAGACTGTGCTGCCAAATCTCTGCTGCTGCTTTTTGTGCGAACTAGACTGAAGCCAGGCAGTCTGTTCAGCACTGGCAACTTCAGCTGCATGCCCTTTTCTCAGGAGAGATACAACTGAGGAACTGGATGGGCTGCGTTGAGAGGGCAAAGCATTTTAAAATGGCAAAGAAAACCATCCCAGATCTTCCCTTTGTCTGATGAACAGTATTTTGGGGGGAATCTGTCACTTTTCTTTGCTAGTTATACAGTGTATGAAAAAGGATGCTGATCCTGTGTATGCTGCTGTCAGGCAGTCTCATATAGGCTTGTGCTAAAGTTGTTCGTTGGATTTGTTGGGGTCCTAGATGATCAGATGGCAGCATGTAGTTTTTCTCACTGATCCAAGCTCTGGTCCTCAGTCATAGGTGATATGCGTGGCTGCTCCCCACAGACCTAGCGCTATCACTCTGAGCTGTCTTGGATAGACATTTATGTTACATATCCCACTTTGGGAAGCAAAGGAAAACCTCCACATATTCCACCACCTTCCCTGCCCTGCTGAAAGTGATCCTCAACACTCTGATAGTTGATGCACAACCCAGTCCTCAGACTGACAGCAGTGTAACCTGTGAAAGTGAGATTACATTTTCTAACTAGATTTTTGTGGGTTTTTTTCCTGCCTGCCACAAGAATTTTGGAAACTGATATGCTTACAAATGCAGACTTCCCAGCCATGCTCATTTTGAGGTAGACACACTGGGATGACGTCCTGATGCATTTCATGGCAAGATTTAAGCGACCCGTTAGCTTTATTTACTGTTTGTAGAGAAAAGAATTGTAGCATTGTGTTTAATGAAAAACAAAACAAGGCAACACTCCAAGCTCATCCCACTTCCCAATTAAGCTGTTTATATCCTCTGGTAGGTTTCTGGACAAGTGTCTTTGTGAACAGCTCATCATTTTATACTGCAGATGAGAAGCAGGATGCATTTGCTCACGTGTTTTGTATGCCTGCATTTGAGGTAATCGTGCAGCATCCCCTTCATAGTCAGTGGAGAGAAATGGATGCTACTAGGCAAGAATTTGTCTGACCTTTTTCAAATCTTCTCATGAAGATGAGATGAGTCATGCCCTAGAAATGCCTATTTCTCTCTGTTGCTTATAGAGTGGGGCTGGGATGACTAGGTCAGAATAAATAGGAGGGATCATAGAATAGAATCATAGGATGGTTTTGAGTTGGAAAGGACCTTTAAAGACCATCTAGTCCAACATCCTTGCCCCCAGCCTTGGGCAGATGAATCTCCTAAAGATTTTTCACACCTCTATAGAGATAAGTCATATAATGTATGATCATATACCTTTGGTGTGCATGAAAACGAACTTACTTCTTTTCATTGAAACCTGAATCCCGTTGCTTTGCTAAATCAAATAGAAAGTTATTATCATGTGTAGTGGATAATGAGTTTTACTACACCATACTGTTGTTGCAGAAAGGCAAACGAGCACTTGGCATCTCCCAGGCTGAAATAATGGAGGACTGGATTTCTCACCTTCTACGCACACACATGCCACACACACATTTCCTCACTCAAAGCACTCGCACGCAAGGTCTGGCGTTCCCTTCTCCCCAAACCCAGAGGGGGTTTCACTGGCTAGGTGGATGCTTTTTCAAATAGCTGCTCTTCTAAATGCTAGTTCCCTCTTTTCTGACTCTGCAGCCTGACTGCAGTTACTCAGCAATCTTCCTGCATCCCTCTTGCAAAGCTCTGAGATAATTTCATTTTTATTTATTCATGAGAAAAGCAAAGTCAATGACAGAATTTTATCAAGTGGGCTAAACCTTAGATTGATAGTCATGAGTTTTTCTGCAAAATGAAATGTTTGATGAAGTCAAGGCACCTTCTTTGGAGTACTCTGAATTCAGCAAATTAGTGAAAACGTTTGAACTTGAAGACTTGAAAACAAGTTTCTATTTAAGTTTTTGAAGAATCCTCATCCACTTCTGTGGAACATACCTGCTCATGTTTTCTGATGAGAAACTTCTGTTGGGGAAAAAGATCAAGAGAACTTACTGATATTTCAGTCAATCACTTTCTGCAGCTAAAAGAAACAGGTACTTTTTTTGTGAGAACATCTTGTTAAGTAATGAAAATAATGCTCTTGTTTTACCACGCATTTTCTACTTCATGTCAGATGAAGCTTCCTGTAATAGTGCTTCCCCAGGGATCTCACACACAGTTACACATGATAGTTGCTGCCCAGAGCAGCCTCAAGACCCACTGAACAGGAGAGAGGGCATTTAAAGAGGATTAAGATAGGTCGTGACTAGATCACAGGGCAGCAGCTGCTGACCAGTAACAGAAATGACAGTGGCTCTCAGGTGTCCTGGGTGTGCTAGCTCATTCCTGTCCCGTGCATCCTGCTGTCAAATGCAATCATGTCATAACATAATACGTATTAACTTTACTTCTCCGAAGCTCACTGTGTTCATAGTTGTAAGGATGTACTGTAAGAAACGCTAGTGGTTAGAAAGAATGGTTAGGAGTCTTGCTGGCATTATACTTGTTTTATTTTTCTGAAAGAACTCAATATCAAGAAGTGATTTCTTGCTCCCAGAGGCCATGCCTATTTTAATGTGGGGAAAGGAGGTTTCAAATTCTTAAAAGTAAACAGTTGATAAACTTTCTTCAACTTGTTTTAGTTAAATTTCATAACCGTGAGTCTTGGTTAAATTTATAATTTACCCAGCTATCACATAAAATGCCTGTAAGGTGCATATTAGAACTTATTTTACAACTGTGTATAAATCTGTTCTGTTCTAGACCTCGGTTCACCCCTTTTCTTTCCACTTCATCACAGAAAGTATAGAGACAAAGGGAATAACTTAAACCTATTAAAGTTCAGTACTGAATGAATACTGCCTTCATATACACTGTGACTAAGCAATAAGATTGAGATGACTCAAGCCCTAAGTCATATTTTTGTGGATGATTTAACATTGCACAGATGATTTTTGCTTAACAATAGCAAAAATATTTTTCCTTCATTCATTCTTTGGTTTGGATCTGTTTGGTTTGTTTAATTTTGCATGCTGATGCATTGAATTTTATTTTCATTCTTACCCTGGGAGGTATCATCTTTTCTGGCTAAATGCTCAGCCAGGGAAGTGAACCATGTTTGCTCGATGAGCAAAACAAAAGAAAAAGGTTGCCACCCTGTTGTGTTATTCTTCCTGCTCCTTGTCTCTTGCTTGTAAGTATACTAGCTAAAGCAGTGCAATATAGAGAAGATTATTAGATATTTATTTCAAAGCATCACCTATGGGGTTAAATTCTCTCATTTAATTGTTTTGTAGGAGCTCTGGGGAGTACGGGCTTGTGTTCACAAGTGAATGCCGTCTGGTGTACTCTCTACCTTTGGTCTGTTCTGCACTTGCTCCCCTGCCTGCGTACATGCTGCCTTTCTCCCAGCATAGCATGCTTGAAAAGTAGCACAAGGTTGTTGGGGCAGCAACCAAGCGTTGTACTCCGTTGGGAGCTTTCAGCGGGCAGTGGTGTTCCCTGTTGCATGCAGTATGTAACCTGGCCCTTTGAGGAGCTGGGTGAGCCTAAAGTTCTACAGCAAGGAGACAGAAAACATCATTTTTATATTTTTAAAAATGCTTTTTCATGTTACTTGAAGATTTTTATGAGGACTGAAAAACAAGCAGAAGGAGACCTGTAGGAGGAGCATGGTTTGATGAATACTCAGACCAGCAGTGCTGAGCTTAGTCTTATTATACAAGTCAGGCATGTTAATTTACTGCTTTCTTACGCAGTAAGGTAGAATACTTTGTAGACTAAATGAGCTTTAACATTATTGCTTTAGTTTTAAACACTTATGATTTTGGTTTTGAAATGTTATTACACCAGCGCTAAAAACTAGATATAGCTTGAAGGCAATGACAGTGGTTGGAGAGAGATCTGCAGTCTTGTAGGCATATTGTTGTCCGAAAAGCGGATTCATTTCCCAGTGTGCAATGAGCCAGTAATCACACACTCAGGAGAGACATTATTTATTTCATATTTATGCAAAGATGGGTGCTAGGTGGTAATTCCACAAAGCTAGCACACCACGCCAAAGAAAAACAATGTATTTATTCTGTTACATGATTAGTCAAAACCCGCCTAAATTTACATTCATTGGTTAGTAGTCACCATCTCATCTACTATTGGCCAGTTATATTTAAATTAGCCCCTATTGCTATGTAGATTAGCATGCATGCTCATTGCAGGTGTGGGGGGACAAGTTCTTCTAGCCTTGAATTGAGTCGGAGGTTGCGATCTCCCCCTGCCACCTTTACCTTCCCCCCAGTTCATACTTCTTTGGCAATCATCCGGCCTTTGGTGTCTTCTGGAGTGGGATATTTCTTTTTATCAGTCACATCCTGCATTTCTTAGGTCCAATTATCCTTAATGTTTCTTTTCTCTCTGATGGACCTTGAGTATTCTTGTCAAGCGGGCAATGCACATGGATCATCCTCAAAACATCAAGGCCTAATTGTTCCTGGGTGCCCTTACTCTATGAAGGCCAACTGTGTGCCTTTCTGATTACAGCCTTACTTGTTAATTTGATATATACAAAATATATCTTGCACGAAACAGTCAGACCATTCTAAATCTCCGAGTTATTCTTCAGCAATATGACAGTGTCATGGTTTAACCCCCACCAGCAACTAAGCACCGCACAGCTGGTAGCTCACTCCCCCCACAGCAGGATGGTGGGAGAGAGAATCAGAAGAGTGAAAGCGAGAAAACTCATGGGCTGAGTTAAAGACAGTTTAATAGGTAAAGCAAAAGTTATGTACACAAGCAAAGCAAAACCAGGAATCCATTCCCCACTTCCCGTGGGCAGGCAGGTGTTCAGCCATCTCCAGGACAGCAGGGCTTCATCACTCGTAATGATGACTTGGGAAGACAAACGCCATCGCTCCGAACGTCCCCCCCTTCCTCCTTCTTCCCCCAGGTTTATATGCTGAGCGTGACGTCCTATGGTCTGGAATCTCCCTTGGGTCAGTTGGGATCAGCTGTCCCAGCTGTGTCCCCTCCCAACTTCTTGTGCCCCCCCAGCCTGCTCGCTGGTGGGGTGAGGAGCAGAAACGGCCTTGACGCTGTGTAAGCACTGCTCAGCAGTAACGAAAACATCTCTGCGTTATCAATGCTTGTTTTCAGCACAAATCCAAAACATAGCCCCGTACTAGCTACTATGAAGAAAATTAACTCTATCCCAGCCAAGACCAGCACATTCTCCACCTGTTATTCCATAGCATTTAGCATTTATGTCATGCTCAGGTCTCACACTATCTAATACCACCTCATTACCCACCGCCCCCCTTCCCGTTCTTTGATACAATACACAGATATCATTCCCTTAGTCTATGGACCACCCCTGTGAAATGTCTGTAAAATGTCCATAAATGTCCACAGAATGTTCTTTGAGTTCATTTAGTCCATGACTGTGGTCTCCATCTGTTATGGTGGTCACTCAGGACAGGAGAGATGGTGTGTTGCGTGGAGTTATCGGGCACCAAAGCCAGCTCAGGTCAGGTCACCGCTGTACTTGCACTGCTTCTTGTAAGGCTTGTTCTCCATTGGTTCAGTTGGTTCCTGCTATAGTAATTCCTATAACATGCAACTCAAATCCCAGGTTACAACAACTGAAAAGTATTTCCATTACAATCTCCAGCCCTGGTCCCTTTGGAGCAGACCATCGGGTTTAACGTTGCATGAACTCCTGCCCTTGCCCCTGCTCTGGCTTGGACTTATCCACAGACTGCAGTCCCTCCAGGGGTGTACCTGCTCTCTCATGGGTTTATCCATGGCCACGTGCTTTGAAGTGCTCCAGCATGACCTCATGCACAGCCACCGATGCTTCAAGGTGTACCTGCTGCAGCATGAACTTTTATCCAGAGTCACAGGTGCTTTGAGGTGTACCTTCTCCAGCGTGGACTTACCCTTGGGCCACAATCCCTTCCAAGGTGTACCTGCTGTGGCACAGGCATAACCATGGCCACAGACGCTTTGAGATTTACCTGCTCTGGCGCGGACTTACTCATGGCCACAGATGTTTCAGGGTGTCCTGCTCCTCCATGGACACAGGCAGCTTTGCCAAGACCTTACCAGAAAGCTGGAATTGTGCCTGACCTAAAAAATGAACTGGTTCTGAATCCAATGGTTTTGTTTAATGAATCTGAGTTTCTTACTACTATGAAGTCAAACATGCTTACGCTACATGACTTATAGAGGATTAGACTTAAAAAATTAGAGTTTCAGCCTTTCTCTCAGCTTATATTCATTCCAGTGCACTGATACAAATTCGTATGATGGCATTCTGTGCTTTTAATGTCTCTTCAAACAATGTGGCTGCCACTCATAAGTGACCCTTTCTTTAAAGCAATATACAAATTGTCAGTTCATAAATCTTCTAGCTCTTATATGTAAAGATCTTTGAAGTTTGTTTTTAGCAAAGAATCTGTTTGCTTACTACTTGTGTTGTAGTACTGGCTAGAGCTCTCAGTCTAATCCAAGTGCCATTAACCAAAATCACATTCAACAAATTTAGTTTGGTTTTCTTTTCTTGCTGCTTGACTTCAGTGTCTTGAGTTGCTCTTCCTTACCTTGCAAATGTATTGATTTTGTGCAACAACCATTTCCTGGTGCTTCAGTACCTGCTGGCATTTAGTTTGCTTACCTGGGTGTGTGCACTCTGCAAACACATCATTAAGAAGTGAAGCTGGTTTTTCTTGCTCCTGTGTATGGCATTCTGCAAGCGGTATGCTTTAGTTAAAACAGGAAGAGGGACTAGTTGGCCATTACACTCTCAACATGGTAAGCTTTATATTTGTTAAAGGTTCTTGATATGACAAGAACCTTTTTAAGTCTGTCTGCCGTTTTATTAGACTTAGTGGTGGCAGTCCTTTCCTCCCTTCCCCCATCATAGGCTTGCATATAGCTGTGGGCCTCAGAAAAGATGAAAGACAACATGGAATGTGTTTTGGTGGCTACCTAACGATGCCATCTTAGTTTTGAATTTTATTTCAGACCCCCACGTGAGTGAACTCAGGACGCAGAGTACTGGTGTGTTTTAAGCATGGCATAGATGAAACGTGTCTCTCTTTGAGTGTCCGAGCTGGGTGTATTGGATCCAGACTGGGGATGTTGTGATACATAGTGCCAGCACTGAGCTGGAAGGTGGGAATTGTGGCCTCCTGAAGCGTGTGTCAGAGGCAGCAGAGCTATCGGTTCTGCTCCTGCTGAGTTTCAAACATTGCCGTTGTGCCTCGTGCAGCTTTGGTTCGGGCAGTAGTCGGTGCCTTTTTGAGAGACGACGTATCTCAGCTTCTCGTGGCAAAAGTCAATTACAGTCCATAACACCACGCTGCATTCGGCTGCTGTTAGTAGGAATATCTTTACCAATATGGAAATATTGTTTGTGCGTGTCCCAGATCCACCGGTGTTAGTAAATATGTGTAGTGCAGACCACATTTCTCTGCTGGCAAAGAATTCCCCACCAGCGGTAGGTGAAGGCTCTGTCACTCAAGCAACGTGAGGTGATGCCATGATTCCCATACCACTGCAGTCAGTGCACGTGGAAGATGCTGCCTCTGTTGCTGAGTCACTAAATCGTTCCACGTACTGGCTTCTGGCTAAGTAAACATAATGGCTTGGTGGTGGGAGTAATTTCTTGCATCCAGCAATTTGATAATAGCACCGTTGAAGAAAAGAGGATAATTCCTCTCGCTTCCTTTCAGCTCTGTCTCTTGGGGGCAGGATGCCTCTCCTCCTTCCCAGGGAGACTGGGGAGAGATGAGGGGAAAGCGTTTTGGAGTGCAGATGAAGCTGTTGATTTGCTGGGTTCCGGAGGATACGCGCAGCAGTGACAGGAGTGCTCACTGCACCTGTGGTAACTACAAATGTAGCTGATTGCAGTGGATTCACTATGCTTCCTGTAGCTCTTAACGAACGCCCCTCACAAAGATTCAGTTTTGGGGGTGCTGTATTTCCAATAGTCACAAGCAGCTGTGCTAGCAGTTAGCCATAAAAAAAAAAAAAAGTTCTTTCCCACTGTAATGCTTTTTGTCCTTTTTTTTTTTTTTTAAACAAGCCTTAAGTAATTCTTTTTTCTTCTACCCATTTTCATGAGGCAAGGGAAAACAACCACACACTCGAGAGGCTCACTTACGTACTGTCTTGCCATTGTGTTACTTCATTCCTCCTCCTTTACTAGTTCCTTTGCAAGTCCAATGTTAGGTTGTTGCATTACTCTGACTTAAGAAATTAATGCTCTAACTACAAATTGAATGTAAATTAGAATTAACCCCATGCTATTAGGGGGCTTTGCATTTTTCCATGTGTCCTAATCTGCATTTTAGTGTACCCCAAATGCTCTGTTGTGTGAAATCTTCACTCAGTTTAAGAGGAAAACAACTAAACTTCCTAACCAGCCACAGGGCTGCTTAATAAAACATCAAAAATCTGTTAAAAGGATCATTGTCACTTTCTAAAAGCTGTCTGGCTGCTTTTGTTTTTAAACCCTAAGTTGGTTCATAATTCAGCTTTTGTCAGCTGATTTATTCTGGACTGTTTAGAGAGAGAGAAAAAAGTAGCGCAGGAAAGAAGCAGCGCAAATTTTCGTATTAAATCCGAATGTGAAATACAAGCCTGGTCTCTGATCATGTGTTGTCTAAAGCAGGGAAGTCTTAAGTGGTAGTTTGTTAAAACCAGTACCTCATTAGTCTCCTTTTCCATAGAGCAAGTGTTCCTGCTGATTTTGCTATTGCCTTTCTTTTTGTTTAACAACTACATGTATAACAGGAATGCCCACCACTTACCACAAACGGTACAGGAGCTAAACCAGAAGGTCTCCTGTTGTGAAGTAGGGGATGTTTTTGTAGCTCTCATACCAGCACATGGCAGAGTGAAGGCAGCGTTATCAGAGTTTCGACACAGAATTTGTCTAATCAGGCAGGAGTGAAGGGACAAGGGATTTTTTTACTAGATCTGCTTCATGTAGGGTAAAGATACCTGCACAATCTTCAGTCCTAAAAGGTAGCCTTGCAAGAGTAGCATTATCTAAGAACTGGGAAAACTTGGTTTATGCCAAGTTAGCTGCTGCTGGGGTAGGGAATATCACCTAGGCAGAGGTCATGAGTGTAATGTATTTACAAGGAATCCTGCCTGAACAAATACGAGCTTCTCTTGAGGTATTTGCTGAAGCTTCAGCAGCTAGGCAGTGTCTGGTTAGGAAATCTATTATTTTTGAGTAGCAATTTTGTAGTGCAGAAGAAAATCTGGAAGGTGAGGTGGGTCCGAATCTTAATGTCAAGTAGCTGGTTGGTACACGTATGTCGGAGAGCTGGTGGACAGAAAAACGGGGCTATTTTGGCATCAGATATGGTACTGCAGCCCTGAACACAAAAGCCAGCGTGCTCAGTGTTGGGCTGGAGACTGTATTACCCCACCAAAGCAATAAGGGAAATTTGAGGATGCTTGTTTTTAAGACTGTCATTGGTAGGTTTTATGTCTTGCTAATGCTGAACATGAAACCATTAAACAGGCTGCCACCCCAGCTCTTTAGGAGAATATTTTTGCTAGTTCACAAGATATTTTAACCTACATAGTTGGTTGAACACATAAGCAGGTAAAATTGTATTTTCTGACACTTGCCAAATCCCACTGTTACATGATAAAGACAGTTAAAACCCACAAGATTTTTGTCATAAATGGGACTGAAGGTTCTATTCCCAGGCATGTTCAGTAAAAAATAGAAAGCAACAAACCCCATTGTGAATAGCATAAAACTTCAGTTGATTATAGTCTTTCTGTAAGAATAGATTTTACTACAGACATCTTTCCGTTAATGTGGGTAACATGAATGTAATTTGGGTCTGTCTGTCTATTTGGTAAACATAATAATACTCTGCATTATTCTCTATATTGCGAACTCTAACATAGTTTCTGTTGTAGTCTTTACAAACAAGACTATAATAATTTCTATTCAAGATTCACGTAGTTCAGCTAAAAGGTCAGCTGTCAGCATGAGATACCAGAATTTTATTGACTAGACCACAGTCCAGTGAGTCTGCTCTGGTGTTTCTACACCAGTCTCATCTGGCATGGAAGGCAGTGGTAGCTCGGAGATCAGTTGCAATGTCAGGTTGTGCCTGTGGGCAGTGGGAATAATTCCTCCATTCTCTCCTTCCTTAACATCTTCTTGCGTGCTTCCACTCTCCATGACTTCAAACCTC
Organism: Harpia harpyja; assembly: GCF_026419915.1. NCBI lineage: Eukaryota > Metazoa > Chordata > Aves > Accipitriformes > Accipitridae > Harpia > Harpia harpyja. The sequence continues at coordinate 8,244,361 of NC_068947.1, forward strand.
TTGCCACCACCTCTGGTGCTGGCCCCTAAATCCGACCTCTTCCCCCCCTATTTCTGAGCATAGCCAAGGGTTGCTCTGACTGCCTTTGGACCTGTGGCTCAGAAGGATTTCCATTCATGTGGGATTTTAGATCCCACCTGCTTTCTACCTGCAAGCGTTGCCTCTGCTGCCAATGGCGCTTGTTCTGTGGTTTAGGATTTCCTTACTGATGAAAGCTGTAAGAAACTTAATGGAATGATCTTGCAGCTGAATTACATCTGGCACAGGAGGGTGTAGCACTCTCTTAAAATTAAGTCCATCTAATCTGACAGCTTGTGATCTCATCACCCTTACCAGTGCTTAGTTCTGCTCTGGAGTCTACGTATTTGACCCTATGCTCCAGGTACCAAATGAAGTAACCGGATTCCTGATTATGGCACGTCACCTTAGTAATTTTGGATTTCACATGTGCCTCCCTGTATTGAGACAGAAATCTTCCAGGACATTCAAGGATAGGCGATATGCTTAGCCAAAGGGAATTTTTGTGTCTTTCAGATATTCTGATAGGAGTGCGAACCTCTTTAGAGTTAAAAGAAAAAAGTTCAGAAAATATGGCCAGATGTCTAATCTTTTGAAGTGTTTTTTCTCTTTCCTGAATTCCCAATACCAGAATACATCTTACAAGGTAGAGTGTTCTTGTCAGCCTGCTTGTCGTACCATTGCATTGTTATTCTGCAATAACCCTAGTTACCTGTAGTGTATCATCCAGACAATAATGGTGCTGTCAGAGACCATTTTTAATGCTTTTGTTGCCCTAAATTTCTAATTGTATTGCTCATTCTTTCCCCTTAACCTCTTGGTTTTCCATTTTTCAATAAAACTTGGCTTTTTTTCTCAGTTAAAATAAATGCCTGTCAGAATAATGTGTCACCTATGCTACCCCTGCAAGGAAAACTTGTGAACAAAAATTCAGAGCGCCTGGACCAGCCAAGCAACTTAGCTTATTCTCTGACTGCTGAATTTGGCTCTGTGAGTTTTATGCTGATGCCCCATGCTCCCTAGCCCACTGATGTTAGTTTCCAGCTGGGATGACAGTACTGTTTTCACCAGGCATTTTGGTAGGCAGTTCACAAAAGAAGCTGGCCTTCTTGATAGTAACAAAGTATAATTCACATGTTGGATTTCTTCCTTTTGCTTACAAGTAACTTGGCCTTATGGTATTAATAGAAACACCATTTTCAAGAATTTAAGAATAAACATAATGGTCCAGTGTTTTTATTTTTTCTATTAAAATAAATGCAGAGAATCAAATTAAATTTTTTTTCTATGTGTGTTTTTATTACTTGGCTTTTATATGTTTAAGATAGCAATCTAGCCAGAAGTAGTAGTCTGTGCTTTGTTTGTTTCCCAATTTTCAGTAATAGTAAGCTCATCACTGGCAATCCTGACTTGTATTTCTGCCTTGCATTGACTTGTTGTGTGCTTTCAGTTTGTGCTTGGCCTTTCTGTCCCATTTTCTTACCTGATGAAAGTGACACTGATGGCTGGATCTGTATTGCAGAAACAGTAAGATTTATATTACTATTTTCTTAGAAAAAAAAAAAAAAGATGAAAATACTTATATGCCAGTTGTGTGTATTTTATGATTTTTTAATTAATTTGAAAATTTTAAAGATTAATTGAAACAGGTTATAAAATATCAGAAGAAATTCCAGTGCTCATGTAAGGCTAATATGAGGAAAAATCTCCTTTGAACTTAAATTGTGACATTTGTATCTTTTACTAACAAATAGTCAGATAACTGGGGGAATGGAGTATTTCAAAACTCATATTCTGAAGTAGTTGGTGAAAAGCAACACAAGAATTTCATTTGATGCCATTGGCAACAGTATTTGCTGCTTCAGTGGTTGTTAGGAAAGGAAACAGAAGGATATCTTGTCTTATACCCATAATTGTCTCAGACTATGAACACTACTCATTCAGTTCTCTGTGCTATTTATTTTTGTCAAAACCTTTCCAAACCATTGAAAGCTAGGGAAGCAAGGGCTGCTTTTTTATTAAAAAAAATAATTTCTTAAAAGCTGTTTTAGTTCTTCCAGCATGCATGATATAAAATAAATCTGCATTATCTTATAGCATATGTGCACCTATGTATGCACACATATGTATTTGTACTTATGTATGATGGTGTGGATGCATTTTTTGTGTATAAATGGGTTTATGTTTGTATATTGTATATAATGTGCGTATGCTTCAAAGTACAATGTGCATCTGTTCACATAGCTTAATTTCTTTAAGGAAAAGTGTCTTGGAGGTCATGCCTTGTTTTGATGTGAAACTCTGTGTTTACTTATGAGACTGTGAGGGCTGGATGTTCCAACCAGTTAACTAGAAGTTTTAGATATTTTCCAAGTAGCTTCCCGGTGACTCTTTCCAAACAGGGTCAAGCTCAGAGCTCCAGTATGGACTAGGGTGTCTCTTTTGGTTTAGTTTGGAAGTTGTTTTGTGTTTAGAAATGTCCTCCCTCCAACAACAACAACAAAAAGTGACGTTTGTCTTACTTCTGGGTGGCTTCATGTTAATAAGTCACTCTAAGTTCTTGCTGCATTTACTGGAAGGTAATGGGCATTTCTAGAACACGTCATCCTAAATTAAATGTCTGCAGTAAGTGGATGAATCACTCCTTGAAAGTTCCTATTTCTCTGAATTGAATGTGAAGTGAGTGTAATGGATGACTTGCTAAGATGCAGGTGTATACTTGTTTTGAGGTGAGTCTTAACTTTAGTGCTGTCCTCTGAAGCCCTTCCACTTGTTAATTTTTACTTTTCCCTTAAAGTAATTGCAGGGAAATGTGAGGAATCAGTCCTCCCCCCACCACCACCCCCTCTACAAAGAGATCTGGACAGGCTGGATCGATGGGCCGAGGCCAACTGTATGAGGTTCAACGAGGCCGAGTGCCGGGTCCTGCACTTGGGTCACAGCAACCCCATGCAGCGCTACAGGCTTGGGGAAGAGTGGCTGGAAAGCTGCCCAGCAGAGAAAGACCCGGGGGTGCTGGTCAACAGCTGGCTGAATACGAGCCAGCAGTGTGCCCAGGTGGCCAAGAAGGCCAATGGCATGCTGGCCTGTATCAGAAATAGTGTGGCCAGTAGGAGCAGGGAAAGGATCGTTCCCCTGTACTCGGCACTGGTGAGGCTGCACCTCAAATACTGCGTTCAGTTTTGGGCCCTTCACTACAAGACAGACATTGAGGTGCTGGAGCGTGTCCGGAGAAGGGCAACCAAGTTGGTGAGGGACCTGCAGCACAAGTCTTATGAGGAGCAGCTGAGGGATCCAGGGTTCTATAATCTAGAAAAGAGGAGGCTGAGGGGAGACCTTATCACTCTCTACACTTACCTGGAAGGGGGTCGTAGTGAGGTGGGTGTTGGTCTCTTCTGTCAGGTGGCTGGAGATAGGACAAGAGGAAATGGCCTCAAGTTGAGGCAAGGGAGATTTAGGTTAGATATCAGGAAAAATTTTTTTACTGAGAGGGTTGTCAAACATTGGAATGGGCTGCCCAGGGAAGTGGTTGAGTCACCATCCCTGGAGGTATTCAAAAAGCGAGTGGACGGGATACTTCAGGACATGGTTTAGTGGGCATGGTTGATGGGTGGACTCGATGATCTTGAAGGTCTTTTCCAACCGAAATGATTCTATGATTCTATGATTCTATGCTTATTACTGTTAGGATGGAAGTATTACAAGGTGAGTATAGTCATTTAAATGTATTGCAGTAGGAAGATAATTGCAGAGCCCTCGTGGGAGCATAATAATCAATGATTAGCGAGTAAATAAACAACAACATAGAAAACATGACATATAAGTAGCCCCCGAGATAACCTGATAGTCTGCAAGCCATTCTTTGGCGGCTTTAGTAGATTAAGCCTTTCTCAATCAGACTGTGACGGTACTGTCAAAATCACCTACGCTTGTTTGTTTTGACTTGCAGGTAGTTTGAAATAAATACACCCAGCTATTTTGTGGCTCCAAACTACAATTATGCGGGGAAGTTGATTCTGCAGCTGCTTGTGACTGCAGCCTGAAGGCCTGCAGTGTGCCGGTGAGTGTCGGCCAGGGCACGAGGGCATTCAGTAACCGGGAAAATGACTGGCTTTCTTGAGGAAGGAACAAAGAAGAAACCTTTATTTCTTGCGTAGTTGGAAGGCAAAGCAATACAGTCTTGACACCTGGTTAACTTACAGAAGCATTTTTTCAAAATACCTCTTGACGGTGTGGATCTTGTAACTCTGACACAAACGTGCCTTTGGACTCGTGCAAATAAATCATTGGAAGAGTTGATTGGGCAAAGCAGTCATTGAAAGAGTGGCTGTTGAAGAATCATGACGAAACACTTGGAGATCATCAATTTGTCATTTTTGTTGGAACATGAAAAGGAAACAATATTGGGAGTACTGAAGAGAGATGAGTATCTGAAAAAAGTTGAAGATAAAAGGATAAGGTAACCCTTTTTATTATTGTTCTTAAAAATATGGTCTGTAGTATAGATATTTTTGTGGTACCCAGTGAAGATTTTCTAGATGCCTCAGGAGAAGGCTGAGTGTTGGGAGGTGGCACAGTTAATTATAAGCCAAAGTGGGTTAAAAAGAAAATTGTTTGCTAGTATGGCCCTCTGTAAACAAAAGATTGTGTCCATTGCTTCAAGACAAAAGAGTAAGAAAGGTAACAAGTGCAAAAATACGCAGCAGTGGTTTTTAAATTTCAGATTCTGTAGATTTTGCCCAGTTTGGCTGAATTTCCTGCTGTGAATGGAAGGCTTTAGTAAGGCTTTTGAACTTTCTTCCTCTGAGAGGAGCTGTATGCTTTGTGCCTTCAGAGCTGACTGTGGGAGGGGAAGTTTGGAAAGTGGCCCAGGGAGAGAAAGTAGGTGTGTGCCACTGTACGGGAGTCTATACAACATGGGGCAAATGCGAAATCATGACCTTTTTCTTTCTGTTGCAATATTTACAGAATAGGGAGTAGGAGGGACCCCTCATTTTCCAAATGACTTAGATTTACTAATAAGTAAGTAAACCTGAAAATCTCAGGTATGGATCTCAAAAGTTGCTGATGGGAGATATAGAGACTCAGGGTATTAATAGAGTCTATGTGTTCTTTTCTGAGGAAAAAAAGGTAAAAATCAAAGTTCAGAGAACAATATGTAGAGGCAGGCTGAGAATCACCTATTTTAGATGACTCAAACTGAGTTAGTTCAGCTAAGTATCAGTTCTGCAAAGGTTCCCAGGCTTTTCCAGTATGTTGTTGCTCCTTCTTCTCGCTTCTTCCTGCTGCCCTTTCAAACTTTTATACAGCGCTGGTTCTGAGAAACAGGCTTAGCGTGGATGTATGCAGCAGTTGGTGTTGGCGAGGCTGCTGAGTGTAATGGGTGACAAAGGGAAGATTTCCAGCCTTTGCTGGTTTCTGTCCATGTATTCCGAGGCCAGGCTGCATTGTTCCTCCCTTTGATTTGCTAAAAAGCATTTTAGACATTGTGCATTGCAGAGACGTATGGTCAGCACCTGCTGAGGCTTCTTTTATGTAGAACTATTATTTGGAAATCTATGCAGAATCAGCTGCCGGTTTGGGAAATCTTTCTACCTTGAGAGAACCGAGTCTAAGTGCAATGCCTCTGTTGGTGTGCAGCCCGTTTAACTGGGGAAAAGTAGCGGCTCACCTAAATGGAGTGGGCTAAAACTGGTTGCTTCTTCAGCTGCAAGACTGGAAGGAAAGGTGTTTCTTTATGGTGGTGTGGGCAAATTAATATTTTCATCTCCTTCATGATTTGTCAGATGAAGAAGAAAACAGAACGCAAGAAAACAGATGGAGCACTGTTTGTTCCAGGCATTGTGCTCTATTTTGTAATAGGATAGGCATTTCAAAGTAAGTATTTCAGTTTTCTAAGGTGGTGGCCTTGGAAATGTGTGACCTGCCAGTAGTCCTCGATCAAAGGTGTGAGTATGAAGTGCAGCAGTGTATCAGATCAGCTTCCCAAACCCCTAGAAAGCTTTCTTTTCTACTGCTGTTATTTCCCAATCTCAAGTGGAAAGTTGAAACTCCTGAGGTTTTGTGGGGTTTTTTTTGTTTCTTTGGTTTGGATTTTTTTGTTGGTTTTTTTAATACGATGTCATAAACCTCCTAATTTTCTGCTTTTTTTGGCACTAATAGAAGTCACTCTGCCAAACCTACTGAGTTTGAGAACCCAAGGCACCTCTGGAGAATGTGGTTGAGTAAAGCAGCAGGTGGTATTGGCTTACCTGTGTGTTGGTACAGATGGAAAGAGCACCCTAAGAAAAGGCTGAAAATGAAGTTAATCTGAAATAAAATGCTAATTAGGATAACTAATGGTGGAACGTGATGCTTATGCATAGTTCTAGCACCTGTATGTGAACCAATTGATTTCGGATCAGAGTATATTTGGAGAATTGTCACTAGACCATACTGTGCCTGAGGATGGTGGAAAGTAGTCTATAAAAGACTTCCAAGGTATACAAACTATGAAGAACTGAGTGGGTAACTGCTTCCTAGGAGACTTCGTAATTTTTCTTTCCAAAAAGCTTGGCAAGGATATCTTTAATTATGGCTTATAAGTATACTTGAGAGGAACATTTGTTGTCTTTGGAATTCCATTTGGTGCAATCTGTCATGTATTTTATTGAAGCACTTTGCAGAAGAACAAGTTCCTTTGTATTTATTTTCAAGGCATTTTTCATTCTGGTGAGATGGTTGCTTGTACATTGTACCGAAGAATTTTTATTAGTCTGTTCCACTCTTTCTGAATCTATCTTGATAATTGTTTTTTTCTGTCCCTATTAGTCTTCAAAAGCCATTGTAACTTGAAAGGGTCTTTCTATTCAACATGAAAGCAATAGTAAGTGTAAGAGGATGTCTTAATAACAAAATTGTTAAAGAGTTATTTTCCACTATCACTGTTCACACTGGTGTTCTGGAGTGCAGGTGGCTGTTCTTGTATTTTCATTTGATGTACAAGTATTTCACCTACATGTGAGAGAAACACAGAAGGCAGGAAATGCTCTTTCTGTGGTCTAGTTTTGATAATACAAATAAGCAACCTGCTTAATAAATATTAGGGTTTATCTTCTTAACTTTAAGTGTGCGTCTTGTGTGACTGGAAATTTTCTTAGAATATTGATTTAAAGCTGTTAGATTACTTGTGCAAATAACCTACAGCGTTCTAAACACTGCTCTATGATGCTTTTGATGTCAGCCGAATGATCATCATGATTGTTTTCAAATGCTAAGATTATTTGGGTGAAATCATTAAATTACATAGAGCTAAAATACCTAAAAATAGTGAACTTGACCATACTGAGGGTGAAAAAGTAGGGGTTTTTTTAACATGTGAGTTGCTGGGAGAAACTTGCATCCAGATAATGTCAGTCAAGACATTCTGAACTGAATGTTTTGGACTGAAACATGTATCTTTTTCCTTATTTCTCCATCCTTTTACAATTTTTAAATAGTTTTGTTCTTTTAAGACCCTTTTTATGAAAACCCATGTCATATTTAATGTGTAGTGTCACAAGTAATGAAATCAATACTAAATCGAAAGAATGTATTTGCTGAAAGGAGGGGCGTAGCATGTATCAGGTGTGTTTCATCTAACTATTGTTGGTTTGTTTCTGTTCCAACAGCAGCCCCACTGCATCCTCCGCAGATGTGGTGTTACACAGGGAACTGGGTCTGATGGTCGTAGCGTTTTGCATTTGGAGCTAGCTCTTCACCTCAATATTCTTATGCTACCGCAGAGCAAACACGCATGACACACTTACCGCTAATGTTCCTTCCTTTCTTACCTTGACTGTTTTCTTAGGCAGCATTTAAAATACAATGGTTCTTTTCATTCTTTATGAAGCAAAGCTGTGAATACCACGCTTTTAGAAGAGGAGATGCCAGTGTAATAATTGCTGAAGTGAGAAAACAAAGAAGGAACATGCCAATTTCTTCCAAGGATAAGGCTTTATCGGGTTAGTACTTGAATCATTCCCTCAGCATTTAGGTTGCCAGAAGTTGCGTAAGAATTGCACCAGCCCCAGATCTGTATTGACAAGGCAAGTTGGCATTCCTGTCTTTTCAGTTAATTAAAATGGCATCTCCTTATCAGTCCGAAGAGATCCACAGAAGCAATTCAGGGTATTAACTTCATTACAATATAGGAGAGACTGTTAGCATGGATACCACCATGTGGTAACTACAGGCAAGTACTTCAGAAAAAAAATTTTGAGTAACGGGAATTGACTTATCTGCTGAGTATACATTTGGACTTATTTATAAGCACAAAAGGATTGCAAGATAGTATATAGTATGGTATATGGTCTGTGTTTTTGCAAAACTGCCTATAAATATTTGAAGGAAGGAGTCCTTATGTTAAAGCATATTGTTCATCCATACGTGTATGGGAAGTTAGGAGGTTGCTTGTCTGACAGCTATCTCATTTTTCAAGTGAATTTAACACATTGTTGTTCTTTGAACCAGAGACTTTTCCATCAAAAGTAGTTACTATTGCCAGTACTCTAAGGGTAAAGATACCTGTTTTGCTCTCCAGTGTTTGAGAATGAACATCCTCCATTGGTGAAAGAATTTCTGATGGTCATTAATTCTCATACTCTGGGTACAGTTTATTTTATCAAAGACTAGTAAGAAACCAACAAGCAATTTGCTTTTTTTTTTTTTTTTTTTTTTTTTTAAATCTTATTAACAGTTTTTAGTTGAGAGGATGAGGGAGTTACTCAGAAGAAGGTTCATCTGTGGAAGTTTGTCATTATTATAGTATCCAATATCATGTCAGTTCCCATGCCTTGTTTCCTTCTGTTCACTGGGCTCTATTCTGCCATTCATTATGCCAGTTCTCTTTTCCTTTACAAATTTATTCTTTGCCTTTCCCTGTTTCCTTTCATTGTCACAAATATACCTCCATACGTGGATGTTTTTAAGACAGTTTTTATCATACAGATCTGTTACATAAGCAAAATGTGGAAATCTGTGCTTATAAAATATGAACCTAAAAAATACTTCAGGTACTCAAATGGCTAGATTTTACAATGCAAGGAGATCTCAATGGAAATTGGTAATAGCCCATCCTTTTGTGAATTATCAACAATATTTACTGTTACTTTCCACATACTGTGTCAGATAGTGGAGAGAATCTGGTTGAATTTGGAGGAGGTACTGGGAATCAGTCTGGGGAGAAAATTCCCTTTCTGTCTCAGCCTCCAGAAGTATGTTGATACCAGTTCCTGCACAGAAAAATTCTCTAGTATCTAAGTTAACAACTGTAGAGCTTCAGAAGGAGGATGTGTCAACTCATCTGTGCAGGAAACAGAACTTTGTTAAGAACAGGTGCAAGACTGGAGCAATTTCATATATTTAAACTTTTTTCCTTCTGAAGTCTTTAATTATAGTTGGTTGAGGACAGGTTTGGTTTTGTGTTTTTTTTTTTTTTAACTGCAATTTTTTTATGACTCTCTGAACTCTGGAAACGTAGAATGGCAAAATAAAATTAGGAATACATGGATTCTGATGCTCTACATCTTAAGATGAAAAAGGTGTTTGAAATGGGGAGAAGGAAGATGCAGGAGAACTTTGAAAACCAAACTGAGGAATCATGTATGCCATTACATTTGACCATGGTTTTTCAAAAAAGGGAGAGGAGATGAGGTAGAAAAGATTTTCAAAACAAAAAGTTTTCCAAAATTGTACTGAAATGAAGAAAAAAAAAAAAAAATCAGTTTGGTATTTAAAAAAAAAAAAGTTACCTGGCTCAAAGCAAGTGGATCGTGCTTACAGAATTAGAGGAAATTATGGCATTCATTTAAGTGAATGGCTTGAGCAGTGAGTGTCTTGCCTCTTGCAGCAGTATAGCTATTCTACTTTTCTGCATTTGGGGAATAAATGTTCTGTAGGGTAAAACATACTATTAAGAAGAAATGGATCTGTTAAGGCTTCTCATTGCTTCTTCCTCTTTACAGGGTTGTAAAGGTTTGGGAATATTCCATCTCTGGAGGCTGCATTTATGAGGGAATGAGCGCCTTTGACTGCCTCGTGAGTTTTAGCATCAGTAGGGAGGAGTCAGACTCTTTTGGGGCCTCTTTTGTGCCTCTGGCAGGTGGTGGGCAAATGTGCCAAGAGCTACAACTGCTTGCTGCTCCTTGGTTTGGGTTTTGTAGAATTGCGGTCCTTGCTGCCTGCATTTTTTTCCTCATCTTTTCAAGGCATCCAGTTTTCACATTTACTTGTTAGATGGACTTAATCTAAGATCTGAGTCGTTTCTCAAATTCGGTGTTGGCTAAGTTTTGTTTGTTTGTTTCCTGCTTTGATATTTTATATGGGTCTTTTAGGCCCTATTTGGGAAGGTTTAGATTATGTCATTCAGTGTTACCTGGAATACTAGTTACAACAGAACTCTTCTCCAATGTACTTCACATTTTCTCAGACAGTAGAGGGATCTTAATATAAATTCACAGTTAGAGGAATGGCTAAATGTTCTGCTATCCTTGGCAGTAACAAATTTCTTTTTAGTACCTATCCTCTGTCAAACAGCTGTTGTAATAGATGGTTTAGAAACTTCAGTGTATGATAGGATTCTTTTTCTTCAGCAGCTTATTAAATTGGGTTCTGCTGAGTTTATTTTCTTTTTCATATTACTAGAAGAGGATTGATAAGGATTAATTCTTGTTTAATATTTGGGATTAAAATATCTAACTGCATGGTTAATTAGATTCCTTGAAAATTAAGGAGAGCTCAAATGTTAGGATGGCAAAAGGAAATAGGGTGTTTATAATACAGCTGGTTCCTGTCTTGGGGGATAAAGAGTACTGGTAAGTCAGTCCAGCTACATGCTGCACTTGTTATCCCTTTTCAATATTGTGTAACACCTGGATGCAGTCTATAGGACACACCGATAATTACAAAAAAAAAAGTCATCATACTGCCTGTGGAGTTCCTGAAATGCAACGGGTCATTGTGTTGATTTTAAGTAAAAATGAGCCACTGGAAATAAATCTGGTACAAAAAATGAGCCTTTGGTAGTGCTTAGTATTTTAACCCTTCTGAGATTTGAGGATTAATAATATTAATCTTCTGAGTTACCCTCTCCTTTCTTGTGTTTCAGGGAATCTAGAAGGACCTATAGCATTCAGTTTCTTATCTTGAACTCTTCAGCTTGCAATTGCTCCCTTCTGACTGGATAACCAATACTCTGCGTTCATAGGAATCTGGTCCAGCTAGCTGAAGACAATTTCTGTGCTCCAGCTGAAATAAGAATGTCTCTGTGTTACCGGCTCCTATCATAGTGTCAGAAGCCCTCAGACTTTGTTGTGTTTTTCTTGGACCACAGCATCTGAGTTCTCTTAGGGTTCATTGTGAATGAGTGGAGGGAAGAGGAAAGCCTGTCCCTTGTGGTTGCAAAGAGAAGCTTGGCCATACCAAGGAACCGAATACGATTTTTAAATTTTGAGTATCGTTTTAGTGTTGAATCAATCATATGACTCTGAGGGGAGAGGATTTTGAAAGGATTCAAAAATTCCAAGATTTTCAAATGCCTAAGTTGCCATTATTGTGGATTGGTGACCGGATGAAACTCTGTTAAGAGGCGGGTGAACAATGAGAGAACGTTTTGTGCGCAGAGTGTTTAAGGCTGATTTGCTCTCTTCTTCTCCAAAGACTAAGTTGTCTCCCCAGTACTAGTAAGCTGGTTTTGCTGCTGAAGGAGACTCAGAACAAAGCAGCAGACAGGAAGGGGGGAAAGGAGGCTGTGGTGGGTTGATCTTGGCTGGCTACCAAGCTGTGCTCTCGCTCCCTCCCTGACCAGGACCAACTGCCAAAACCTTGCCGTGTAAACCCAGTACAGATGCAGAGAGAGTTTTGTGTGGGGAAGCTGAGTAAAGCTGAATCTGTTAGTGGTTGCTTGTTGTACTTAGACGTTAACCACTGCTGTCACCTCTGTACCAGTAAGTTAGACCAACAGTTTGAGCTGACCTATGAGAAGTGAGTAGTAAGAGTGGAGTGGCCAAGATGCCGAAGAGGCCTCATGGACGCAAGGAGCAGTCCCAGGGCTCCGGCTGGACGGTGTGTCCTTGTCTGCTGTCAGCTCACATGGGAAGGATAGAACAGAAATTGGTGGGTGCAGCTGAAGGTGGTGATCCAGGTGGCAGGTACAAACTGGATCTGCCCTTCCTCTTCTTTTTCTTGGGTCCGCATTTTCCATGCTTGAAAGTCTCGTGACAGCAGTGTTCCCCACCGCAGCTCTGAGCGCTGTTTATTGGATGGGCCCAGCGCAGAGGCAGGTGGATGATTTCGGCAAACTCCAGAAAGACAAAAAGATGAGGGACAGAAGCACCAAGTATTGGCCAGATTAAGAACTCCTGGTGAAGAAGGACACTCAGCTGTGACAGGGAAGGCTTTGGGGGTGAACTTGGAAAGTGCTGCAATACCTCTCAATGTGTGAAAGCACGATCCAATCTCAGCAGATTTCTGTGAGATGAGTTGGTACTACAAGTGGCTGTACTAAAATAAAAGGGCCATGTAGCACAGTACTTTGTCTCTGACCAATTCACGCTGCTGAGAGGGGAGACAGTAAATGATCAAGCATTTTGTGAATGTTTTTTGATGTTTAGTGAAATGTAAGTGACCATAACCTCTGTGGCAATCAGATGTCTTCACAAGCACTGGAAGGTGTATTTGTTATTCAAGTGGATAGATGTGGTATCTCTTTTAAAACGGTGTGGTCGAGGGCGTTCTAGTAGCGGCAGGGTGAACGCAGTGTTTGCCTTTAGTTTTCAGTCCAGAAGAAGCAGATAAGTTGACTTTTGCTTTGTTTGAAGGCAGGCTTGTTTAGGAGGTAGATCCAAGGAGGGGATGGCAAAAGTGGTGATCATCTTCCCTGTGCACGATGGCAATATTGCAAGGCAGCTGGCAGTTGCTGTTAGTGCAGGTCATCAGTCTGCATTTGGAACTGGCTGATTGACCGAAGAAGAAAATGGACATGGACTTGTAACTAAGTGTATCTCTGCAGGAGGTAGGTAGATGTAAGATGCAATCGATAAACTGCAAGAACAAGTAGCAAAGTACCGAGAAAGCATGTGAAGCCTGGACATGCTTTTGAAGGTTATGGCATGAGAGAAGGGCTGTTTGGCTTGAATGTGGGAGAAGAAGGGTCCAAAGCAGAATGAAGAAATCACTTTTGGATAGAGGCCAGCAGAGGAAAACGCTTGACAGGATTTGTAGTCACTGCCTGGAGGGATTGGACATGCCCTTTTTCAAAAGCTGTCAGAGCTTGAGCATCCGCAGGCCAGGTGGCTGCAGAGCAGCTGTTGTTCATGGGATCCCAGTGGGAAGCAAAATGCTAGCCAACCTTTTAGCAAGGCAATGTATCCACAAATAACCTAATTCTGTCAGAGCTTAGTCCCTGGTGGCCTAAGCAATGTTCCTGGCCTCCTTCACTGGGCTGCAACCTGTAATCTTTTATTGGTTTTATCTTCCCACAGTGTTTTTCTTCCCGATACCTTTTTACTGATCTTTAGGTGAAACCAGTAGCTAGGTTTTTTAAATCCCCCTTAAAGCATCTATGTGTATGCAGAGATTGTGATTTCAGTGACCTGGAGTGCTTCGTGATAGAGGGACTCTGGAGGCTCTTGGCTGACAGCAGTGCATGAAGGAGAGCATAGGGAAGGGTGAGGGAATGGGGACACAGCAGCACCCGGGCATGTAAAACTGAAAGAACTTAGCAGCTGCTGAACTGGGACCCTGGGGGAGAGGTATTCTGGGGTAGAGTGGAGTGCAGGTAGGGTTTGAAAGGATGGAGGAGCTTAAGATAGGAGGGATTTGGGCTGGGGAAAGTCAGGAAAGAGCCTGGAGAGAGCAGGGGACCTGTAGGTTGTTTATTGAAAAGGTTGAGATGGATGAGAGGGTAAGAGAAGCCTGGGGGTTGAGTGAGTGGAGCTTCAGCTGAGAAGTGTTGAGAGGACATAACAATTTTGACCCCATATGGGACTACATTAGCAGCTGAGGCCAGGGATTATTCCCCCTATTCAGCAATTGTGAGATGACATCTAGAATACGGTTTTCAGTTTGGGGCTCCCCAGGACGGGAGGGGCATTGACATACTGGAGCATGTTCAGTCGAGGGCCATCAAGATGATTAGAGAGGTGGAGCGGGACTTAGAAGAGGCAGGGGGAACAAGTTGGAATGTGGTAGATCCTGATATTAAGAAGGCTTTTTTTTTTTTTTTTTTCTTTAAACAAAGAAACAAACAAACATAAGGTTAGTCGGATTCTGGAATGGGTGCTCAGAGACATTGTAGACTCTTGGAGTTACTCTGTTACTCAAGATTCAGTTGGACAAAGCCTTTATCAACTAGTCTGGCTGGTCCTGCTTTGGCTGTGAGTTTAGACTAGGTGACCTCCAATATTTCCTTCCAACCTAGATGGTTCTGTGGGTTGAGGTGGGAGGGATAAGAGCTAGATGCTGTGGCACAAGAAGGAAAGCTCTGGAGTTGAGGTCAGGCATCAAGGTACAAGGAGGTATTAGTGAGAGTTTTGGGGTATGATGGGGTCCTGCTTGAGTCCCTGGTTTGGGAAGATAGACATAGTAAACTTCCTCTGCTGTCATCCTTCCTGACTCTTCAAATTCCCCCCCCCCCCCTTTTTTTTTTTTGCTGTTGGAAATATAGTAGTTACATCTCACTTATGGTTATTTTCTTGTTAAGGACCCAACTCATGCACCATTGAAATTGCAGCCTTCAAAATTAGGTCTTAAATGCAGATAGTTTTATCCTGCAGAGTCAGCGGCAGAACTGGCAATCTGCAAGTCACATTATTTAAAGGGACATTCTCCCTTTTTTTTTAAGTTGTGGCATCACAGCTTAATACCACTATCTATTTAGATGGTTTGGTTTGGGTTTTTTTTAAGACTTTGAATAGCCAGTGCAGAATTGCGTATGCATTCCTAGCTAACTCTACACTGGCATAGAATTAAATGCACACTAATTCCAGGAGACATTTTCTTCTTTTCCTTCTGTGGATGCACAGGATAGTCCCAGTTTTGAGCTGCTATCAACCTGGGCTCAGCATGACTTGAATTATTGAAGAGGGACAAGCAAAGATGGTTTACAAATTGTTCAGAACTGCTCAGCTGTCTGCAGTTACTTATACTCATCTACCACAAGATTTTCCACTTGACTGCATGTCTGAGAGGTGGAGGATAGATTTATTCTTCTTTGTCATATGTGTGCCAAAAAATACAGCATATATAAAAAAGCATTTGTATTGAACTTACTTGTGTCTTGTAGTTTTCAGTGCTAAATCTTAATCTGTTAAAAAGTTCTCACAGATCATTAAGTTGTATCTCCAAATGAAAAGATTTTATTTTCTTGCTTTTAGGAAATTGAAAAATGAGCTTCTGGAAGTGAGAAGGAAAGGTGGCAACCGTCATTGTCAACAGGACAACAGCAGGGTCTGTGTTCGCTGTCAGAAAAGCCTGGGCTTAATCTTTGACAGAGGAGACCTGTGCCAGACCTGCAAACTTCGAGTTTGCAATAAGTGTCGTGTCGTGGGAACTGACGGGCAGTGGAAGTGCTCAGTGTGTGCCAAGATTGCGTAAGTTGTGCAGCTTTCATAAATACATTTAGAGATTACCACTGTATAAGTAATTTTGTGCTGGTGTTACTGTTTTACATCCCCTTAGCACAAAAGCATATGCATAGCAAGCACACAAGGGGAGAGGCTTATCTGGTGGTTTTATTTGCCGCACTGTTTTGCAGTATCTTTTTTGCCAGTTTCAACTAGCTTGCTTTCTAACGAAAGCTGCGAGCATTACAGATACTAAGCTGTTGGTGGGAAGTACTCTGAAAATGACAGAAAATCCATTACAAACCAGTGACAGTCTATTCACATTATGAAGACGTAAATGTAAGAATCAAGTAATTCAAAATTAACAAAACAGAATTAAGGATAAGTGACGTCTGTATGTTCCGACTGACGTGGTAGGTGGATTTGTAAGGAAAGAGATATAAAAATTGTGAGTCCAAGCACTTCAATCCGTGTTTCTATCCTTGCTTTTTTTTGTGTTTACAGTAACCGAACATCTCTGCATGAAGAGAGGACTGTATTTATAATGGCTCTATTAGTGAGCATTCTAAAGTAAATTGTGCTATGGTGGGAGGTAAAACAAAAGGGGCTATCACGTTTCTCACAGTTGGAATATTGAGCATGGGGAATGGAGGAGGAGGGTAGCAGATCACAGTGCTGAAAAGCAGAAAACCTGTATTCTAACACAGGATATCGAGTGAGTAAACAAAAAGATGTTATATGTTCAAAGACATTTACTTGGTGTATACTTGGAAGAATAATTCACTCCATTGGTATGGTAATATGCGATTTTGTAGCTTGACTCAGATAACCATGAAGGAAAGGGGAAATGTATCAGGCAACAAAACTCAGTTATGTATCCTGATTTAAGAACTGGATGGTATACAAAAAAGACATGATAAAATAATCATGTTAAAGGGGGAAAGAGTCAGAGCAGTTTCAGAGGGATTTTTTTTTGTTGTTGTTTTTTTTTACAGACCATCAAACTAATGAGATCAGGAAGATAAGGCTTTTTGTAAATTGTATCAGAGTGTGAACCTAAATTGCTAGTTATATCAGACTTTGGCTACCTAAACAGTTAGTGAAAAATTAGTACAGCAGGACATGGAGTTTAGGGTTTGTGTCTTCTAACTTTAGCTTTAGAAGGTTAACATCTGTTTTTAGCTAGATGCCTTAACCTTCTCTGCAGCCCATGGGGCGCACAGAGGAAAATGTCTTGCCTCTTAAGATGAAACATGTTCAAGGGCTTGATTTTGTGAAATGATTTTAAATTGGTAGGGGCCTGGCTGAGCTCCTTGCGGTTTGCTTCAGCCAGTTCGTGAGACGATCTCAGTGCTGTGCCTTTCAGAAATGATGGGGTGCAGTTGAGATGACAGAGTGGAGAATGGCAAACACAATACTACTCTTTAAAAATGAAGACAGGAAGAACAAGGGATTTGTTGTCCCTGTCAAATTACCTTTAATTTCTCTAAAAATACTGAAACAAATGATTGCCGTGCTGTTTGAAAGCTGAGAGAAGATGACAGGACAATGAGTAAGAGCTGGCTCAAGAACAAATAACGTCAAAACCAATTTAATTGCCTCCTTTGATAGGGTGGCAGACCTTGTGAATAGAGGAGGATCTGTTGATGTCTTATAACTTGACTTAAGTGAACCTTTTGATACTTTCTCTCATGCCATTCTAATAAGCTAATCAACCAGGGGAGCTATGCTCTGGAATAAATTCTGTCAGTGTGATTGCAGACCTGCCTGGAAAATTATAAAGCTCCATTCCCAGAGTAGTTATGGACATTTCACTGTCAGAAAAAACCCAAACAAAAACAAAACCAAAACAGCAGTGGTATAGAGCAGAATATTTCCTGGCTTTTTAGTGTTAAGTATTTTAGTTAAGGGCTTTGACGATGCAGCAGATGAGTTTGCCAGTTACACCTGCAGGTGACATCAAACTGAGAGGTGCTGCAGGCATGCCGAAGGACAGGATTAGGATTCAAAGTGATGCTTACAATTTAGAGAAGTGGCTTGAAGAAAAAGCAAGTGGTGGCTCCCTATGGACATGTGGAAGTACTACAATTGGGCAAAAACAGCTGCAGAAACAGAGAATGAGGACAAAAACAGCCTATGCAGCTGTTTCTTAGGAAAGGATCTGGGTATTGTACTAAATGAAAAGCTGAACATGAATCAACAGTATTTTCTACCGTAGAAAAGTCCAGCATCACACAGGGATGTACAAGCAGAATTATGGCCTGTAAAATACATGATGCAATCCTGTTTTATGTGGTGTACCTGCCCATTTTTGTGTAGCGCACTTCATGTTGGCCAACTGGAGAAATTTCAGCAGAAAATAATGATCACAAGCATAGCACACAGTATGTCCAGAGTAATGGAAGGAGTCAGAAGTGTTTGGCCTAGGCAAGAGAAAACTAAAAATAACTGAGTTGTAAATCTACAAAAGGCAGCTGCATTGAGCAGGCATAGAGGCTGTTCTACGTACTCACTTTAGATAAGAAAAGTAATGTGATACTTAAACTGCAGTGAAAGGATTTAGGTTAGGTCTTATGAATATTGATATAACTTGGAGAGGTTGCAGAATCTCGATTTAAAAACAGGTTGAATAAACCTCTGTCAGGAATGATGACATCAGTAAAGACGGTCCTGTTTTGGGGCTGAAAGATGGATGAGGTAACTTCTCAAAACATGTGCCACCTCTGCTTCTTGTGATTGTCCTGCAATTCTGTATGCCATGTAGTGGTCTTAGCAATCATCTTGAAAACTAATTCTGGTTGAAGCCTGCCTTTAAATTATTACAAACCATGGTGTAATTTGCTTGCAAAGTGCTAAACTTTGCAAGTGCTAAAGTTTTGTCAGTGTTGGATATCTTTATTAAAGTGAAATCTCTCTCTGTCCTTTCTTTTTGGTTATATGCAGTGTTTTTGCAAGACTATAGTGACAGTTAATGATGTGTAAAATGCCTTTTACACTGCTGGAGTACACAGAAAGATTATCTTCTGTGTGGGCAGTGTAGAGATGAAAGTGAGATAGGTATTTCAGTTAAATCATTGTGCATAGTTCTGGTTTAAATTCCTTCAGTTCTGCTTTCCTCTTTCTCACTTAAGTGAGAAACGTAGGGAAAATCAGGATTTTTAGGCTTTTTGAATTACATTTAAAGGAGGAGCTGATCAAGTTAATGTGAAAAGGGCCTTTGGCAAGCTTAAGAGGCAGAAGGCAAGGAAAATAAAATAGGAATCCAGTGTTAAGAGACATTTATGCTGTATGAGTAGAAAACAAAAGGCAGGAGGAGGGGAAAAATCTTTTAGCTCTGCAGCATTGATCTGCATACAGTGTTTGTATCTGTCAGATTGGATTGTTTCACCACGCTAGTGGCTTTGCAAAAAGTGTTAGGAAACTTTTGCCCCGTCCTTTTCTTCTAGCAAACTTGATGAATGAGACTGGGTTAATGTTGATATCTGTATAGACTCTAGCACCTGCTGTGCTGTTCCATTAGAAGAGCCAGGTTATACTGTTGTTATAATGAATATGGATGTTGGCGTACATACTGTGAGACCCTTAAAAGGCAGGGAGAAGGATTTGTGGTCTTCATGAACTCTTTCCAGTTTTGGTGCTATACTAGTTCTTGGCTGTTCTGCCAAAATTGTCTTCAAGAATGCCTATTAAGTGCCACTTAAGGTGATGGTGATAGTAGTAACCTGTAAAAGTCCTGTTATGTGGTCATCAGTTATACCAGCAGGAATATGTTCAGAAGCAAGTTTTTCAGAACTGTTGGAAAGCCTACTGCATTACATCTGGTGTCAGTGAAGAAGGTCTGATACTGGGTGTTGAGTGTGTTCATTTAAAGAGATGTTGACAAGTACTACAGAAATTGTGGCAGAAATCCCTTGAATTACACAGATAATCCAAAATGGTTGCTGAAACAAAGAACATCTTATGGCAATAAAAGAAAATGTAGATAATATCAGCCAGCTTCTGCCTGTTGCTTCGTTTAATACATTTTGACCTTTCCTTCCTTCTGAGCATCTGGAGTCCTGCCTATCCGCTCATAGCACGGGAGTTTAGGATACCTGTAGTACAGCAAAAGGACATTCTGTTACATAGTCTGGGATCTAATGTTATCATTGCTTTAACATTTATGGTGGGTTTATGTCCAGCCACCAAAAAAAATAAAAAAAAAAGATGGCGGCAAACTGAAAGTATGCTGACTTTGACTTGAGGATCAGGTTATTTCAAGATTCTCATTTTTTAAAGATATGGTAAAACACAGTATTATTTTCTGAACAAAGTAGCATGGTGGTAGCTGTAGGGGTGAGATACCATTGTGTTTAATAATACAATCTATCTGTTCATCTGTCAACCAGAACATCTTCATCTGGCAACAAGTGAATCCGATTTCTCCCTTCCAATGTAATCATTAAAGCATTTCATCTGCCATTTCTCCAGAGTCAGACTTGCCTGAAAAACAGCTTATGGTGATGGAAAAGCTCACCACAACACATTAATTACATTCTAAAACACTTTCAAAAAAATATTTAGTGAATTTGAGGAAATACATTTAAATGTGAATAGTAAGGGATGTTCATCAGTATTTTTAAGTATAACAAACTGAGGTTTATAGATAAATTGTCTTATAATTTACAGTTACTGAAACAGGATATTCCCCTTGAATGTCCATAAAGAGAAAATTACTGTTTGTGGGAGTTATTACCAACTAGAATATAAAGTTGCAAGTTAAAGCTTTAAAGGTCAAGAAGGGTTAGAGCTAAGTCGTCTGCCAAATTCTTAATTCTGCCAGTTACTGAGGGCAGAGAACAAGACAGTCCTTATTTATGTGATTGTGTGCTTGAAGGTCACATTGTTGTAGTATTTAATGAGGTAAAGCGAGCCTGTATGTAGCGATGCACTTGTCGAAAGAGGAAGCTTTCTGCTCCACTCCCTGCATACAAGGAACTGAGGCCATCAGGAGCTTTCAAGCATAGGTACTAAAAGTGAAACTTTCCATTAAGGTCACTTTTTTCCCTGCATCTTCTTAAAACGTGATCAGTTTGTGTTTTAAATTTGGCATCTAAAATGATCAATAGGTTGAGGGAAATCAAGTTCTTTGAGCAGTCTGCTGACAAGCTGATTTTGCATCTTGATGCTGTCTGTATTTCTCATTACGAATGTGTCTAGATATCTGCAAACAATGCCTTTATTTTGATTGACTTCTTCAGCAAGATAAAATGCCTAGGTGGCCCAAGTTATTACAGCAGAACAAAGCAGTAATGGAAAATTTTTCTTCATCTTTGAAATAATTATGTTGTCTTGAAGTGTCATGAAAATTCATCAGTATCTTGGTAACATTTATTCCCATTAGGAGCACAAAAATAGAGGCATTTCAAATGTTCTGGTATGCAAATGCTTTTCAGATTTCTTACAATTTCTTTTTATTTTAGTAACTTCTAAGCAAGTTTGCCTTCTTTTAATAGGGTCAAAAATTTCTATTTAATAGCCTCACAGCACATTAAAAATTACTCTGGAATTAATTTATGTTATAGAAAATGCTCTGTGGAATTGAATACATACAAAGATGAGTGTGTATGTTTTGGTATGTTCATGTATAGGCTGCATTTTATGCAGCCTTTGGTCTTGCCATTTTTTTTTCCAAATTTTACTCCCAGGGAGGAAGTAAAATAACTTGAGGAACAGGAGAGGGAAAGGAAGCTAGACTAAATCTCTCTCCTCTACTGTGGATGTGGGTTAGGCTGGATGATCAAATGGATAGTGAAACTGTTTTACCAATGTGGGTATTTTCCCCAAAGAAATGATTACAAGTAACAACGGGGACTTTCCATCTTAAATGGAATTTTTATAATTGGCATTTAACCATGAAGTGTCTTGCAAAAATGAGAGTGGAAAATAAGCTGAGTTTTTGGCAGCGATAGGCCACAGGTTATGTTCCATTTTTAAACTGAGCAGTGCATTAGTGAAGTTAAGCCGTTTAGTAGGAGATCATAGAGGGAGAAGCAGCATGGAACCGTAATGTACTCCCTCTCACATGATGATGTGAGTAGGTGGATCAGTAATTAACGTATAAGGACTTTAGCAGATACCTAAAGTATTTGGTACTAAACCTAGCTACTTGAACGTGATTTTTCTTTAAAATTTTCCTAGTCATTTTGAGTATAGGACAGGGCAATCATGCAAAAATTGCTGCTATTACTATTTATAACACTGTTTTCCTTCTTTCTAAAGCTACTGACTTCAGCACCTGTTGCACACCTTGGAAAGCCAGTCTAAACACTGTTTTGGTAGAACACATACATGTTTTTCTTTACTTTGTATGCTATGTGCTAGCTGAGAAAGGAAAGTAAAGGATATGCATGCATATGCCATGATTTACAGTCAGTACAGACCTTGGACCCATTTTAAAAACAACAAAAACCAAACCTGAAAGCACTGATTTGATGTACTGTTGAGTAAACGCCCTTGTTTCTTTTCCCAATGAAACAATCATTTAGGTGGGAAGAATTCATTTTAAGTCCTGTATGAGAAATAGAAGAAAGATGCACTATCTCAGTAGGAAAGACAGTCTCCCTTTGTCATAATTATAAATGCATGAAAATAAAATTATTATAAGACTGTTTAGGTCTCGCTCTTCAGTTTTTGATTCAGAATGTCAAATGTAATTATGAAATTCAAACTTCAAGTCAGAGACTTAGGCAATCATTTAATCTGAATCCATTTCTATTTATGTGTAGAACAAAAATTGTTTTAATAGGTACTCCTGACATGTATGAATGATTAAGATAACACGAACATCAATCTTTCTGTGAATTGTTCAGTATACGTGAAAAATACATCCAGTATTAGTGCACTAGAAATTCAAAGCTGCAAAGCTTGGGTTTTTTCCCCCTATTTCATTAGAATGTGATATTTTTGTAGAGGTCATCTGTTGGGTAAGGACATTTTCACAAAAGAGGACTGCCAGCTGAAGTCAGGATCCCAGGATTGACAGTTACATTGATGATAATAAGGATGAAGGTCTGAAATGAAGGTTGAGGCCTCTAGACTTGTTTCATGTGACGCTCGCAATGGCTGGCTATTGATGGCTGTTGTTTTTTCCCTTCTGGTGTGGATAACAGGATTGGCTAGCGAGGTGAAGCACTGGACTAAAACGAGGCAATACTCGCCTTTATTTGCTGTTTCGTGCCTCAGTTGAGGGAGTTGTCTGTGTTTTACCTCAGGCCTGGTTCTCTTGGTGAAGTCAGAGCAGAATGGGTGTGGGCCTCCTCAAAGTAGTGCCAACGAGTTGGCACCTCAATTTAGAATGTGGCTCTTATTACTTCTTAATAAGATCAGCCCAATAAAGAAGATGGGCAATTCAGTTTACTGTCGTTAGCTGAACCAGCACACGGTTCAGCTCCATCGGTGTAGCGGCTGTCACACTCCCTTGCCCACTCAGGTTGCAAAAGGGGTTGTTCGCACCCTCTGCTTTCCTTGGGGGTCCGGTCTGTGTTTGCCAGAGCATGCAGCGATCACCCCAAACCTCCTTGGCTAAGCAAGAGGGCACCAGCTACGTAATTAGCGGCTATTTAATGGTGGCAGGTTACAGCCTGCAGAGAGAGATTAGTAAGAGGAGTAGATTGCTTATTTATCCTTTGCCAGAAGATACAGGGATCAACTGTTGTTGCCCAAAGAGACTAACCTACCTCTTCCCTGCACAGCTTTACGCGGCTGCGAGGAAGATGAGTATGGGGTCAGTGGTTACTGTTACAAGGCGATGGTAAGAGGAAGAGAAAGTTCTTCTCCACAGTACTCCTTCCTCACTCCCAGCCTGGTGCCAGCCCTTCCCGTCTTGCAGGCTGCATTGGTCCCAGAGGGAAGAGTAGAAGAAGTTGTTCAGATGGTGTGGGATGGAGTGGAGAGAGAGAGAGAGGGAGACTGATGGTGAGCTCTAAGGTTGCGGGTGACCCATACCACAGCAGAGTGGAGGAGGAGAGGAAGGCCCTCTCCCGGGGATGGATTCTGGGGGAGGACCTCCTCGCTCCACCACCACCACCGCTGCTGATCCTTCCTTGCACAGCCCAGCAGCCCTCCATCCTCTTCCTTCCCGGCCTCCTCCCACAGCCACCCCAACCATCCTTCCGTTGGCTCCAGCCCCTTCCATCTCCCCAGTCCCCATGACCTTCCTTGAGCGCTTGGTCCTGCTATTGCAGGGTTGAATCTCCACATCAGATTATAAGACTAACGTATGGTAAAACAGGCAGACACGCTGGTCTCAGCCACTGTTTTGGCCAGGCTGAGGTCCCCTGGGTGCCTGTGATGCAGGAGGCACCCAAGAGGTTTTCTTTCCCTCATCACTGTTCACATCTGGCCAGAAAACATAGGAGATGGCTCTCCAGGGACCCCGTGGCAGAGGGCTGCTCCTCCAGGAACCACAGCAGCCCAGGCAGGTGGCACAATTCAGGGTTGGGGGTGGAAATAATTACAAGTTTTTGCTTGTAAAAGCTTTGTGCTGGGCAGCCTCCCAAGCTGCTGAAACCCTGGCCGTAGGTCACACCTTCTCCTTCAGATTGTCCCGAGCTTGGAGAAGGGTGAAGATGCTTGTCCACATAAGAGGGCAGGGAGTGCCCTGTCTGACCTTGATCAAGTTAAGCATTGCTGGTAAGATATTAGGGATGAATAAAATTTCTGTCCAAGGGGATAAGGGCGCTTGTGGAGTTTTATGGTCCAACATGGGAGTAAGTGAGGGGAAAAAAAAAAAAAATGAAAGAACCACGTAGTTCATACTGCAGTGTGATATGTTGTTTACATTGCAGTGGAATAAGATGGTGTAGTCAAAGGTCTGAAAGGTTTATAGTTTGATATAGAGCATTAAACTTGCTGTAAATCTTGGTATAAAAATAACTGCAGAGAGAAGTGCATGCTGTAAATGAATTGTGAAATACACACTCAGAGAAAAACTGTTTTTCGTACTAGCCAGACCGTGCATAGTTTCTAATGCAATGAGTCCTTTCCAGTGTTTGTGTCGAACAAAAGTAATTTAAAAATTCCTGGTGGAAACAGAGATTTTTTTTTTTTTTTTTTTAATGCCTTGCATAATAACTGACCGATTGTGATGACGAATTATAGGGGGGTTTGTCACTAGGAGTCTGCAACAGCAAGATAAGGCAACAATCTTCTATTTCTATGCTTGTGGGCACATGTTTTGGATTTTGAATTTTTTAAATTTTTTTTAATGACTCATGCAAAGGTGCATGATTCATTAATAGGTTAGGAAGAACTGATGAAGTTAGGGTCTTTTTAGCAATGGCAGGATCCTATTCTGTAATTTTTAGTATTTTCTCAAGTAAGACTCTCCTCCATTCAGGCATGACTCAAATGTAATTTAATAGCGAAGATATTGATCAGTGCTCTAAATCAATCTGTAGTAATTTTCATGCCCAAGAGACTAGATGATTTCTTTTCTGGTATAGGTTTGAAAATAAGTTTTCTTACCGAGCAGTAATCAGGAATGTGTGTCTGGAACTAAATCAGTTTTTAATGTGTTTGGGGTTTTTTTTAGTTTCTTTATTTGCTTTTTATTTGAGTATTCATGTTTAGTAGCTTTTTGCCATCAACTGTATGTAGTGGGGCAGTAGAAATGGTGATGTTTTACCATAATTAAACTAATTCAGGAAAAGGCTAACAATCAGCATAAAAATATACCCATGGAAAACAGCAATGCCAGTACAGGATTTCTTTGTTGCTAGCATAGGTAAGACAATTTGCAACCAGAAAAAGCAGCATTATCCACAACAGTAGCAAAGACAAAAGTTCATTGCTCTGATCCTCCAACACATAGCTAATTCATAACAGCACTGTCATGTGAAGAAACTACATATAGTGGCAGCATATGAAACTTAGAGATGAAAAATATATATAAGCTTGCAGCAATCTGTATATAATCAGATTGGGTCCATGAACTGCTGACTTGGCTGGCAGGAGCTTTGATAGGGATTTTTCTCCTTCCATCCACTGTTTTTGTTTCTACA
The DNA here is from genome assembly GCF_026419915.1 of Harpia harpyja. Lineage (NCBI taxonomy): Eukaryota > Metazoa > Chordata > Aves > Accipitriformes > Accipitridae > Harpia > Harpia harpyja. Next base: position 8,270,003 of record NC_068947.1, read on the forward strand.
TCTCTTGTCATTTTGGAGATACTGAAAACTGTGAGGTTGAGTAGTTCACTATCCAAAGGACTAGGGAGATAGTATGTTACATGTTTTCTGCAGAAATCTGGTAAAGGTGGCTGAAACACTTTTTTGCCAAGTAAATTTCCATGTACTGGATGAAAATTACTTTTCGTTCCCAAAGCAAGATGATATTATTTTTCTGCTACATGTCCTAATATCCCAAGCTTTGCAATCAATGTTTTTACTCTTTATTTTGAACTGTGCAAATGGTGTCCAGGGTTTGTGAGCATTGACGGTGGAATGATGACCTAAGGGTTTAAGCAATAGCTTTGGATGGCCAAGTTTGTTAATGTGCATGTCTCTGGCTTTTTTTGTTTTCCCCATGCAGACAGCTACGAATAGCGACAGGAGAATGGTTTTTTGAAGAGAGAGCAAAGCGCTTCAAACAATCAAATCTTGGAACTGATGTTGTCAGACAGTCTATTCTACGCAAATTCCCAGGTAGGGACCACAAGAGAGAGATTTGCTTGTGCTTAATACATTCAAACCTTGTTTCCAGAGCGTTTGACTTGTATTTTATTCTTCACTGTTGAAGTTGTAAGTATAATCAGTATTTTAATCTTAATTCATATTTGGGTATTACTGTGCACTGGTGTATGAATGATTGATATGTAGGAAAGGTTAGGTATGGATGAATGAAGAAGTTTCTCTGTGGAGATAGAGAGCTGCTTAAAATCGCACTGTCCAAACGGGTGACAGTATCATTCAGCTGCAAAGCCAGCAGCAGAGACTCTAGAAGTTCATTCTCAGCTCCTGCCAGGAAAATTGGCTGTATGCAGAGATCTAAACCCAGCCTTTTTTTTCGCTTTGGCTTTCTTACTTGTGATGGTGGTGTGTAAAAAGTACTCCATTTTTCTTTTTCAACTCTAAAAAAGAAAGGTAAATGTTAACTCCTGTGCTGTATGGGCTACATCCAGACTACTGGATGTACTTCTCAGTTCTCACTTGACTTTCCGTTTGCCCAGGTATCTCCAATAAATTGCACCTGCGCTTTTAGGTAAACAGTCTGGCTGTCCTGACCAAGCGCAGCAAGTGTACCACGTCTGTGAGCTGCTGCGTTACCTTGCATGGTACCACAGGACCACTGGTTTAAGAAACAGGAGTTTTCCCTGAATGCTGATGCTTCTGTCTTCACTGAACTACTTCACTCTGCACACAGAAGCTGTTACTTGGGTAGTCTGTTTTCAGATGCAGCATTTATTGCTTTCAGTAGGAGTGTGATGGGTATGAGCAGTTTGTAGGGAGCAGGACTGGTTTACTGCCATTGTAAAAATGCCTGGTGCAAGTATACTGCTTGGCAAAATGCTGATCTTGCCGGTACCACTGTGCTTCAGAAGCTGTCAAACTGGCAAGTATCTAACGTTCTTTGGGTTTTGATATTATGCAGCCTGTCAAATCGGGTATTTTGTGATTTGTTACTTTGTTATTTGATAGATATATTAAAACATATATTTAAGCCATTGTTCCCACACCTTGCTCCTAGTTGAACACACATTTTAATTAGGATAACATTCTTTCATTTAACAGAGAAAATACTGTACACTGCAAAATTATATTTCAGATCCTTTGGTTATTAAATGTTGTTAGTGATAAATTCAGAAGCGTAGTTAAAGACAAGAGCTGATAATGAGAAACATTTCAAGCTACTTCAAGTTTTATTTTCTTTTATTAAAAGGAAAAGTTAAAGAACCCCCAAGTTTTTTTCATGATATTTTATGATATGGTTTTATTTAATATTGAAAAATGGAAAATCTATTTTTGTAGGTTGTTTGACATGTCCTGCCTTTTTTGTGCAAACGTTCACTTTTTTTTTTTTTCTTTTCCCCTCCACTGAAGAGACAGTTTCCAGCAAGGATGAAGGAAGAACTTTTAAAGATCAACCCCAAGAGAATGAAGAGAAAAGGCCAGATGTATCAGTCTCCTCCACAAATGGGCATAAATCAGTCTTCAGCGGACCTAGAAAGATAGGGTAAAGCCTTTTCTTTTGGAAACTGATAAATCTGAAAACAGCTGTATATGGTTGGACAGATTTTCTTTTGAGTTTCTCTAGTGTTCCACATCAGCCTCAAACTTCCTAGGGTTAGAAACAGCCTTCCTTTAAAAGTGTACTTACTATAATTAGGCTGCTGTTTCCTAGGAAATGCAGCAGTAATTACTCTTCAGCTACAAGGGTAGCAGAAAAAAGGCAGTTTTACTCCTGGATTTTTCTTGTTTATACTCAGAAGTAACAGAGTGTCCCTAAAGGCAGGTTTGCTGAAGAAGCAAATGCAAAAAAATAGTATTTGGAGGGCCTGTTTTTTATGTATACTGGTCAGTTCTGCTCACAAGTCAAGTTTTCCTTTAGCTTCCAGCTGTGCAAATGCAGTCTAACCGTCAAGCAGTGCCCCTTTTTTGTGCGTGTGACAGTGAATAAACAGATATGTTGCTGGTCATCTTGCAGTCTCAGTGATGTGTGTAAGCCCAATTTGGCTATGGCCTTAGAGGAGCGCTCGCTTACTCTCAGGGGGACATGGACAGATGCATTGAGTATATGGTTGCACGAGGGGTGTCTGGACGTAACTTGAGGCTTTTGGGTGAATGGGAAGAAAAATCGGATGACCATTCATATCATGGCTGGAGCTCCACGGGCTGGTAGTTGGAAAACTTTGTTTCTGTTGGAAGAAAACACATTTTATTATGGATCCTAAATGTAGGGTGGGTAGATAGCTTTCTACAGCTTTTTTACTTCTGAGGAGAGCTGAGTATGGAATTACTTGTTTCAGTGACTCCAGAAATTAACGTGAGTGATTTATCTCTCCATAATATTGGGAAAAAGAACATCAGTATGCATCTGGCTTCTCAAATTAAGGTGAAGAAAGAACCAGCTTAGGGAATCTACTATAATGGGACCTAGATGTTGCTCTAAATCATGCTAATTGGTAGCTATAGTAAGAGTGCATTAAAATTTACTCTTCTAATCCTCTTTTCATTTAAATCCTTTGTGCAAACCTATTAGTCATATTCCCCAATGAGAAACCATTCTTTTTTGTAATTGCCTGTTGTTTATTTTAGTGGCGTTCAGCCTTTTTCAGTTTGTGGCCTGAAATGTTTTCTGGTGGTGACATTCCCCATAAAGGAAATTTAATCCTACAAGAATTAAGCTTGCTTTTCCTAGTATATTTTGTGGCCTCTCTTAGAAGTAGTTCATTATTCCTCCTCTTCCTTGCTCCTTCTTCCTCCCTCAGGTTCCACATTCATGAATCTCATGAGTGGATTTGTTTTAGCAAAGCCGTTTTGGGGCCAACTCCTACTGACACTTAGTGTCATGGGATAACTTAACAGTCTATTGTTTTTTGTGAATCTATGAAGAATACTATTACTTTTCAAAACCTTATTTCATTTTTTTCATTTCTGTCTTATTAGGCCACATGTTGCAGGGTAAGGGGGTGATGTTATGTTTTCAGAAAATAGAGTGTTTGGAGCATTGATGCGTATAATTGTAGAAATTGCAAAGAAATATTTAAGAGAAAATACATATAGTGTAATTTGCTAGGGGAAAATACACATACTTAGTCAAAATACTTTTCTGTGTATGAACTGTAAAAAAATAAAATAGAGGAATTTTCACAAAAGGCACTTCTGGTTCAAAGCTTGAAGTGGCCATGTTGAGTAGGAGGGATGTTTTAATGTTTTGTGTCTTAAAAAGCAGTTTCTAGCAAATATGATGACTTTTTTTTGTCCAATAGGAGTCAGTTTGATAACCAGATTTGGTGCTCTGTTGACCCTTATATCCAGAGTTGTCCATGGGTCAGACACATGAAATTTATAGAATGCGCACATCACGATATTTCAGTCAGGTTGCTGTTTCCTGGGAAAATAACTTACAACTTTTAAAATCTTTTATTCTGTGTTTTCATCAGGAGGGTAATTAGGGCGGTTACCAAAGGAGAACTTAAAAATGCAAAAGACGAAGGTGAAAGGAACGCAGGCTCAGAACCTGAAACCCAAAGTCTGCGCAATGGCAAGTCAATGCCTTGCTCTGAGAGGTGAGCAGCAGAAATCTGGTACAGCTCATGCCGGGCTTGACCTACGGGTGTGTGCCAGTCCTCTGTGTTGCATTGTGTCTTTGAGTGCTCAGCTTTAGTGCTATCTGAGAAGCATAGCTTATTTAAAAAAAAAAAAAAAAAAAAAGAAAGAGAAAAGCAAAATTATCTCCACCCATCTTCCTTTTCTCTCCTTGCGTTTGGCTGGTGCTTGCTGTCACTATGTTGTTTTTTGTTTTCTGGCTTTTAATTGATGACCTGTGTTCATGTTACAGAACTGAGGTGCTTTGTGCCAAAGTTTTTCTCCAGTAATGACATGTTAATTGATTATAACTTATATTTTCTTCTTCAAAGGCTCTGTTTGCCCTTCTCTTTCCATGATTATTGTCCCAGTTATTTCTGATAGAATTCCATTTATCATTCTTCTGGGCTTAAGAGATCTCTGTTATTGCCTCTGATAGCATTGTAAAATTCCAGATGCAACATTGCTCTCATGTCCACCTCCAAAATGAAGCCAAAAAATAGCTCACTTTTTTCTTGTTCATTTGGATAGTCTGTACTGGATGTAGACCCACATTCTTTTCTCAGGTGCACACATGTAGAAATTTTGTACTCTGGATCAAAAAATAATAATAATTTTCTGTAAGATCCCATAGAAATTTCTAGCTCTAAAACAGTGGTCCTGGGAGACTCCAGATAGGTATACAGGAACACGGGATATCAGGTAAAAGGAACATCATGAAGTTTAATTCACCCACAGATGAGCCTTCTTGCTTAAGCAAGAACTTGCTTCCCTTTGTTACCTATAATTCAAATACCCAATCGCTGGATATTCTGCAACATGTATAAAGTTGACGGTGACAATCTTCTTGAAAGTTGATAATTTGATCCCCCCCCCCCCCCCCCCCCCCCACTGGGTGCTGCAGCATGTACTAGCCAAATCAGCTTTAAAGCTAGTTTTCTTGTTTAATCCATACACAGTTCACAAAGTTTTTTTTCATGAAGCTAATTAGGCCTTTTGTATCTAACCAGATTCATACCTGACTTTGATGAGACCAGAAGTAGTATTTTTGCTCGTTTTCTGGGTTTGTTTTGCTTTTCATTGAATAGATTAGAGACGAGTAAAGGATCTAAGAGACAAAAGCTCAGGAATCTGGTGTCTGCGCTGCTTAACACTAAGGTTATGCAATATTAAGTAACTTTCTCTAAGAGTTTACCAGAATAAGGACAAAGGAATTCTTGTGAGAGATCTGTGCAGCTGTTTTGGTGTGCCAGACTGCAAGAAAGTTATCATGCAGTTAACCATAAATGAAGCAAAATAATTTTGTTTGGGGTGGTAGAATTTGGCACCCGACAAGCTCTGTGTACAGACTTAGAAGGATAAACAGAGTGAAGTAGTCTATAAAAATAGCCTTTATGTTTGATTGCCTTGCTTGACTTTCACATAAAGCATCAATTTCTAGCTTTTGCCCAGAGCCAGGGTGAGGGATTTATTAAATTAGGCATATTGAGTCATTATGGCAACTTCCTTCTCTACCTGTCATCTTATCTCACCTGGCCAAATTGGTGTCCTGTGTCAAAGTACATAGTAACCCCGCTGTGTTGCCAGGAGATGCTTTTGGTGGGGGGCTGAATTATTTTACTGTCCATGGAAGATATGGCACTTCCTAAATATTAGTTTGTGGAAGGATTGAGGAGCAGCTTATATTTCTTAGTAGAGGGATGAAAATTCCTGGCTTGTACACGCATGGTTAAATATTTAATTAGATATCTGGGGATGCTTGCTTTAGTTCATTTATTGCTAATTTATAGAACTGAGTAGAAATTATTTAAAATAACAGCAAAGCTTCCCAGGCTACCCTCCATAACTGTTTTGAGTTTCAAATTAAAATAATATAACAACATCTTGTGACCCTGTAGCTGTCCTAGATTTTCCTGCCTATTTCTGATTTTTGTAATTGCCACCATCTTTTTAGCTGCATTGCCAAAATTGGTAGTATTTCACCTACCAGCAGGGAAACTGAGAGACAATTTTTATTCTTTCTAAACAATTCTGTTTAAGAGAAGCCGTACCGAGCTGGGAACAGGGAGTCCCAGGCCATGACTTCATCTCTTCAACTCATTTATTTCTGCTCCAGCAAAAATGTTTACTGATTTTGCAGCTGAATTAACCAGGAGGCTGCATCAGGATACTTCTAGGAGAAATAGGATAGGAATTTCAGGTTCATCTACACAGGCACACTACCCCAATGTACTGAGGTCTTGTCTACCACATGGAAATGCCTGGCATAGTCACCTTATAACAACATTTTTCTTTCATTGTCTACTTAATATGTGTATAAAATGTGTTGAACCTCTCTCTAATAGCAGATTGAAATAAGGGCAAAGTACAGGAGAGCTCTGTTTAGCAGGTTGGATGTGCAAGTGCTCAGTCTGACTGATGACTCCTGCACAACCCCTTGTAACATGTTTTCAAATCTTTTATGCCAGCCCACTATTCCTTCCGAACACTTCTCTTGATTTACATTAGTTTACACAGTGAGGAAAAAAAAAATCTATAACAACAATTTTTGTAACAGAAAGTCAGA